>NC_067400.1:156478274-156796774 GCF_016432865.1 Antechinus flavipes | reverse complement strand
AACAGAGGCTGAGAAAAATTAAGTGACTTACGAAGATCACATAACTAATAAGTGTCTGAAGGAAGATTTGAACTCAGGTCTTCCTGACTCTAAATCTAGTTCACTTGCTTTTTTCAGATAACCTTTGTATTCTCCTCAAGAACCTGAAAGTGACAAATAAAGCATATGCTATTCTTGCTGAATTGGAATCCACATTTGTAAAGGGAACATCTTTGTCTTCTGCTAGGTGTTGTTAGGCATGGAAAGTGAAGAAAAAAAATCTCAATTATAGGAAACTAGAGACTAGGTCTGTTTAGACCTATGAGTCAGGTGACCTTGGATAGTCCTCCTTCCTCCTTCATTCAAATCCAATTCACTTGCATGTTATGGCATCATCTCCCTGACATCATGTACATCTTCAGGAATGAAGGACAAAGAATAGCTTCTATGAGTAAAGTTGGCCTGGAATTGGTCAGTTGGAAGACTTTCTTCCTTTCCTCCCTTCCTCTTCCTATCCCTTCTTCCCTCCTTTTCTTCCTCTCTCCCTCCTTTCTTTACTCCCTCTCTCCTCCCTCCCTTCCTCTCTCACTGTCTTCCTCCTTTTTTCCCTCTTTCCCTCCCTCCCTCCCCATTTTCCTCTCTCTTTTCCTCACTTCGTTCCTTCCTTCTTTTCTTTCTGTTGAGTCAGAAGACACCCCAACAATGTTAGGATCTCTAGGTCAGAATCAGGTATGGAGAAATAATTCACAAATTCAGTTTGTCTCCAAATTAAAGGGCAAAGATTTATTACACTGCTGACAGTGGGTTAAGTTCCAAGGGAATTTAGCAAAGAATCAGGAGCAAGAAGATAATCTTATAAGAAAAAGAAAAGAAGATCAGGTTTTTCAAGTCACTGATAAGCTCATTTTATGGTTTAGAGGTAAAATTGAGGAGTGGCAGAGTGGAGTTGCGCCCATTATTGAATCTGTGGCTTAGAGGTAGAATTGAGGAGTGTTTTCAGAAGTGGAATTGAGGAGTATTGAATTCTAGGGCTTAGAGATAGAGTTTAGAAATTGTTGTCTGACAACTAGGGTGTTTTGTAGGGCTCCCAAGGCTTGCTAGCCTTAGGGTTATTGTTATATCCTCTCTAGGAGTTACCTCACATTATCTCCCCCTCAAACAATTGGAACCCAAATTTATTTGGAGCAAAGGGAGGAAGGCCTTTACGTGCTGCTTCAGGCTGATAAGGAGGGCAGAGCTGGCCCTGCCTAGCTGGGTCCAGACTGAAGATGGGAGACTTAAGGATGGTAGCTGGTGCATCCAGGGAGTATTGAGTTTCAGGATTAGGTAGCTGGTGGCATTCAGGTTGGAAAGTTCATGGCTGAAGTTTGAAAGATAGAACACTCACAAGTAATGGGGGAAAAATCTTGGAAGAAAGTGGAGGGTAACCACAAAAATAGACAAGTTCACCTTTCTCTGTCTAGCAAGTTCTCAGTGTTTCCAGGAGTCCTGTGGAACAGTAGTTTCAGGTTCTTTATGGGTTCACAGCAATATCTAGGAAGGTCTGAGGGAGAAGAGGTAATAGGACTAGCACTTTTAATTCTAAAAACATGAGTCCAGCTGAGAAGGCCTTTGAGTTTATCTGAATTTAGAGTAGTCAGGAGGATACTATGGGGTCCTTTCCATTTTATACCCGGGTCAGTACCTTGGGCCTTCCAAGATTGCCAGTACATTTCCCCCGATTTACTGGGTTGACAGACTGTGTATGTACTTCTGTGGGTTTAGGGAGATGTTGCATATTCAGAAAGAGCCTTGAGGAATGGACTAAGCTGTTGGCAAACTGAGTGATCAGATGCTATTCTGGATCTACAAAAAAGTTGGAGGTGAAGAAGGGCTTCCCATACAAAAGTTCAAAGGGCTAAGTTTAATATTATCCCAAGGTGCAATGCAAACTCATAAATAGTCCTAATGGGCACACTTTAATAAGGACTCACTTGAGTGTGTGATTCATTTTTTTCCACCTTTCATGAATATTGAGTATACTGGGCTAAGGAGAGATGATAATTTTAAGTGTCTCAGCCACAGCTTGGGTTATTTGAGAAGTGAAGACTGGGACATTATCACTCTGTAAAGAGCTTGGCAGGCTGAACTGAGGGATGATTTCTTTTAGCAAACACTTTGATACTTCCTGGGCTTTTTCAGTTCTACTAGGGAAGGCTTCTACCCAATTAATAAAGGTATCATCAAAAACCAAAAGTAGCTTGAAACCCCTTCAAGGTGGCATATATGTAAAATCTACCAGTCCTCCCCAGGTATGTACTCCTCTTCTGGATGGGCTTCAGGAGAGGGGGGTTGTAATAGCCCCTTCAGGATTTACTTGGTCACAAACCTGTCTAATTGTTTCTTCCCGGCTTGTGACGAGTGAAAATAGGTTTCACAAGGGATTGGAGGACATTTTTCCCCAAGTGAGTAGCTGGTGTAGGCCAAAGAGAAATTTATGGAATTAGAAAATGGCCTGAGGATGTTTGAAACCACCCAGAAGGAGATAGGATGTATCCCTTTTCTTTATTAAGGACCTGTTCCTGAAAGCTATATGAGGGGGTTATGAGAGTCCAGGAATTGGGGAATCAAAGGTGCCATGGTCAGGGGCAGATGGGCAGCAGCAGGTGGCTGAATCTGCTAGCCCGTTTCCTTTAGCCTGAAATGAATCCCCTTCTGGTATCCTTTAGAAAATATAACCAAGAAACCTCTCTAGGTCCATGGACAGCTTACAGTAATTGTAGAATTTCCCCTGCATACTTAATGGGGGAATGTTTGGCTGTCAAAAGCTTCTTTCTTTCTATATAGCCCCATGAGCATGCAAAATATGAAAAGCATATTTGGAGTTTGTATAGATGTTCACTCTCATTCTTTCCCCAGTTCCAAAGCTCTAGTAAGGACAATAAGCTTTCTGGGGAATGACTTATCCTCTAAGGAGCTATGGAGGCCCTCTACAGAGTAAACTGCTTTCCTTTCCCCATTTTCAAGAAAACTGGACCCATCTGTAAAACATTCACCATCTGGGTTGTCAAGAGCAATGTCCCTCAAGACAGGCTGACTGGAGTAGACAGAATCTAAAGCTTCCTCACAATTGTGAATAATGTCACTCAACTGAATGCTGTCAGGGAGCAGGGTGGCAGGGCTGAGAGTGTGAGATACCTACAGAGTCAAGTGGGAGGGGGAGGAGTCTAGGAGGAGAGCCTGATAGCCTTCACACCATGAAGCCCCCGATGTCCTTTGGCTTCCAAAATGCTCTGAACCAATGGGGATTTAGAACCTCCAATGGTTGGCCTGGGGTTCACTTAGAGACTTCCTCAATTAGAAGGGCCATAGCAGCCACTGCTTTAAGGCAGGAGGGCCACCCTAAGGACACTGAGTCAAGTTTCTTTGAGAAGTAAGCAAGGGGCCTGGGATTGGGGCCCAGATTCTGAGTCAAGATCCGTTGGGCCTGGCCCTGGATTTCATCAACATACAGAGTAAAAGGCTTCCCCCCACACCCCTAAATTAGGAATGGCTAAGGCAGAGGCAGAGGTCAATTTAGTTTTCAAGGTCTTGAAAGCCTTGATCTGATCAGGGACCCAAGTTTGTCAAGCCTTGAATAGAATCATAGAGGGGCTTGGTAATAATCCTGAAATTAGGTGTCCAGATTCTACAAAAGCCAACCTTGCCCAGAACAGTGTGCAGCTGTCCTTAGAGGCAGGTTTAGGGAGGGATAAGCTGGTCTGCTTCCTCTCCACTTTGAGAGAACCGGAGGTGAATGTTAATTCATGATCCAAACACTTAAAAGACTGATAGGCAATGTGGACCTTAAACAAAGGAACTTTACAACCTCAGGAGCCTAGAAAGTTAAGCCTCCTGGCTTGGGACAAATCAGTATGTCATCAGTATACTGGATGAGGCGGCTGCTAAGCAGCTCTAGGTTTCAAGTTGGCTAGTGCCTAACCAAATAAGTAGGGGTTATTTGGGAAGCCCTGAGGGAAGACTGTTCGTGTTAATTGTTAGGGGTTAGGTTCCCCCAGATTTGCTTATTCAATGGCAAAAAGAAATAGTCTTTATGCAGTAGTATATAAAAGCATTTTTAAGATCTAAAGTAGAAAACTATTGTGTATCCCCTGGGATCTTACAGGGAGACTGGCAAGGAACCAAAAGCTTAAGAAAATGTTCAGTCACAGGTTGCAATGTCTCTGGCCTTTAGCTTCATTGGGTACTGGCATCTATGAGGAAATATGCTGGCATCCTGGAGACTCACAAAAACTGGGCTGGCATGGGTAGCCCATCCAGAGACACATGGATCCTGGAGAAAAGAATTGACTTCCTCTCAGATTTCAGATGGAACATGGGAAAGCTGTGAGAGAAGCATAAAGAATGCACCTGGAGATCTGAGAAGGGAAAATTTCTTCATTAAGTCTCTTCCCAACAAGGGGGCAGGACAGGAGGAGATGATAAGAAAAGAGTGTTTGAACAACAGGTCACCCATCTGGCAAGGCAGATGGAAGGTCTCAAAACAGTTTCTAAGTTTTCCTTCAATTCCCATCACTCTCTGAGGGGAAGGGCCAGTAAAGCCAGAGTGCCAGAATTCGAGGCTCCCCCAAAGTCAAAGAGAAATTCATTGGACTTACCTGGCAAACCAAGTTTCTCTTCCAATTTGCACTTAGGGCACGGGCCTAGGGGTTTCCTCCAAGGACAGTCACAAGGCCAAGGGTCCTGGCCTTAGCATCTGGGGCATAAACCCTCCTTGGTTCCTGGATACGGGAGCAAGTAAATCTGAGCCTGCTTTCTGTTCTTTGCCCTGCCTCTGCCTTTGTTCTCCTCTGCTGCAAATTGATCCTTATTACTGAAAATCCCAAAGGCTGTTTCCATCAGCTTTGTCTGGGGAGTTTGAGGACCTGTGGTACACTTCTGCAGCTTCCTCCGAATGTCTGGGACAGACTGACTAATAAAATGCATGCTGAGGACTGTGGTCCCCTCTGGAGGAGTGGGGTCCAGGTTAGTGTATTTCTATAGAGCCTCTACAAGGCACCCCTGAAAGAGGGAAGGATTTTCCTCAGCACCTTGGATAACTTTTAAAAGGTTTTCGTAATCAACCTGCTTTTTAAATTCCTTCTTCATGCCTTTCGTGAGGCAGAATAGAAAATGATGTCTTTTTTCTCTGTCTCTGCTTCCCTCCTAATAATCCCACCTGGGGATTATTAGTACAGCAATAGCCCCTGGGGGGTATCTACAAAAGGAGGAAGAGTACTCAACCATATCATCCCCAAACTTCTGGGTTAGAGCCCAGATTCTCTTTTTCTCCTCTATGGTGCAGCAAGAGGAGATAATGATGTTAATATTTCCCCAGGTAAAGATGGCCTTAATATATTTAGTGGGGTCCTTAGAGTAATGGCCAAGTTGTTTTCTTAACATGGAAAAGGTCTGACATTGAAAAAGGCACATACACCTGAATGTTCCACCTTGAGACTCTGCTATTTCTTTAAATGGGCAGAGTTTAAAAGGGGTCAGGGGAGAGCAAAAGGGATCCTTTTCTTTGTTTGGGAAAGACTGAGGAGCAGGGCCTGGAGCTTCAGAATCCAGTTTAAGAGGTGAACCAGGGGACCCATGGGAAGCTGAATTAAAGAAATATTGTTGGACATAAGGTCCAGATTTTAATAAGAGGATGGTTCCAAAGGGATTCTTGGGCCAACTGAAAAGAGCCATTTCAAGGACAGATTAAGGGTGGAGGGGGACTGCCTCATGTTTGCCATGAGCTTTAGAATTCCTAGTCCTAGGATGTCCAGGAAAGGTGAAAGGTAACAAAGATTTCCTAGTCAAGAGGGAACCAAAAAATTCCAAGTCTGGGCAATCCCAATCAGGGAAAGTTTGGTGAGTGTGGAGATCCTGATGACCTTTCTAGGTACTTGGCGGTGTCGCAGCTATAGGATAGAGGTGACAAGGGACTTACTTTAATAAGGAAGATATAAAATTTTGGGCTCCCCATATGGGCCACCAAATGTTAAAGCAGAAGACACCCTAATAATGTTAGGGTCCCCAGGTCAGTGTCACAGGTATGGATAAAGAATTTGCAAACTCAGTTTATCTCCAAGTTAAGGGACAAAGATTTATTATGCTGCTGACAGCATAATAAGTTCCAAGGGAATTTAGCAAAGAATTAGGAACAAGAAAATTTTATAGGAGAAAGAAAGATCAGGTTCTTCAAGTCACTGATATGCTAATTTTATGGCTTGGAGGTAAAATTGAAGAGTAGTAGAGATAGCGTTGCACCCATTATTGAATTCTATGGCTGAGAGGTGGAGATGCACCCCACTAGGAATTCTTAGAAACTTTGTTATTACTGACCAACAGATTTTTATCTGACAGCCAACATTGATTGTGGCACTCCCAAGGCTGGGAAGCTTTAGGATTATTGCTGCATTCTCTCTAGGAGCTATACCACATTACTTTCTTTTTCCTTTTCTTTTGTACTTCTGCTATCTTGGGTTCACTGGATGAATTTCTTAAGGACTAGGCCTTAAACCAAAACCAATCTGATTCTTTTTGGTCACAAATAGGTCCTAGGCCAAGCCCCTACTTGGTCATTATTTAGTTCCTGATTGACTATGAATGTAAATAGTCATTTTTGTTTTGGCCAGAAACCCCAGAATCTTCCCCTCCTGTATTCATTCATACATTTATTTAGATTTTTTTTTGGACTAAGAGAAAGAGGAGATTCTTTGCCTTAATTGATGTCCATTAATCACTGAACAGGTGTAGCCTCAGTTAGACTGAGACCTGTTGAAGACCTTAGCTCAAAAAGGCCAAGGTCTCCTATTGCATCCAGGGACATCTTCGGTGGTCCTGATCTTTATCTGGCCATTGGACCCAAATGGCTTTCGAAGGGGAAGTGAGGCAGGTGACTTTGCAATGCCCCCTCCCCCTATCACTAAAGTCTCATTCACTTGCATGTCCCTGATGCTATGGTCTGAAGGACAAACAGCAGCTACAGGTGCTCAGGTTCTCTGAAGATTTAAGTGAGTCAGTATTTAAATATTCAGGATCCTTCCACATTATTCAAAAACTGAACCTTGTGATTTACTAAAATTTAGGATGGAAAATGTATGAAGAATTTTTATGCTTCATTCTTCAAGCTAGTATGTTCCCCCTAAGCTCCAATGGGAACAACATGCCTTCTTTTGGGTATGCTTGAAAAATAAATGAGCCATAGGGAGATCTTGGGTTTCTTCCAAAAGTGAGAGAAGTAGTATTATTTGACCAGTAAGGAGAGATATGTTCTCTCTTATGTCCCTCTGAAAGGTGTTGATCAAAGCCAAGTTTCTGCTAGACTGCATTGCAGTTTCCTAGTGTAGAGATTCAGAAAAGATCCCCAAAAGGTTGGGGATCACAGACCAGTGTCAGGAGGTATCTGAAAAGAATTTGCAGGCTTGAATCCATATCCAAGTCAAGGGGCAAAGTTTATTGAAATTGTGATGCCAATTGAAGGGAACTAAGTTCCAAAAGAATTTAGCAAAGGACCAAGAGAAAGGAGACAAATTTGTCCAGTTCTTCATGTCACTGATATGCTAATTTTAAGGTCTAGAGGCAGAATTGAAGTATCTTCCCTAAAGTCTAAGGGAAGAATTATTATGTCCCTAAGCCAGAAGACTTTTATAATCATTGGCAGACAGATTGTTAGAACAATAGGGTGAGGGACCTCCTTACTGCTGTTTCTTCTAAAAGCTATACCTCACTAACAATTTTAAAAACTCAAAGAGGTTTTTCTTAGGTAATTTATATCTTCTACTACATCGTCAGGGGGCTGTTGAATTCATTATTTCTTATCTAGTTTGTTCCATCAATCCATCTTTATTTTTAAACCAATACCAGATAATTTTGATGACTACTGCTTTACAATGGTTTGAGGTCTTGAAGAGCTAGTCCCCCTTCACCCTACTTCTTTAAATCATTTCCCCTTCTAGATATTTTGTCTTACCAAGTGCATTTTATTACTGTTTTATGAAGTTTTACAAAATATTCTCTCAGTAATTTGTTTGATATGGTGTTAAAAGTATAAATTAACTTTGGAAATGTTATTTCTGTCATATTAGTATGGCTTAGCCATTAGCACTGAATATTCCTTCAGCTATTTTAGTTCCTTATTTCTTTAAAAAGCACTTTGTAATTGCATATATATAATCCATATCTATCCATACATAAATCTATATAACCTATGTGTTTGCTGACTTTTCAGTGTATTGATCCACTTTGTTCATTTTTTTCCTCTTTAAAAAATACTTTTTGTTGTATGAAACTGCTCCTTGGGAGGTGGAGAAGGAAGAGGAAAGATACTATTGATAATTATGATGATGTAAGTGGCAAAAGACATCAACAAAAACTTATTTAAAGAAATTCTATTTATTTTACTTTTTTAAAAATCCATTATCAATTTTTAAATTGTTACCAGGGATTTAATGTAAGGACGACTTGAAGAGAGGACCACAGTTTTTGAAAAACTGGAATTTCATGTTCTATTTGAATGTTTAGCCCACTGATTTTTAATTGATCTAAAGACAGTTAGTACAGAACCAGTGTGGCATGGTGAATAGAGAACCCACCTTAGAGATAGGAATTTAATTTTGCTTGGAACACATATGAGTGTATTATCTTTGTTAAGTCCTTTAATAAATCTCTACTCCAGGTATCTTTCTAAGATGCAGAACAATTGCTGAAATAAATTGTTAAAAGGAGTTTACTTACTAGGAGTTTCTTACACCAGTGAAGTCACCTGTACAGATAATTTTTAAAAATGAAGTATTTTAAATCTGTGACTTGATTTTTAAATATTAGCATTTATCTTCATTATAAAAATTTCATATTTACTTCAACATTTGCAATTTTGTTTTATTCTTTAAGTGAAATTGCTTTAGAGGTATTTTCTCTTTTTCAGATTATTTTTTACATTATCCTCTTGGTGGCAGCAAACCTTCAATACTGAATGCTTTTGTTTCTTATATAGGATAATGTATTCTTTGATTTTCCAATTTATCAGTATTATTTTTGATTTACTCTACACTTTTTGAAATTTGTTGTGATCTTAGTATTTGATTTTGAATTTTAATTAATTGATCTTGGAATAACAAAATTGGCAAATAAAAAAAATCTTGGAAAAATAAATCACTTAATAAAGTGGTCTTGGAAAAGGAAGTCAAAAATCATTGCATATTCACTTAGGAACTATTTGCTAAGCTGGGCCACATCTTCTTCCACTAATCTTTATTTATATAATTTTTATTTATTTATATAATTTTATTTTATGTTTATATAACTTTTATATTATTTATTATCTTTACTACTAATTGTTATTTTTTCTTTTTTTTATTTTATGTTAACTTTTTATTAACAGAACCCATGCCAGAGTAATTTTTTACATTATCCCTTGCACTCCCTTCTGTCCCGATTTTTCCCCTCCCTCTCTCTATCCCCTTCCCTAGATGGCAAGCAGTCCTATATATGTTAAATATGTTGCAGTATATGCTAGATACAATATATATATGCAGAACTGAACAGTTCTCTTATTGCACAGGGAGAATTGGATTCAGAAGGTAAAAATAACCCGGGAAGAAAAACAAAAATGCAAATAGTTTACATTCATTTCCCAGTGTTTTTTTTTTCTTTGGTGTAGCTGCTTCTGTCCATCATTAATCAATTGAAACTGAGTTAGGTCTCTTTGTCAAAGAAATCCACTTCCATCAGAATACATCTTCATACAATATCGTTGTTGAAGTGTATAATGATCTCCTGGTTCTGCTCATTTCATTTAACATCAGTTCATGTAAGTCTTTCCAAGCCTCTCTGTATTCATCCTGCTGGTCATTTCTTACAGAATAATAATATTCCATAACATTTATATGCCACAATTTACACAGCCATTCTCCAATTGATGGGCATCTATTCAATTTCCAGTTTCTAGCCACTACAAACAGGGCTGCTACAAACATTTTGGCACATACAGGTCCCTTTCCCTTCTTTAGTATTTCTTTGGGATATAAGCTCAATAGAAACACTGCTGGATCAAAAGTTTGACAACTTTTGAGTATAATTCCAAATTGCTCTCCAGAATGGTTGGATTTGTTCACAACTCCACCAACAATGCATCAGTGTCCCAGTTTTCCCACATCCCCTCCAACATTCATCGTTATTTTTTCCTGTCATCTTAGCCAATCTGACAGGTGTGTAGTGGTATCATAGAGTTGTCTTAATTTGCATTTCTCTGATCAATAGTGATTTGGAACACTCTTTCATATGAGTGGTAATAGTTTCAATTTCATCATCTGAAAATTAAATGTTCATATCCTTTGACCATTTATCATTGGAGAATGGCTTGATTTCTTATAAATTAGAGTCAATTCTCTATATATTTTGGAAATGAGGCCTTTATCAGAACCTTTCACTGTGAAAATGTTTTCCCAGTTTGTTGCTTCCCTTCTAATCTTGTTTGCATTAGTTTTGTTTGTACAAAGGCTTTTTAATTTGATATAATCAAAATTTTCTATTTTGTGATCAATAATGTTCTCTAGTTCATCTTTGGTCACAAATTTCTTTCTCCTCCACAAGTCTGAGAAATAAACTATCCTATGTTCTTCTAATTTATTTATAATCTCGTTCTTTATGCCTAAATCATGGACCCATTTTGATCTTATCTTGGTATACAGTGTTAAGTGTGGGTCCATGACTAATTTCTGCCATACTAATTTACAGTTATCCCAGCAGTTTTTATCAAATAATGAATTCTTATCCCAAAAGTTAGGATCTTTGGGTTTGTCAAACACTAGATTGCTATAATTGACTATTCTGTCTTGTGAACCTAACCTATTGCACTGATCAACTAATCTATTTCTTAGCCAATACCAAATGTTTTTGGTGACTACTGCTTTATTATTATAATTATATAGTTTTATATATATGTATATATATAATTATATAGTTTTAGATCATGTACAGCTAGGCCGCCTTCATTTGATTTTTTTTTTCATTAATCCCCTTGAGATTCTCGACCTTTTATTGTTTCATATGAATTTTGTTATTATTTTTTCTAGATCATTAAAATATTTTCTTGGAAGTCTGATTGGTATAGCTCTAAATAAATAGATTAGTTTAGGGAGTATTGTCATCTTTATTATATTCACTTGGCCTATCCAAGAGCGCTTAATTTTTTTTCAATTATTTAAGTCTGACTTTATTTGTGTGGAAAGTTTTTTATAATTTTGCTCATATAATTCCTGACTTTTCTTTGATAGATAGATTCCCAATTATTTTATGCTGTCGACAGTTATTTTGAATAGAATTTTGTTGGAATCCTTACTAACTGCTAACTAATTAGAGTTGATCTAATCTTACAAGAAGATTTTGGCCAGAACCTGAAACAAGGTACTAAGTAGAACTAATTAATACAAGGCTTGTGTTCACACCTTTACTCATTGGAGTTCACAAGTATGCCAGCTTCACAAAGTAAACTTTCTAACTTCAAGGGAGTTCACACCTCCCTTAAAGCTCTTTGGGCCAGAGAGCACTATGGGAGAAAACCCATAATCCCATTCTCTCAGAAGAGTCAGATATAAGGCCAGTGATGAGAGATCTATTCCAGAATACATTTTCCTCTTGGCTGGCTGGTCGCAGAGGAGAGTTCAGCTGGACTTGAGAGGAGCGACTCTGGTGCAGAGAGCACTTTGATGGATTTCAGCGGAATTACGCCAGAAGCCCTCTTTCCGAGGCAAAGCAGAATATATTCCACTTGGCTGGCTGGTGGCAGACGAAGAGTTTTCAGAGGATAAAGCTACGAGTGGAGAGTTCAGTGGACAACCAGATTCATCTTCATCTCACACCACTGTAGCTGGTGGCTGGGCTCCTGCATGCCCCCCACTGAGACCAAGCTGGTCTGAAAGACTCACCAGAAAGCTAGCCGAGTCCCAAGTGAAGGAGACAAGAGATTCATTCCATCTCTGTGCTGGTTGGAGGCTGCAGAAAGCAGAGGCAGAGGCTGAAGGACAGAACCTTTGGATTTGGAGACATCCGGAGGGCTCTAAGCTAAACCGGCTGTGTTTTGAGAAGAACAAGAACTCCAACATTTGAACTCATAACAGAATTTCTCTTTGTATCTCTTGCTATTGGATTTTGTTGGTGATGTATAAAAATGCTGAGGATTTATGGGAATTTATTTTGTATCCTGCTACTTTGCTAAAGTTATGAATTATTTCTAAGAGCTTTTTAGTACAATCTCTGGGGTTCTCTAAATATACCATCATATCATCTGCAAAGAGTGATAGTTTGGTTTCCTCATTGCCTACTCTAATTCCTTTAATCTCTTTCTCAACTCTTATTGCAGAGGCTAGTGTTTCTATTACAATATTGAATAATAATGGTGATAGTGGGCAACCTTGCTTCACTCCAGATCTTACTGGGAAAGGTTCCAGTTTTTCCCCATTGCATATGATGCTTACTGATGGTTTTAAATATATGTTCCTGACTATTTTAAGGAAAAGTTCATTTATTCCTATACTCTCAAGTGTTTTTATTAGGAATGGATGTTGGATTTTATCAAATGCTTTTTCTGCATCTATTGAGATGATCATATGGTTTTTGTTAGTTTGGTTATTGATGTAGTTGAATCTGTCTGCATTCTGAGGCCCAATGGAAGCCTCTGTTGCATTTTGGACATGGGGTTTTGGGTTTTCTCTCACCCCGTCTTCTCACTCTATCTCCCTATCTACAATGAGCTCTCAAATGTCCAACTTTTCCACATTGAAAACATCAATGAGTTCCTTTGCCAAGAAGGACCTTGTCTTTCCATGTTCATCATAGTTTGGGCATAATAAGCATTTATGTCCACTGTGGCACAGCGTCTTATGATCTCTTCTAAAGGAGCATTTTTGTCTAGCCCCCATATAATTCTCTTGCAAATCTCATTGGCATTTTCCTTGGCCAGATGTCTGGTCATTATTTCTGTTGCTGCATTATCTCCAATGGTTCTTATTACAGCTGTTTGTAAACGTCCCACAAAATCTGCAAAACGTTCATTGGGACCTTGCTCTATTTTTGTGAAAGCATTATTTCCATCTTTCTGTCCAGGGAGAGAATTCCAAGCTTTTATTGCAGCCTTAGAAATTTGCTCATACACTGTTATGGGATAATAAATCTGTTCTGAACTCTCTGTATACTGACCTTCACCAGCTAGTTTTCCTAATATCGAACCAGTCTTGCATTCCTGGTATAAATCCTACTTAGTTATAATGTATTATTCCGGGGATGATTTTCTGTAATCTTTTTGCTAATAATCTTATTTAAGATTTTAGCATCAATATTCATTAGGGAGATTGGTCTATAATTTTCTTTCTCTGTTTTCAGCCTACCTAGTTTAGGTATAGTACCATGTCTGTGTCGTAAAAGGAGGTTGATAGGACTCCTTCAATCCCTATTTTTTCAGATAGTTTATATAGCATTGGAGTTAATTGTTCTTTAAATGTTTGGTAGAATTCACATGTAAATCCAGCTGGTTCTGGGGATTTTTTCTTAGGGAGTTGGTTAATAGCTTGTTCTATTTCTTTTTCTGAGATGGGACTGTTTAGGATATTTACTTCTTCCTCTGTTAGTTTGGGCAAGCTATATTTTTGAAGGTATTCTTCCATTTCATTTAAGTTGTCGAATTTATTGGCATAAAGTTGGGCAAAGTAACTCCTAATTATTGCTCTAATTTCCTCTTCATTAGTGGCGAGTTCTCCCTTTTCATTTTTAAGACTAACAATTTGATTTTCCTCTTTCCTTTTTTTAATCAGATTTAGTAAGGGTTTGTCTATTTTGTTGGTTTTTTCATAGAACCAACTCTGAGTTTTATTAAGTAATTCAATAGTTTTTTTACTTTGTTTTATTGATCTCTCCTTTTATTTTTAGAATTTCAAGTTTAGTGTTTGAAGTGGGGTTTTTAATTTGTTCCTTTTCTAGCATTTTTAGTTGCAAGCCCAATTCATTGACCTTCTCTTTCTCTATTTTATGCAAGTAGGCCTCTAGAGATATGAAATTTCCCCTTATTACCACTTTGGCTGCATCCCATACATTTTGGTATGATGTCTCATTATTGTCATTTTCTTGGGTGAAGTTATTAATTATATCTATGATTTGCTGTTTCACCCAATCATTCTTTAATATGAGATTATTTAGTTTCCAATTATTTTTGGTTTACTTTCCCCTGGCTTTTTGTTGAATGTAATTTTCAATGCATCATGGTCTGAAAAGGATGCATTTACTCTTTCTGCCTCACTGCATTTGAGTTTGAGGTTTTTATGTCCTAATATATGGTCAGTTTTTGTATAGGTTCCATGAACTGCTGAAAAGAAAGTGTAGTCCTTTCTGTCCCCATTACATTTTCTCCAGAGATCTATCATATCTAATTTTTCTAGTATTCTATTTATCTCTTTGACTTCTTTCTTATTTATTTTGTGTTTTGATTTATCTACTTCTGAGAGTGCAAGGTTGAGATCTCCCACTATTATAGTTTTGCTATTTATTTCTTCTTGCAGCTCTCTTACTAATTACTTATTTCAACACTAAATTATATAGTGACCCGGATTTTTAAAAAACCACTTTATGTATCTCTATGATTGCCTTTACTGATGATAATGTGTGAAGTATCTTTCTATGAAATGATGAATGAATTTTCTAGAAAACTTCTAATATGAGGAAGTGTGAGAAAGGTTGTTGTAATGAAATGTCATGAAACAAAAGGCATTGGAAGCATTCAAGGGAGCTTGGGGAGAAGTAGGAGGAAATGGTTCTTTGAGTTCAGGTTGATTGGGCACAGGACCTGTCCATCACTTCAGCTTTGCCAGTTATATATCAGTCATAGAATCATAGTCCTAGAAGAAATGGTAAAGTCCTTCTGGTCCAACCAGTGCCAGAATAAAAACTACCTCTCCTTTTCTGCCTTTCTTTTTTCTTCCCCCAAGTGGTTTTTTTTTTTTTAAACCTTTTCTTGAAGATCTTCAGTGAGGAGGAGCCCATTACTTTTGAAGGCAATTTGTTCTATTTTGGGATTGTTCCATTAGGAAGTTTTTCCTTGTATCAGGAGTTTATTCTTATATCCAATGAAAATCTGACTTTTTGACATTTCCTCCCTTTGTTTTTATTTCTCCTCTGTATCATCAACTTTCAGGTACTTGAAGAGACCTATTCCATATTTCTAAATTTTCTCTTGTCAATCATACTAAAAGGGAAAATAACCCACATGTGCAAAAATGTTTATGGCAGCCCTTTTTGTAGTGGCTAGAAATTGGAAACTGAATGGATGCCCATCAGTTGGAGAATGGCTGAATAAGTTATGGTATATGAATGTTATGGAATATTATTGTTCTATTGGAAACAATCAGCAGGATGATTTCAGAGAGGCCTGGAGAGACATGAATTGATATTAAGTGAAATGAGCAGAACCAGGAGATCACTGTACACGACAAGAAGGTTATACAACGATCAATTCTGATGGACATGGCTCTTTTCAATAATGTGATGATTCAGGCCAGTTCCAATGGTCTTGTGATGGAGAGAGCCATTTGCACGCAGAGAGAGGACTGTGGAAACTGAGTGTGGATCACAACATAGTATTTTCATTCTTTTTGTGGTTTGCTTGCATTTTGTTTTGTTTTTTTTTTCACTTTTTCCTTTTTTGATCTGATTTTTCTTGTGCAGCATGATAATTGTGGAAATATGTATAGAAGAATTGTATATGTTTAACATATATTAGATTTACTTGCTATCAAAGGGAGGGGGTGAGGGAAAGAGGGAAAAATTGGAAAAAGGGTTTTGCAAGAATGAATGCTGAAAATTATCTACACATATGTTTTAAAAATAAAAAGCTTTAAAATTAAAAAAAATAAATTTTCTCTTTTTCAACCTCAACAACCTCCTTTGTTTGAAATGATTTTTTTATGACATGAATTTGAGGTCTTTCACCATTTTATCTGCCCTTTTCTAGACACTCTGGAAATTAATGAGGCAAGAGAAAAAACTTCCATCTGTAAGTTTGGAGTCCCACATTCTATTATTTTTAGAATTATATTCTAATTTTGAAAATCAGCTTCTGAAAAAAAAATGAAGACTCACTAAATAGAATCTACCTAAAGTTAGTAGCCTTGTAACTTTTATTACCATTTGACTTTAAAAAGCTTAAGATTAGCTAATTACAGAAAGAATGAAGAAGGGCTTCAATTAGAGAAGATAGGGAACAGAAAAGATAACGGCTTTGTAATTTTAATACAAGAATAGAATTTTCATTTTTATCTTAAAGCTTATCATGTTTCCTGTATGAATTGCTTTTAAAAACTCTTTAATAAACTTAACGATGTCCTGATTTCAGAGATAGTAATATAGGGGAGAAATAGAAATTTGTCTCTTTCTATAGGAAGAAAGCTGGGGGAAAAGAATCCTGATTGGAAGAAGGAATGATGACTGCAAAAATTTGTAAGAGTCAGGGAGCAAGTCTGGCTTTGAGGCTTGCTGATGGAGAAAAGTCAGGATACAGGGAGGTGGCAAGCTTTAATGGAGTTGCCTTCTCTAACTAGCCTGAACATTGATTAAGGACAGGAATCATCTCTTTTACTTTTTGTGAATTTTCATGCTACCCAGAATAGCACTGGACATATAGAAATCCCTAAAAATTACTTGTGTAAAGACGAAAGTCAATGGAAATAATCGATCAATTATTCTTCACCCATTAGACTACAAATTGCTGTATCCTTGCACCTTTGCCAAGTAAGAATGTTTCTCAATTGAGTCAGTTAGTCAACTGAATGAAAACATTCCTGATCAATTTAGATGTCCTTTGGAAGAAATGAAATGATATTATAGTAATTGGAACATAAAAATCTCTTCATAGCAATTGAGGGACCAGTTTATGTTCTGTGGGGTTAGTATAAAATCAGGAAACTAGTTGGGAAAAGAGGATTTTTTTTTTAAACAATTATGGAGTGGAAGCATCCAATCAAGCCTCCTCTTTCTTCTTCCTAGCCACAACCCACCCCCAGTAGGACCTTGAAAACTTCAAAGGACGATTATGATTTATATTTTTCATTGGCATCCTGGCAACCTTCCTAGGAATCCCTGAGCCTGGAGTCAGTGTCTGGAGAGATTGTTTCTATCAGGAGTCAGTGATAGAGAGAATGGGATGAGGAAAGATAGATTCAAAGCTCCAATCTCCAGTCTCCAAGGAATCTAGTAAAAAACTTTACCATAGTTAAACTGTACATCTTCAGGGCTCCCTTGGATTCTGCATGTATTAGTGGGAGAATATCTCATAATTGGAAGAAGTTTTGTACCAACTGCTCTTACTATGCCATTTTAGCAAATATTTCTAGACTGATAATCATCAGGGGAAACAGGTCATGAGTAGGGAGCTCAGGAAAAACCCATCTCCTTCCCTCAGGGATATCCCTACAACCTGAGCATTCATTTTGTGATAACCCAAATTGCTGTTGTGAGTGGGGGTGAGCACAGTAGCTCCAGAGCAGGCACTTCAATTGAATTAAATTTGAGGCTTTTTACTTTTATCAAAATTATCTAGATAACTGTCTCAACTCTACACTTTAATTTTCATAGGTGTATTTTGTATCTAATTCAGAGAGAGTTGAACAAGTGATAAATTAATATTTTTTTATCCACTTTTTATCCACTATCCAATTTTTTTATTTGGTATTAATAGCAAGAAGGAAGAGATGGAATGTGGATCCCAGAGTTATGGCCTGTGCTATGTAATACACACACACACAGATAGATACACATATACATAATATATACACACATGCACATGTGTAGATAATGTATAGATATGTATGTTGTATAAACATATATACATACACACATATACATGAGCTTCAAAGGTATTTATAAATAATCTCAGTAGCTTCATTGCTATTATTTAGGAATGTATAAGATGTTTGAAGGAAAATAGTGAGGTTCTTTTCACAAGAGCTTTATTATTTCCTTTTATATTCTATACTGAGGAATACAAGGCTGTCAGAGTATGTTCCTGTTTGTGTGTCTGTATGTGCATGTACCCTTGTTTGAGTGTGCAAATGAATGTATATACACATGTCTTTAGAGGAGGTGTGAAGTCAAGACAGGATGGAGGAGACTGACAACAAGTTACTAGAGATCAAGAAAAACCCTGAAAAGATTACAAGAATGCCAAACTAGCAAAGACAAGGTTAGGATGACAGGAAGTTCACTGAAGTACATATTCATAAGTACTCTGAACAGGAAAATCAAAGAATGTATACCTCAGAACCTGGACTAGAGTTGTGCAGGACAATACTAGTATATGAATTGTGTAATACTAAAATATAACCATATGGATGATTAATGGTTGGAAATGACATTTGAGATTAATTAATCAATTTTTCCTATTTTATAGATAAAAAAATGGAGCCTAGGTGTTCAATAAATTTATCTTTTAAAAATGAACTTCTTTTTAGTTGTGCCTTCCCAGCTTGTGCTTGTGAAATTCATTTTTTGAAGAAGTATTAAGCTTTTAACTATTAAATTTCATTGCATCTCTGTGGACTTCTTTCTTATACTATATATATGACCACATATAAAATGGTCTGCACTATTAGTAATCTATTTCTCTCTTTTTGAGGATGGAGGAATCTTTTTTAATCTGTTCTCCATGATCATCATTAGTTTTTAAATTACTTAGAGCTCAGGGCAAGCCTCCAAGATTGAACCTATTCCATTTGAACTTACAAATATATGCATATATATTTGAACATATACATGATAATTATATATATATGATAATAAGCCATACATTTGCACAGTAAAAAACTTTTTAAAAATCTGTGATCAAATGAATAGAAAAATCAGATTATTTTTCAGTTTATACTCTGTAGTTTAAGAGAAGAATAAAAAATAAAGAGGATCTTTTCTATAAGAAGAGGTTTAACTACTTTTGTTATTGTTGTATTCTTTCAGTAATGTTTTGATTCTTCACAACCCCATTTAAGGTTTTCTTGGCATGGTATTGTAATTGTTTTCCTATTCCTTTTCCAGTTCATTTTACAAATGAGGAACTACGGCAAACAAGATTAAATGACTTGTCCAGAGCCACATGGCTAGTAAGTGCCTGAGATTGAATTTGAATTTGTGAAGATAAATTTCCTGATTTCAGATCCACCATGTTATCCACCTACCTAGCTTTCTAGCTTAACTACTAAAACATATACACTTCACACTACACAATATACATTATTTGATATCATTCTTCAATTGCTTTCTGGATGTATGTATGATTCCATTATCTAGACTGAAAACTTCTCGATGTCAGGAGTTGACCTCTCATACCTCTTTATAACTCCTAAGGTACTGAATATAGAGCTGACAATCCAGTGAATAAGAATGTCTCTATTTATCAATACAATGATGATAATAATACAATGTTTGTAACTAGTAATTTGGGGGCCTTATTAGAAAGTTCTAGGTGGCACAACAGAATCCTATTTTAAAAATACATACATATGTATTCTCTTACGAAACTTTTATTTGACCATTGAGGCAAGGTAGAGAAGTCCTAAAGATGTTCAGTAAAGGGAGAAAAGAGGAGTTATCTAAGCTGAGATCCCTTCTAAAATGGAAGATTTGAAGTTCAAGGCGCCCCCATCCATTCAGAAGCTATTACAAATGCTCATTTGTTATTCCACCCCTGCTGTTCACTGTAATTTAGAGAGTGTCAGAAAGTACAGAAGAGAAAGGGACTAGGAATTCCACTAAAATAAAAGGAAATCATCCTTTTAGGGTTTTTGGTTAAGCTGGTAAGAATCAACAGTAATATAACTACTAATTTTGCACCCAAGACTACACTGTACCCTTTCCTTATCCTAATGGCAAAGAATTTTAGAATAATAAATGTATACTTAGACATTTCTCTAAATCTCACAAATTTTCCATGCCTGAGGCAAGAGTGTCAATAGCTTTGACCTTGTTATAGCTCTGGTAAGCTTCGAATTATGCCATATTTTTATATTATCAACACAAAATGAATTCTGTTACCATAATCAAATTTGTTTTTCCCATCTAGAGTAATTTAAAATGCTTTTATGAAGCACTTTTACCTATTGCCTACAATTATTACTAACCTCAGGGATTCTGGGTAATAAAAAACAGAGAAGATAAAGTTATTTAAAAGATTTTAAGAATGTAGGCACTTAAGGCAGCAATAACAACAAAAAAAATAAATTTAATCATAACAGCCTTTATAACACATTAAATATATAAAGATACAATCAGGGGCATTTTGAGTTAATATAAACACAGAAACATTACTAGTAATAACAAGACTGATTATGGGCTTTGATGTGAAATGACAGTATGTGCACAAAATCAATATGTTTAAGAATCACAAGACCACAGTTGGGCTTTGAATCATTTCCACCTGCTTAAATTTAGAAATGTGTCAGCCTCATCAGTCCAAAACATTTTGTCCCCTCTTGATAACTAGAATAAATAGTTTTTTATATAATAACATCAACTTTTTTCTGTGATAAGAATTTTCTAATTTTTTTTTCACATTTTAATGTTTATTTGCTTCTCCCTTAAAAAAAACATTCATATACTTTGAAGGAATTTTCCTTATTCCAATAAATGTTTGAAATATTCCTGATTCCTCCTGTTTAATTCTGGAATTGGAAAAACAGCTATTTACTACAAACATAGTATTAAGTAGATAAATGAGACAATTACTTGAATCATTCAAATAAAAAAATGCTTCCTTTGAAGTGTTAAGATAATTGAGCTTGAATATACATAATTTAAAATGTAAGGAAAATTGGAACTTATTGGGGAAAAATCCAGTTCAGATTATATCTATTATAGAAAAAATAGCAAGTATATTTTGCCAAGAAAATGGATTCATTTTCCACATAATTTTAAGTCAAAAACAAACATTTATTAAGCACATCCTTAGTCTTGTATTAAGGACTTGAGAGCTATCTATCTATCTATCTATAAAAGCAAAAACAGTCCATGACATCACAGACCTCACAATTCAAAGAGGGAAATAATATGCAACAAACTATGTGCAAATAAAATATATACCAAAAAAAGGTGCTCTCTCAGAAGGAAAACACATAAGAAAGATTTCTTATAGAAGTGGAATTTTAGATGAGATTTGAAGGAAGCCAGGAGATGGAGGCAAGGACAGAGAACATTGCAGTTGTTGGGGGATAGCCAATGAAAAGGCAAGGAAATCAGTGTCATATGGTTTTTATAACATATGGAAAGGTGGTAAATATAAGACTGGAAAGACAGGCAGGAGACACGCTTTGAATGCCCAATAGAAGATTTATATTTGATTCTGAAGATAATGGGGAATCATTGGAGTTTGGGAGGCAAGAAGTGTGACATGGCCAGATCTATATTTTAGGAAGATCTCTGTTGAATGGAGACTTCAGGAAGGGAGGTCAACCAGAAAGCTATTTTAATAGTGTAGGTGTGAGATCCTGAGTTCTTCCACCAGGATGGAGGCAAAGTCAGAAGAGATGAGGGGGATAATTTATTTTTTGTCTCTTCTTTCAAATGCTATTTTTTTAGTTAATTGGGCACATATCTCATCTCACTGTTCTGAAGTACTAAGGGCAAGCTAAGATACACCGTAATCTTTTATGTTGCCAACTTTCTAGACATCTATAATCTTCTTTTTCAAGATGTTTGACCATGCATATTAAATAACTCTGGGGTACCACTACACACCTTTCAAATTGGCTAAGATGGCAAGAAAAGATAATGATGAATGTTGGAGGGGATGTGGGAAAACTGGGACACTAATACATTGTTGGTGGAGTTGTGAACTGATTTAACCATTCTGGATAACAATTGGGACTAAGCCTAAAGGGCTATATATAAAACTCTGCATACCTTTTGATCCAGCAGAATCTCTACTGTGTTTATATTTCAAAGAGATAAAAAATGAGCAAAGGACCCACATGTCCAGCAAAATTGTTTGTAGCAGCCCTTTTTTTGTGTGGCAAAGAACTGGAAACTGAGTGAGTGCCCATCAGAGAATGGCTGAATAAGTTATGGTGTATGAATGTTATGGAATAGTATTATTCAATGAGAAATGATCAGCAGGATTTCAGAGAGGTTTGAAGAGACTTACATGAACTAATGCTAAGTGAAGTAAACAGAACCAGGAGAACACTGTATACAGCAACAAGATTAGGTGATGATCAATTCTGATGGACCTGGATCTTCTCAACAGTGATGTGATTCAGGCCAGTTCCAATGGTCTTGTGATGGAGAGAGCCATCAGCACCCAGAGAGAGCACTGTGGGGACTGAGTATAGATCGTAGAATAAGATTTTCATTCTTTTTGTTGTTTGCTTTCATTTTGTTTTCTTATTTTTTTCCTTTCTGATCTGATTTTTCTTGTGCAGCAAGGTAACTGTGGAAATATATGTAGAAGAATTACACATGTTTAAGAGATATTGGATTATTTGCTGTCTAAGGGAGGGGGTGAGGGGGTAGGAAAGGAGAAGAAATTTGGAACACAAGATTTTACAAGGGTGAATGCTGAAAACTATCTATGCCTATATTTTGAAAATAAAAAGCTAAAAAAAGAAGAATTGCACATGTTTAACATATGTTGGATTACTTGCTGTCTAAGGGAGGGGTGGAGGGAAGGAAGGGAGAGGAATTTGGAACACAGGGTTTTTCAGGGGTGAATGCTGAAAGCTATCTTTGCATGCATTTGGAAAATAAAACGCTATTATTAAAAAAAGATGTTTGGGCAGGGAGAAGAAAAAAGTGGTGGGATTAAATCTAAAGGAGGGGAGAAGGATTACTGGGAAGATTTTTCTAACATTGGGGAAACTTAAAATAATTTTAAAGATAGAGAGAGCCATTGGAAAAATTGAAGTTGAAGAAACACATTGACCAATGTCTAACTCTTGATTGGACTGGAGGGCTAGGAGCAAAATCATGAGATTATAGTTTTATAAAAGCTAAGAAGAAGGGGATGGTCAAGAATGTCAAATGCTAACTTTTGTTGTTGTTGAGACATTTCAGTTATGTCTTATTCTTTTTTATCCTTTTTGAGGTTTTGTAGGCAATATACTGGAATGGTTTGCCATTTTCTTCTCCAGCTCATTTTACAGATGAAGAAACTGAGTCAAACAGTTAAGTGACTTGCCCAAGGTCACACAGCTAGCAACACAATTAATAAGCATCTGAGGCAGAATTTGAACTCATGAAGAGGAATCTTTATAACTCTAGGCCTTGTGTTCTGCCCCCAAAAGCTAAGCAGAAATCGAAAGATGAGAGCTAAAAGAAAACTATTAGAACTGGTGTTTTGACTGGTGACCTTTGAGAGAGCAGTTTCAGTCGAGTGATGAGATATAGATGGGGATTCCTGGCAGCCAGGACCTTAATGACTGTTTAAAAGGGAACAGATAGGGAACTCTGAAATGATAGTGGATTGGTTAATAAAGACAAACTAAGGACCATATAAAGAGTTTTATATAGTAAGCTTATAAATTTGCAAAGATTTCTTCCTGCCTATTATACAAATTTAGAGAGACAGCTTTCATCATAAATAAATTAGACATAAAACATTTGGTTTGAATTATAAAATTTACATTAGCAATCTGGTAAAGGAACTTTAGTGTTTTCATTTAAAATTTTGTAGGTTTTTCTTATTTAGACTTGAGTCATACTGCTATTTTTTTCAATGTCAAGTGATCAGTTAATTAGAAGAAATTTTGATGTACCCTTTTGATCATTTAAAATATTTATACACTATAATTACATAATCAAAGATTAAGATGTCAATGTCCCAACTTTAAATATTTTTAATTAAATCCAATAAAAAGAAACTCAACAGATTTTATTTATTCTCATTTAGCACTTTGCTAAACCAAGGTAATTTCTGGTCATATTATATAAATATCCTTGTGAATTCTACTAAGAGAAGATGAGGAAAAAAACTAATCCCCTGACAACTCTCCTGATAATTTCTTTAAAATATTTCAAAGCTCTTCTACATGTCTCCCACAAGATGACTCATCTGTTTAAAGAATCTGAACCTTGCATCCCTAAATATCTCAGAGCCCAAATGACCCAGTATTTAAACATGAATCATCTTTCTCCTTCCCTATCCTCACCTATACATTCATGCTTAGTGTGTCTTACTTTTATTTTGATAATTCTCTCCTAGTTGACTTTGCATAGAATAGGGTGTGACTTCTTTCCAGTTTATCAATTGAACAAGAATATGAGGTATGTGGAGGAGAAAATAGCTATTACAAGGAGTCCCAGGAACTCTCAAAGAAGTATGAATCATTTAAGATAAATAACCAGAAAAATCTTGGCATACACAACACATTTAGAGGTCAACACATAGAGATGTCAAGCTGCCATAACATGTTGAAGTATTTAAAGGGTATTAATAACTGCCTGAAAGTTCAAGATGGAAAATTGACACCACTTGTGTTATATTGACTGGTAAAGAAGCCTATAAGATTTTCTCATGAATATTGGCAAAATTGTTGAGAATATTTTGTGTTCTCTTGATTTATGTTGAAAATTATTTGGAAATATATAGTATACTTCTTTTTCCTATTGAGACACCTAGTTTGAACTATAAGGAATCAATGAGAACTCTCTCCCTGTAAGAGTCATTATCTTTAAGGTACTGGAACTGATCAATGTAGGCGATTAAAAGCAAACATGGACCAGATAGTAATAGAGTAAGAAGGAGAGGTTAATTTTTTAAATAAAGCTTTTTATTTTCAAAACATATGCATGGATAGTTTTTCAACACTGACCCTTGCATAGCCTTGTATTTCAGATTTTCTCCTTCTCCCCCTCCCCCCCCCAGCCCCTTGCCTAGATGGCAAGCAATCCAATATATGTTATACATGTTAAAATATGTTAGATCCATCCCTCATGTGTAAACATTTATACAATTCTCTTGCTGCTCAAGAAAAGTCAGATCAAAAAGGAAAATAAATGAGTAAGAAAACAAAATGCAAGCTAACAACAACAATAACAGTGAGAATGTTCTGTTGTGATCCATACTCAGTTCCTATAGTTCTCTCTCTGAGTGGAGATGGCTCTCTTCAGCACAAGATCATTGGAACTGGCATCAATCATCTCATTGTTGGAAAGAGTCATATTCATCAGAATTGATCATCATAAAATATTGATGTTTCTGTGTACAATTATCTCCTGGTTCTGTTCATTTCACTAAACATCATTTCCTTTAAGTCTTTCCAGGTCTCTCTAAAGTCATCCGGCTGATCATTTCTTATAGAACAATAATATTCCATAACATTCATATACCATAACTTAGCCATTCTCCAACTGACGGGCATCCACTCAGTTTCCAGTTTCTTGCCACTACAAAAAAGGCTGCCACAAACATTTTTGCACATATGAATCCTTTTCCCTCTTTAAGATCTCTTTGGGTATAAGCCCAGTAGAAACACTGCTGGATCAAAGGGTATACACAGTTTGATAACTTTTTGAGCATAGTTCCAAATTGCTTAGGGAGGTAAATTTTTATGGTAGTTTCTGAAGGGGAAAGCTTTATGGAAGTTATATACAATAGTTCATTTAGTATTGGGGAAACTGCCTCTTGGTCATTTCCCTAGCCCAGCTAACTATCACCTCCAAAAAAGCTACAGCATGATCATGAACCAAAGATCTAGTTTAAGAGGGGAAAGTTAGGGACCCAATTTCAGTTTACTTGTTTTTAGGTCTTCTACAAGGTTTTTGAATGGTCATCATTTGTATAGCATATTAGTGACAGAGTAATATTGATATTCTACATGCAAAAATTCAATTCATTAAGGAAAGGGGGAAAGAAATAAGCATTTATTGTATACTTACATGTGCCACATATTTTCTTAAGTGATTTGAAAATATTATCTCATTTGTTCCTTACAACAATCCTATGAAGGAGGCACTATTATGATCTCCATTGTATAGTAGAACATGAGGTAACAGAGGTTAAATATAACACTGCTGGTAATTGTGTGAGGCTGGATTTCAATTCAGATCATATAATCCTAGGCCCAGAGTTCTATATACTGGGTCATCTAAGTACCTACAGTGTCTAATGCATTGTGCTAAG
This sequence comes from Antechinus flavipes, assembly GCF_016432865.1. Lineage (NCBI taxonomy): Eukaryota > Metazoa > Chordata > Mammalia > Dasyuromorphia > Dasyuridae > Antechinus > Antechinus flavipes. Next base: position 156,770,643 of record NC_067400.1, on the reverse strand, counting down.
TGCTAACAATATAAAGACAGACCACAGAATAGACCTTGTCCTAAAGAAGCTTCCATTATATGGAGGATTTGGAGTTTATATGAATAAACATAACTCCTATTTTGAAGCAGCTTGTAATTACACCTCTATAAATCTTTGAATTTCTTAGAGATCCCCCAAAAGCAACAGGACAGATCAAGCAAGAATTAAATTACTTTTAGTAATTTGTGATAAAATGCACTGAATGAGGCTTCTAGAAATAAAGTCAACTGTTTTATGGCAGTCTAATTAGAATCACCTTAGCAGTAAAGCAGCCAAAAGAGATTTTGGGTTAGGAGTACTTTGTAATATAGGAGTAGACCCCTTCTCTTATCTGACAATGTAGGGGCCAAAGGCTTGGTTCCTGAAAGAGCCCAAAAATTGAATAAGATAGGAAAGGAGCAGGATACTGAATAAGAGATTGTTGGTGGGAAGTGAGAAAAGGGGAAAGAGCATATTGAGTAAGGGAAAGAGCATGTTGAGTATTTAGTTGTCTCTGGGAGAAGATAGAGACAGCTCCTTACTGCAGTCATCTTTTGATCTACTGATTAGGCCAGTGAAATATTTATATATCCAATATAATGCTAGTAAACTGTTTTTTCTCCTTGTCTCACTGACTGTGGAAATAAAGCAAAAAAAAGTTATTCTTAAAGGCCAGTCAGGTAGTCAAAATACATGACTGAAGTCTAGGAACTTCAAAACTGGAAACGCATAATGAATTTTACCAAAACCATCACGAGATTATTAGTTTAGTACAGTATCTTTTAAACACTAATTCCACACAATCAATGTATTTAAGTATAATTTGAGTGTATATTGTTACAAGAAATTGGGAAGTGTTATTGAATTATTGTAATCATTTTTATGGCTTTCTAGCAGCTTTCAAGGGTGTTTTTAGGAGAATGTATGTCCCAAGGATATATCTGCTTGGCCCAGTGTTGTTTAATTATTTTGTCCATGATTTGGATAAAAGAATAGATAAAAGGATTATTAAAATTTCAGTTGAAGTAACACATGAGTAATAGCTAATATACTGGATGAAAGAGTTTGTATTTACAGAGTTCCAGTTCTTAGCACACAGATGACTCTGTGGATAAATAGGACTTTCCTTGGCTATGAAGATGTTTGGCTAACATAAGATTTTTAAAAAACTTATTAACTATGTGGATATTGCTATCGTATATCACTTTGCTTCACATTTAATTTGGTCTGCCCAATTTGCTATTCTCTACAAACAAAGCTCTATTTCTCATGTTAGAGTTATTGCACAGGATTGTTCTTCTTGCTTAGAATGAATTTTCTTCTTGCCTCTGTCTCTCAGAATCCTTAGTTTTCTTCAAAACTCAGATTAAACTTCACTCTTCCAAAAAGCTTATCCTGATCTTCCAGTTGCTAGTGCTTCTTCATAAAATTACCTCATATTATGTGATATATGCTTTATTTATAGATGCTTATTATATTTTGTACCTATAAGTAATTATATACGTTGAATTATTTTAACATTTTTTGTATATGCCCGTGTATATACAAGCTTTCTATTTCTATAGAATGTAAGCTGCTGCTTCTTATTATTATCATAACTTTTTATTGACAGAACATATGCATGGATAATTTTTTTACAACATCATCCCTTGCACTCACCTCTGTTCCGACTTTTCCCTTCCCTTCCTCTACCCCCTCCCCTAGATGACAGGCAGTCTTATGCATGTTAAATATGTTATAGTATATCCTAGATACAATCAATATATGTGTGCAGTTCTCTTTTTGCACAAGAAGAATTGGATTCAGAAGACAAAAATAACCTGGAAGAAAAACAAAAAATATAAACAGTTCACACTCATTTCCCAGTGTTCCTTCTCTGGGAGTAGCTGATTTTGTCCATCATTGATCAATTGGAACTGGATTAGATCTTCTCTTTGTTGAAGAGATCCACTTCCATCAGAATACATCCTCATACAGTATCGTTGTTGAAGTGTATAATGATCTCCTGGTTCTGCTTATTTCACTCAGCATCAGTTCATGTAAGTCTCTCTAAGCTTCTCTGTAGAATGTAAGCTTCTTGAAGCAGGTACTGTTTCCTTTTGATTTTTGTATCCCTGATCCCTAGCACAGTATATGGCACATAATAACTACTTAATCAATTTTTATTATTCAGTCATTTTTCTATCATGTCTCACTCTTCATGACCTCATTTGAGGTTTTCTTGGCAAAGATACTGGAGTGGCTTATCATTTCCTTCTCCAGTTCAATTTATAGATAAGGAAACTGAAGCAACAGGGATAAGTGACTTGCCCAGGATTACTCAACTAGCAAGTATCTGAATCAGATTTGAACTCGGGAAGATGAGTTTTTCTGATTCCAGGCTTGGCACTCTATCCACTATGCCATTTGGCTGCCTACTTAATAAGTACAAGTTGATTGAGCCACATAGTAAAAATTGGATTGAATCTAATATTACTCAATAAATATTATATATATATATATGTGTGTATATACTCCTTGTCTAAGGGCATGATTTTTAGGTTCAAAAGCTTCTGGCTTCCCTAGTTCCTACTCTTTAATGAAAGAGGGTACCCTAAACTTATTTGGGTCCCTGATTTTTTAGATTCAAAAGCTACTGACTTCTCTGGTCCCTACCTTTTAATGAAAGAGGGTACCCTAAACTTACTTGGGTTTTGGGGTTCAAAAGCTGCTGGCTTTCCTGGTCCCTACCCTTTAATGAAAGAGGGTACCCTAAACTTATTTGGGTTTTTGGGTTCAAAAGCTGCTGGCTTCCCTAGTTCTTACCCTTTAATAAAAGAGGGTACCCTAAACATATTTGGATCCCTAATTTTTTAGATTCAAAAGCTATTGACTTCTCTGGTCCCTACCTTTTAATGAAAGAGGGTACCCTAAACTTATTTGGGGTTTTGGGTTCAAAAGCTGCTGGCTTCCCTGATCCATACCTTTTAATTCTGAAAGAGGGTACCCTAAATTCATTTGGTTTCTGCCTATCAAATTTAAATTCTGGCTACAGACACAAATATTGAATAATGAATAAATTCATTTAATAAAACGACAAGCAGATTAGAACAGGCCAAAAATATACGAGCGAATGAGCTCTTTAGATGGGAACAAGATGAGATCTTGTCTAACATTTTGCATAAAGGCAGGACTATAGTTGGTAAGAGCCAACGCTGCCCCCTGCTGCTGCTGCTTCTTAAAGGGGAGGAAACCTGTTCAAAATCAAACCTCTGAAGTTGTAAGGGACCCTTAGAAGTCCCACATTTTACTGAAAAGTGAGACACAGACAAATGATTTTTTGCCCAAGATCTCACAGGTTCCCGACTCCAAATCTAGCCTTCTTTCTATATGTACTATCTTTTTGGAGAGCAGGGTTTTCAGCATCCTAGTGGATAATCCTGTTTATTCCTGAATGAATTCCTTTCTCAAGAATTGCTACTATACTTGCGCCAGTAATGCAGGAGGATAAAGAGACTGGTTCTGCCATTTGGGGTTTATGTTGGCTGGCCAGAAGGGGTGGGACTAGGCTCAGAAAACTGTCTAGCCATCCAAAACTGTTCTAGGAATATATTAAAAAGATTTCCATGCTCTACAACTCCAAAAAATCTATATTCTGTAAGTTTATTTTCCTTTACCTTTTTTCCTTAGTTGCTAGTAAAATCCATCTGAAATCTATATCTTAGGAATACTAAAAGGAACATAAAACATGTCCATGGTGAGACTCTGGCCTCCAAGGCCAGGTTTGAATGGGTAGTAAGCAGGAGAGAGACAGCTAACAGAAAGGAGATCAGCTCCCAAAGCCTTCTTTAAATACTAAGGAGCTCTCTACTCAATTACTTGCTTCAGGGGTTGGAAATAGTCCTTTTACTTCAGGTCAGTCTACCCATAAAATTGAGGAGATAAAGACTAAAAAAGAGCCCAAAAGGTCAGCGCTAGAGAGTCTATCACTTCACAGAAGCACCTGAAATGAATACCAGACATGACTTATGCTAGTTGTTCTCAATTTTTTTAGTCTTAGTACCTTTTTATACTCTTAAAAATTGATCCTTTCTAGTCTTCCTCCCCTTCTCCCTTTCCCTCAAAGAGTTTTTATGTGGGTTATAACTATCAGTACTTTCTGAACTAGATATTAAAATGTTTTAATTTTATTAAATTTTTTCTTATCTCACAGATACTTTGAAAGAGTCTTGAGTCCCAACCTCCCCCCATCCCCAACCCCTAGGGTCTTAAGACCAAAATTTGAAAATTACTAGCTTATACCAAAGGCTGGACTTTCCCAGCAAAAAAGAAAATAAAGAATTTTTCTTTGGCCTTTACTGAAGGAGAACCAACTGGCATTTCTATGCCCACTGGCACAATATCTCATGAAAGGTTACCCATAGCTGCTTATGAAATCACATTACTAATCACGAGATCTTTGAAATTAAAGCCAGAAGGAAGTCTGTTTTTTGGGGAAACAGGCCCAAATACTTTCAGCGATTCTTTTTCCAGGGACATACAATATCTGGAATCCAAATTGAACTCCTGCAACTTCAAATCTCAAGTTCTTTCTATTACAAATTGCCTAGGTATGATATGTATGTAAGCCAGGGGGCACTGTGGGTATATGATAATGACTCTATTCTCTTTGAGTTCCTTTGGGTTACTGTAATTGCATCCACACTGATTTGTAGGATAGTTTTAGTAATCATTAAGTCTGGCAATGTGGAAGGTTCTTTGCCCTTCTATTGTTAGTAATAGCTGACATCAAAAGATAGAACTCTCATGGAGTGGCTGGCTCTTTGGCTCAGGGTAACTGGCATGGGGAGGGGAGGGATGGGTTTGCCCCCTCCTTCTTGCTCATTATGACTTCTGGTCCTCCAGGCTCTCTCTTAGCCAGCCACAGGATCCTGTCCAAAGGATATGTAATTCCCTGGATCTGAGAAGCCATCTTCTTTTCAGATATTCTCAGAATATATTCTTTGGGTCTTATCCTTTCCCTTCCCTACCTTGCCCTACTTTAGTCTCCTGAGGGTGGGTGGGTTGGGTACTATCACCCACCCCAGAAATGTGGCTCAGATCCTGAAGAAAAGGCTTTCCCTCCTTTTCTTCATGAGTACATGAGGGTGAACCATCATCTGTGCTGCTGGTCCCTCTTCAGCTGCTTTTGCCCTTGGAGGCAAGAGCTTCTAATTATGGCTCTGCAGGATATAGCTCCCTGTTTAGTCAGAAATTTACCCTGGAAAGTACTGTAAGTTTGAACTCATTCTAAATCACATTCCATCTATATTCACCCAGATCCCAAGTCTCTTCAGCTGCCCTGGGAGAGCCTGTATCGTTTTTCTTTATGCATTTTTGCTATCGTCATCCTGCCAGTAGAATGAAGCTTCACCTACAAAAACACAGTGATGGCCACAATATTTCCCGACCCTTTCTTCCACAGGCTACGTCAGATAATTCCAAAAAATTTAGTATCTAAAATTAGAGAAGACATTTTAATTAATCTATCCTCGATGGAGCAATTCAACATAACCTAAGGAGAAAAACTGATTGTTTCCCCCTCTAATTTCTTTCCGGATTTCCTATTTCACCACTGATGTTTAATTAGGCACCAGAGTGCATCTGGTTTCTTTTTCTTTTCTCTTTTCTTGGTTTAAAGAATATATAATTCCCAACTTCAGTCTTTTAAAGTGACTACTCAGTTTTGAACTCATTTTTTTTAAATCATGTTATATTATCCTTAAAGCCAAAACAAAGCAAAACAAAACATTCTTTCCTCTTTCCTGGGAAGCTATTTTCTTCTCAGACCTTTAGATGTCCCTCTGCTCCTTGAAAACATATTGGATGAGCAGAATGATTGCTGAAGTCTGAATAGTACCAGTACAGGCCTTCGAGCACAGTTTATATGAAATCACTTACCCTAACTGATTGTGATTTAAAAATATTTACAAAATCACATTTAGGCCTTTAAATACTCTTCTCATTATAAATTCCTTTAAAAAATCTTCCACTATAGTTCAAAGCATTTAAAATCATAATTTCTTGATAAATCTAGAAAAAATTTCTAAGAAACAGATATAAAACTGACAAGAGGGAGTTGGTCCCTGAAGTTTAACAGTTCCTTAAAATTTAGGATATATTTTGAATAGTAGAAAGTAGAAGGGTACACTAGAAAGGAGGGTAATTGTAGAATTATAGGAACTGAAGTTCAATCCTGATTTCATCAACACTGCCTATGTAACCCTGGACAAATCCCTCTGTGGAATCCAATTTTCTCATTTGAAAAATAATATTAATAATAATGACAATTGGCATTTATTTAGTGCTTTAAAATTTGCAAAGCTTTACTAATTTAATCTCCTTTGATCCTTGGAACAATTATTTTCATTGTATGGATGAGAAAACTAACCCTGAGAGAGAATAAATGACTTAACTAGAGTCCCAGTGCTAATAAGTGTCTAATGGAAGATTCAAACTCAGGTCTTTCTTATTATTTACTATTCCTACATCCTGCCTCTTAAATGGAGGTATGATGACTAAAAAAGTCTTTTCTAGCAGTAGAACGATGATCTTAGGTTTTAAATGATTAAATAGACATGCATAGATGAAGATTTCTAGAAGAAAAAGATTGTTAGGGTAAAGGGGAGAAAAAGCAGATGGAGTAATGGGATAGGTAGTGGATTAATCTGGTAAAATCTCAGGGGCCATAGGAGTTATCTGATTACGGTATGGCTGTGGGTTGCATGAAAGTGAGACTATGAGAATAATATTGCTCTGCATGCAGTTTTTTTTCTTGTTTAGATCGTAAAAACTTGGAGTTTTGAGGTTCCACCTATAGTTGGAAGGTCAGAGCATAATGACTCATTACCCTGAGGCAGTTGTAGTAAATTTGTTGTCTTCTGTTTTCAAAGTGGTGACATTTAGCTGAGAACAACAACAAAAAAAGTTATATATTATCTATTGGCTTGCACAAAAGTCTACTATGGTCTCTCACATAGTTTGGACATGATGCAGGCTTCAGAAGCTATATCAGCATAACACAAGCCCTAGCAGGTCATATTCTATAAATGCAGAAATGGGTGGTATATTGCAGGAGAGGTTCACCACTGGCATCCTGGACAAAGATAAGCTGCTGTTGGATCAGTGGAAAAGGCTAGGTTCACAAGACAGAATAGTCAATTATAGCAATCTAGTGTTTGACAAACCCAAAGCCTCTAACTTCTGGGAAAAGAATTCATTATTTGATAAAAACTGCTGGGATAATTGGAAATTAGTATGGCAGAAATTAGGCATGGATCCACACTTAACACCATATACCAAGATAAGATCAAAATGGGTCCATGACCTAGGCATAAAGAACGAGATTATAAATAAAGTAGAGGAACATAGAATAGTTTATCTCTCAGACTTGTGGAGGAGAGAGAAATTTGTGACCAAAGATGAACTAGAGACCATTACTGATCACAAAATAGAAAATTTTGATTACATCAAATTAAAAAGCCTTTGCACAAATAAAACTAATGCAAACAAGATTAGAAGGGAAGCAACAAACTGGGAAAACATTTTCACAGTTAAAGGTTCTGATAAAGGCCTCATTTCCAAAATATATAGAGAACTGACTCAAATTTATAAGAAATCAAGCCATTCTCCAATTGATAAATGGTCAAAGGATATGAACAGACAATTTTCAGAGGATGATATTGAAACTATTACCACTCATATGAAAGAGTGTTCCAAATCATTATTGATCAGAGAAATGCAAATTAAGATAACTCTGAGATGCCACTACACACCTGTCAGATTGGCTAAGATGACAGGAAAAAATAATGATGAATGTTGGAGGGGATGTGGGAAAACTGGGACACTAATGCATTGTTGGTGGAGTTGTGAACGAATCCAGCCATTCTGGAGAGCAATCTGGAATTATGCCCCAAAAATTATCAAATTGTGCATACCCTTTGATCCAGCGGTGTTTCTATTGGGCTTATATCCCAAAGAAATACTAAAGAAGGGAAAGGGACCTGTATGTGCCAAAATGTTTGTAGCTGCCTTGTTTGTAGTGGCTAGAAACTGGAAAATGAATGGATGCCCATCAATTGGGGAATGGCTGGGTAAATTGTGGTATATGAATGTTATGGAATATTATTGTTCTGTAAGAAATGACCAGCAGGATGAATACAGAGAGGCTTGGCGAGACTTACATGAACTGATGCTAAGTGAAATGAGCAGAACCAGGAGACCATTATACACTTTGACAACGATACTGTATGAGGACATATTTTGATGGAAGTGGATTTCTTTGACAAAGAGACCTGAGTTTCAATTGATAAATGACGGACAGAAGCAGCTACACCCAAAGAAAGAACACTGGGAAACGAATGTGAACTATCTGCATTTTTGTTTTTCTTTCCGGGTTATTTATACCTTCTGAATCCAATTCTCCCTATGCAACAAGAGAACTGTTCGGCTCTGCAAACATATATTGTATCTAGGATATACTGCAACATATCCAACATATAAAGGACTGCTTGCCATCTAGGGGAGGGGGTGGAGGGAGGGAGGGAAAAAAAATCGGAACAGAAACGAGTGTCAATATAAAGTAATTATTAAATAAAAATTTAAAAAAAAAAAAGATAAGCTGCTGTTTCACTGAAAACGATATAAAATGGTTCCCAGTTCTATGCAACCTCTTTGTCAGAGTATCACAGTGGGAAACAGGGGTTACTAAGAATCATAGAATTTAGAAGCTCTCTAAATATTCACTTAGTTTTTGGTATTCTAAATAGAAATTTTGCTCAATGATCAATGAGTTGAAAAATTACTAGGTCAGGGATTCCTAACTTTTTATTTGTCTTGGATCTCTTCTGAGAAAAAAAGATTTTAAATGTTAAATGTTCCATTTCAGTTAGAGATTAGTGAAAATAGAGATGTAATTTTTTCTTATTTCAGTTTTTTTTAATTCTCTGAAAATATATTTGAACTCTAAATTAAGATTACATGGAACAAACTATGTCAATATTGACATTTTTGCTGTGAATGAAAACCAAAAACAAAAGTCAGTATGTTGTGGCTAAATTGAAAGGTGTCTAACAGGTTCTCCTTGTAGAAGTAATATAGCAAATGACTGAGTTGGTAGGTAAATTGGTCATCTTATTTTGCAGTGCTTATGATGATAATAAAAAGACTACCATGAGAATAATTCTAACATCAGTCGAAGAGTGTGGAGAGGCAGGGAAGTCTACAAAGAATGTAGTAAGAGTCTGCAAACTACATTGTTCCATACACACTTGACCTCATTGCCAAGCAACTAAGCCCAACACAAATTTGGAATATAAACTATTTGTAAAACATTATAGTAAAACATTGAGCACTAGCAACAATCGAAAAGCATTTATTAAGCTCTTACAATGTTCCAGATATTGTACTAAGTGTTGAGGTTATGAAGAAAGGTAAAATAAAAATCCCTGCTTTCAGGGCATACAATATCATGAGGACACAACTTTACCAAATACCAAACAGCATCAGAGAGGAAATGAGCTTGCAGAAAGTTTGAAACAAGAACCAATTCATTCACATCATCTTGACTATATTTAGATGAAACTGGAAGGGACAACAAAAAGATTAAAAATGGAACAGATAGGTAAGCATTACTATAACAAGCTATTTTAATAATCAATTAAACCATCACATTTGGATTAAACACCTTGGAATCCAATGTACCCCATGCACTAAAGAATATGGAAATGAAAAATACCATTAGACCAGACAATGAACACACAGAAGAAACTTATTTTGGTAGTGACACAATTTTCAAAAGCATTGAAGGATAGCTTCTTAAGAGAAGTGAAAGAGGAAGATACTACATCACTAGAAACACAATCAGCGAATTATCAACATGTGTCCACAGTCTCACCTCATTTTCGTGAGAACACTTGTTATAAAAAGCATAAGAGCAAAACAGGCAGGCTTTTACAAATCATTTTTGCTGAATTCTTAAATTCCCCCATCTGCTCATAATCTTCTGTTCTTCCAACTCCTTGTCTCATTCCTCCCAAACCTATTACTTGTCTTTATCTCTACCCCCCCCCATTAATTAATCCCACTCTGTTCTCTAATTTTAGGAACCCTGATCTGGTCTTCCTTTACCATCTTTATCCTATTAAATGATGTATAATCGTTCTCCACCTTAAATCTCCTTCTGCTTTGTCCTCCTGTCATTCATGCTTTAACAACTTTCATCTCCTAATTTCATGGTTCTACATTGTCACCACTGGGTTTCTGAAGACCTCTGTGAAACTTTGTTGACAGCGTCTACAAGTACATGTCATTTGATCTTATCTAATGATAGAATAATCCATTTTATTTTTCCCTGATGACTCTAACAATTAAATTTTTACCTTTGATCTCATCTCATCTTTTTTCCCCTATAAAATTACCAAGTCATATTTTAATATTTGTACAGGTTTTATTCTCTTAGAATGCATTTTTGTATCTATTAAATATTTATTCTCCCTCACCCTTTTATCCAATATCAAACCTAAATCTTATCAATTCCACTTTCACATCTCTCACACCCATCCAATTCTCTCTGCTCACATGGCCACCACTGTGGTACAGGTTTTGATTGACTGAATGATAAATTAATGTCCATCTAGTTCCCATTTTGTTCCAGGAACTTGAGAAATAAAAATAAAAGTGCAACAGCCTAGATTTCTGTATCCATAAGGGCCAGTGAAGCAGATGATGCAGAGGTCTGAGGCTTAAAATCTGGATGGCCAAATCCACAGCACGAGCCAGAAGAGAACTAACTTGAAAGTCAAGATCTGATAGCAGATATCTAAGAGGTATAGGCTGAACATCTTGTAATTAACTAATGTTTATAATTAGGATTAAAATATATTTCTATAACATGTAAAATAGTTACTGTAATGTATTTTCCCATACTACCATTGAGTATATTGTAATGTATCCTTCTAAAACTTCTAAGACGTATTGTTCCCAGAGAGTAAGAGCAAAAGAAGAGAGAGAGAATATAAATGTCATAATTTCCCATGGCCAACTCATAATAGGAAACCTAGTAAATAGAGCCATTATGATGACTACTAGAACAAAGCAGAAGTGTAATAGGTGAATAGGTTCAAAGTTGACTGGTTTGAAGTATTAACAGTTTTTCTCATGCTAGGGGAGCAAGTAACAAGTAGATTTATTCTCCTAATTCTTCCTCTTAAGTAATATCCTAACACTCTGGAACATCAGTCAACCAGATACATCAGTAAATCATAGACTCAGAGCTGAAAGAAGTAAGTGCCAGTATATAAGCTAATCTGGAAAGAAGTATTTTTTCTTTGTTGGGCTAGTTGGAGAAATGCTATATTTCATTTGTAGCATGTTTACAGTTTTTCAGTGTGTTTTCACATACATTATCTCATTACACAGTTACAACAAACCTGTGAACCAGGCAGGGGTGGTATTGTTGTTGAAGTATGATGGGCATTGGTTCAGGAAATTATCATCAGTAGAAATGCAAAGTGACACCTGAGTATTGCCATTCCTATATCTTGAGGCATTTCATATGCTCTCACTGAATCTAACAGTTGCATCAGTCCCACTGTGCAGATGGAGATAGCAAGATGTTAAGTGATTTGCCATTCTGTGAAATAATGGAATATCTGTTGAAATAAAATTTGAAGTTCAAACCTTTTTCTAAAGTTCAAATTCTTAAGAAATGCTAAGAATTTGTTGAGGCCGAAACTTATATTTTTTCTGTAAGAGTGATTTCAAAAGCATTCATCTTCTTCTACCAGGATATTTTTCCCCTCTTGTTTTGATTATCTACTAATGTAATCTAGTAATGAAATGGATTAAAGAGCAAAAAATAAATCCAGTGCATTTTTCACTCAGGCACTTCTTGGTCAAATAATTGAGCTCTGGTTCTTTTGAACCTAGCTTCTTAAACTGTAGGTCACAATCCCCCCTTCTCCCCACCATGTGTGGTCACATAACTGAATGTAAGGGTCAGGAGAAATTTGGCAACAGTAAAAGCTTTCTGAATGCTCTGCGTGCTTTGATATCAAATATTCTTCCAAGATGTAATTCTTGACATAAAAATAAAAAAGTATATCCATTACATTAGTTTGCATATAAGTCTTCTTTAATAAATGGTAAAATTTGTTTTAAAATACATTTCTTTGCTATTTATTATGAGCAATTGTTTGATTTGTATATCTATTTTAAATAGCTATATAGTTAGGGCAGCATAAAAATTTCTCAGATGAAAAGGGGTTATGAGTGGAAAAAGTTTGAGAAGCCCTGCTTTAGCAGAAGTTTCTTTAAGGAATTCTGATCATAGGCCCATTGGAGCCATGGGTCAATAGCTAGTTTTAAGACCAAACTGAAGGCTATTCTAGTGGGATGCAAAGTACTGAACAGAGGAAGAAAAAAGAGACAAAAAATAGACTGAACACCAAGTTTAGCAATCTGAAAATAGTCAGGGATCCCATGAGATATCTGGTTTCACATTGGTCATCCTTTCTCCCACTGCTTCAGACTTTTCTCCTTGAATTTTGAATTTTCTCCTTCATTTTGACTTACTCCAACTGATGCTCAGTCCTTTTCTCCTCTCCTTACCCCAATTACTTGATCACTATATGTAGTGATTTACATGAATTGGGTATAATCTTTAATAAATATTTTTGAACTGATGGAACAAGCACTTTTTAAGTAAAATGTATAACCAAGTGATTAGTTGAATATTTTGAATATTTTCAGTAGCCAAAGGTAGACTTTGGTTGCAAAAGAGTAGCTAAGGGAATAGTCTCCTTGAAGGCATCAAGATAATATCAATAAAGATTAGCAGTGTTTTAGTCCCAAACCTTCTTTTATAAATAGGTTGACTTTTATTTTCCCAGTTAATAAAAATATTCTACCCTGCTTCTCCTAGGATTATTCTTCTTGACTATAGAAACCTTTTATTTCTCTCTCTTCACTGAGGTCCACAATCCTAGCAATTTAGCATTCTTAATAACTTTAGAAAATGTCTTCTATATTATTAGTCGAAATTGTCTTGCATTTGTTAATCAGATTAAGTGACATAGGATCTATACTTAACTTGAATGTGAATGGAATGTCCTAGTACACTTAGTAAAGAATAACTTTGCAATTAGCTGCATAATATTAACTCAGAAATTATGTAAATAACACTGCATTATCAAAAAAGGCAATAATTAGGGAGAGCATAGGGTCAGTCTCCCATGTAACCATTATGCTTGAAAGAGTACAAATTCTTTCTGAGTAAGGCCTAAGAAATTAGTGCTTAAAATAGAAATGTCCATGCAGGACAACACTGTGACCTAGATTATTTAAATCCTATATACTGTATTAAAAACTCAAATTGATATTCCAATGCCTCCTACCAATTGAGTTCTCCGCATACTGACCAACTTAACATTTAAAAAAAAATTCAATGTCCGTTACAAAACAAGGACATTCTTAAACAGAGGTGAAGAAATTAGTTTGTCTGAAAGAATTCCCCACATCTGTGATTCCCCCCCATTTTTTTTTGATCCACCAGACATTCTTATTGTTATTGATAGTTTAGTGTAACTCAAATTACAAAAATAAAATGCAAAATATTTTCTTTTGAAAAAAAAAAAAACATACACTTTCAGTAATGTGATCAGTTATCAGGAGCTTTTCCCTGCCCTGTGTGAATTTTAAGAACCTACTTTTGCCCAAATCGAAAGAACCAGGTGGGGGACAAGCCTGAAAGATTACCTAAATAAAAATGATGTTTTCCTTTTTGTCTCTCCTCCCTATTTGCAGGGAGGGAAGTAAATGGTGAGCCAAAGCTTAGTTCTATCAAATGGAATTACACCCACTCAATTATACTATTTACAGTCATTTTTCTAGTTTAACTATCTGCCTATCCGTCTGTCTATCTATCTATCTATCTATCTTTCTATCTAATCTGTCTTTGTCTATCTGTCTGCCTGTCTATTTATATCTCTACTTATTATCTATATCTATCTATTTATCTGCCTATCTATATCTGTCTTTCTGTTTGTCTGTCTGTCTGTCTATATCTATCTGCCTATCCATCTATATCTGTCTGTATCTGTCTATATCTGTCTGTCGATTATCTGTCTGTCTATATATATCTGTGTCTATCTTTCTGTCTGTCTGACTGTCTTATCTGTCTATCTATATTTATATCTATCTATCTATCTATCTATCTATCTATCTATCTATCCATCTATCTATCTAAATAGCAATCATCTATCTATCTCTAAAGTGCTTTGCACAATGCCTGGCCCATAGAAAAAGCTTAATACTTGCTTGTTTCTTCCTCATTCCTCTCTTCTCATCCTATCACCTTACTCCACACCTGCCTTCTCACCATTCCTAGGCCTCAAGCAATGTTAGGTTGTCTTGAAAGCTAGAAGGAAGAGTCAAAGCAGTGTAATTAATTGGTGCTTCTAATTGCATTCATATGTGTAGTTTGGCAGGAAGTAGTGCCAAACAGGCAGGTGTAGTTATAATTGACGTAATAGTAGAAAAGGTGCAGAATGATATCTGTTCAGCATGGCCTCTTATTGCAATAGGTCTCCTAATTGATATTTAGAACCAGGAAGGTTCATATAATCCAACTCCCTCATTTTGTAAATGAAGAATGTAGGCTCAGAGTCAAAATGATTTGCCTTTGACCACCTAGATACCAGAACCAAAATTTAAACCTAGATTCTTTATTTTTAATTCAGTTATTCCCCCTCCCCCACGACTCTATCATACTGCTTATTCATTCTAATCCAATGAGCAGTTATTAATGTATTATGATGCTCTTGCTGTTATCTTCCACATCTTGTAATCCTTACCTCTCTTCAAGATTTAGTTTAAATATTTTCTTTTTTAAGAGAACTTAGCTGATTTCTCTATTTTCTTTTTAGTTTCCACTCTCCCTACCTTATTGTTTTCTATTTATTTCATGTACTATTCTTGATATCATTGCATTTTGTATTGTAATATTTTTTAAATACTCAATATCAAAAGCAAGACTTTCCTCCCTACTCCATTGTTCCATAATTTAAATGATAATCACCCTTATGCCTCCTTCCAAGGCAAGGCAAAAACCATTTATTAAGCACTTAGCTATGTGCCAGGAATTATACTAAGGACTGGTGATACAAATAGGATCAAAAATAAAGACAGCTCCTACCCTTAAGGCACTTAAATTCTGGTGGGAAGGAAGGAAAAAAACATTTATTAAGCATCTACTTACTATGTTGTAGATACTGTGCTACGCAGGTTTACAAATTTTCTCATTTATTTTTCCAACAAACCTGGGAAATAGATGCTATTATTATCCCCATTTTATAGATAAACTAAGGCAAACAAGTGACTTAAAGGTCACACACTTAACAGGTAATTGTGTCTGAATTTAAATTGTAATCTTCCTGACTCTAGGCCCATTACTTTATTCATTACTATGCCATTTTTATTTTTTGTTTCTTCTTTTGTCCTTTGTTCTCAAAGAGGACCATGATATTGGAAGGGTGATACTATGTCATGCAAGTGAATTGAATTTAAGTGAGAAAGGATTGTGCAAAGTCACAAAGTTTTTCCTCCAGAGACATCTGTATCCATTGGCAAGATGTAGATCAGAATGATGGAGTTGGCTCTGCCTGCAGTAGGAAATCTTGGTCTTTTTACGCTAAGGCCCTTAACAATTCTTAGTGTGATTGAGGCTCCCCGGAAGGCAACACACAGAGTAAATAAAAATAGAGAAGAAAAGGAGAAGGTACTTATGTTGAGGGCATGGTGTCTGGACTTCTTCCTTAAATGAGAAACTCAGTAAAGGGAGAAAATGAGCTAATATGGTAAAGAGATTTCCCAAGATAAAAAAGGCTGTAGGGATGGATCGATAACAAAGATGAGAAGACTCAGGTACTGAGGGAAAATAGCATGAGGTGTGACAGTAAAGTCCAGAAAGTCAGGAACGGGGAAAGAAACCCCAGGATTCCTTTTGGGAGCAGCCAGATTCCTATATTAAAGATGCAAGGAATTTCAGCACACTTTCCCCTCCAGTTTAAAAAAAAAAGTGGAATAATGTGTCTCTTTAAGCAGATTTTCCCCATTTTTCACTTGCCATCATTGCCAGGGTCTCTGTATATAAATGGAAGCTTCTCTACAATCAGTGTGATTCCATGAATACTGTAAGTATCAGAGAATTTGGGGCCAGGGATCTGAATTGCTTCAAACCTGGCAGCTGTTTCCCCTTATTCCCCCCTCCCTTCTTGTTCTTCCTCTTGTTCTGTTAGAGACTGTGATTTAACTCTCATGGGCAATTTCTAGACAAGAGCTTTCTAACGAGGAGACAGGGAAAATGAATATAAGAACTATTTCTTGTTTTGGGTTTGAACTTGAAAATCTACTGCCCTTTCCCCTCCACTTTGGCTCCATCTGACCTCCTATTTTTATGCTTTGATTAATCAGTGAGCATCCTGGGATAAGAGCCCAGAAATGAGCACTATTTTTTTGGTTGTAGTCCTAATCTAGGGAGCAACCTGAAGCTGACAGGGATTTATGTACTGATACTACCAATACTAATTTCATGACTTCAGGTTCTATTCCAGGGCACCCAGAACTCTGTTAGAAATAATGGCTCCTATGGTGCCTGCACCATTTGTCTGTGGCATTTATCACTCCTTGAACTGAAAGAATACTTGGTCCTATCCGTTTGGCACAGGCACACACTGTCCTTCAGCTAATGGACTTCTTATCTAAGTCAGAGGCAGTGGGGTAATTCAGTGTCTGGGCAAAGAAATTGGAAGTCTGGAGGCTTAAAATTCTCAAGCTTGCTTTCTTACTTATTAAGTACAAAACACATGTTCAAAAAATGCCAAATCTTGGGCTCAAGGCACGATGAGTTTCTCATACTAATTGGTACTCTATCTCCCATGGTTTTGTGGTGAAGTTTTGAAGGGGCAGAGATGGGAAATCAAAGAACATGAGTTAAGAGATAAGAGGAAGAGAAAGAGCAGTTATAGGGAACAATAAACTACATAACGTGTTCCATGAAATGAAGGCTAACTTTCATTCTGTCCTGTGCAGCACTTGATTTTATACTGATCCTTCTGAAGCCTCTGGCACCTATTCCCTTCTGTGTCTCCACTTTTCCAGTATCAAGATTATGGACAAAGGTATGGAGAAAATGAAATTTGTCTTTGCTCCTTTCATTTCTGGCAGGTAACTCACTCAAACTTCTCTCCTTTTCCTTTTGGTCACTCTAATAAATTGATAACTAATCTTCTCCATGTCCCCAGAAAGGCTATTATTTGAGGACTATATTGCCCAGTGTAGTCCTCTGGACAGCTATATAGGGCAATATATAGGGCCCACAGATGGGCCTGAATTCAAATTTGGCCTCAGACACCTACTAGCTGTGTGATCCTGGGTAAGTCACTTAGCCTGTTCACTAATGAAATAAGCTCTATCTATAAGATAGAGCTATAACTCTAAGCTATATCTAAAGGCTTGATTGTTTTCCCACACAAAAACTATCATATAGAATGAATAACTCAAAACCAAAGCAATTTATTTAAGATCATAGCAAAACAGAAATCAGGTAAATTATATAGATTAGAATATAGATAGTTATGAACTTAGTTGAATGAACTTAGTTGAGCAAGGGAATCCAAGGGAAAATTTTCCCAAGTCTCTAGTGTGGTGAGCTGAGGATAGGTACATTCTCTCAAGGCACCAATTCCTCTTTAAGTCAGCTGCTTCCTGAAGTTTTTCACACTTTTAGGGACCTCTCCCTAAAAAGAATCTGGTACTTTGTTGGTCCTCTCTTGAAGATGGAAACCAGAAAAGCAATTATTGAGTTTTATGCAAAAGCCTAAGCTTTAGCCCTCAGCTTTACATATACATACATACACATATATATGTATCTATGTCTATAGTCATAATCAAATTAGGTATATGAGATTGGGTTTGCAGAGAAAAAATTGGAAGCAATTAAGCTAAGTCTTAAAAGGAAAATACTAAATGGTAGAAATGAGGAGGGAGTTATTCCAGGTAGAGTGGACAGCCAGCGCAAAAACACAGATATGGGAAAAAAGAACCTTACATTTGAGGAACAATAAGACTGAAATATAGAGTGTTTGAAAAAAAGTAGCAAATAATGAATATAAAAGTTAGAATGAGTATAAATTGTGAAAGGTTTTAAATGATAAACAAAGATTATGTTATGTCTAACTATAACAGGGAGTCATTGGTGTTTATTAAGTAGTAGAATGTTATAGTGAGACAAACTCTAGGAAAACCAATTTTTGCAGCTATCCAGAGGATGGATTTGAGTGTGGAGAGTACTGAGTCAAGAAGGCTACTGCAGTAGCACAGGTAAGAGATAGTGAGAGCTTGAGAATTCATGGAACTAATTTGAAAAGACTTACACGAACTAATGCAAAGTGAAGTAAGCAGAACTAGGAGAACCTTGTACACAGCAACATTATGTGATGATCAATCATGAATGACCTCGCTGTTCTCAGCAATATAAAGATCCAAAGATTCATGATGGAAAATACTATCCATATCCAGAGAAAGAATTGATGGAGTTTGAATGCAGATTAAAGTATACTATTTTCTTTATTTTTCCTCTTTTGGTTGTTTCTTCTTTTACAGCATAACTAATATGGAAATGTCTTACATAATTGCACATATACAATCTACATCAAATTTATTATCGTTTTAGGAAGAGAGGAAGGGAGGAAGGAGAAAAAAGTCAAAATTTTATAAAATAAATGTTAAAAAATATCTTTACATATAATTGGAAAAATATTATAAAAATAAAAGGATATTTTCAACCAGAACCAAAATATTTGAGGACTGGGAGCTATAAGGACAGCAGTCAGTCAGTTGACAAATATTTATTAAGTGCCTACTTATATGCCAGCTACTATACTAAGTGATGGAGATAGAAATAAAAGCTTTCAAGGTTCTCACAATTTAAGTGAGAAGTCAACATGTAAATAATTGTGTATAAACAAACTATCACTAGATTAAATCAGAGATAATTTACAGAGATTAAGTTATTCCCAGGCTGTTATAACTACTAGGTATATGAGACTGAATTTGAACTTAGGTGGTCTTAACACTAGATACAGCATAACCTATCTCTAGAGATGCATCCTAACATTGTGGTTCCTTAGGGCTCATCACTATAATTCTCTTTTCTCTCCCATAAGGCTTTATAAGATGGATGTTATAATATGTCAGTGTTTTTATTTCTTATGGATTCCTATAAGTATCCTATAAGTATAAGGAATCCATTTTGATTCCTATAGGTTTATGCATTAATGAATTAGATTAGTTCAGAGTAGATTTACAATAAGTAAGCAATTGACAAACATTTTAATGGAACAATTACACTCACAGTACAAAGTGCTGGCTAAAAAAATTAAACAATCCCTACTCACAAGGAACTTAACATTCTAACAGGAGAGACATGTAAGAATATATGGAATAAATATAATGAGAACAAATACAAATGAATACAAAGTAGTTCACTACAAGATAGTTTGAGAGGGAAGATGCTATCAGTTAAAGAGATCAAGAAAGACTTCATATAGAAGATGGTACTTGAGCTGCATCTTGATAAATGAGAGGGATTCTATGAATTAAAGGTAAGAAGGGAGTGTATTCCAGTGGAATGTATTCCAAGTGTATCCCAAACCCTCCTTTTTTTCCTGCAATCTCTATCTCCATTCTCCCTCTATTTTTCTAATTAATTTAGCAGATGCCGAATGGCTAAGCAGTTGCAAAATAGAACAAACTTTTCTTGCAGATATAGGTTAAGTAGGTGGGAGAACAAAGACGGGAAGTGAAGTATAGCAGTGATTTGAGATACAGGATCCCACAGATGAAAAAAAGCAAAAGAATTACTTGAGTAAGGCTATTCCTGGGACTTTGCTGCTATAGGAAAGATCAGAAACCAGTCATAGTTCAAATGCCTCTTAGGCAGAGGCACATTGAAGAATGAGTCACAACAAAAAGATCAGGCAGGGGAGAAAGCAGGGAACCAAAGTTCAGGGACCTCAACAAGGGAAATCCAAGAAGTATCATCAGGGAACAGGAGCTAAGAGTCAAATAGAGATCAAACCACACAGGAACCAGAGTGATAGCTATCATGGGTAGTCAGCTATGTTAGTATACTTTGTGCCCATGGGGTGCTATGCTCAGGTACCTTCATTTCCTGCATTTATACTGGCCCTGACATAAGTGACCTCTCAAAATCCGATCCAACTCTGTGATTCATTGCATCATTTGCCAGTTATAGAAATGAGCCCGGGTTACCACTCTAGCAGGGAGTTCTTCAATGAATTTTCGTCCTTTATATCAGTGGTGTTACATAAGAATGCGATGCAGCAAAAAGAAAATGAACTGTGAAAACACTGGGTACATTTTAGAGGTGTGACTCTTGCTAATGATTGTTAAATTGTTCATAGGGAAAGGGAAGCCTTAGGAATTAGAACTGAGTTTTATATAGTCCTAGGTAAAGAAACCAGGATTGAAGTTGCCCTACTACATAAAAAATTATCAGTTCAATACTTTCATTTTGTCATTGATCTTCTGTTGTCTTATATTGGATTTATTTGTTTCTTGAAGAAAAATACTATTCCAATGTAACACCTGAAGTTTATTCTTTCTTATCCAGAAAAGGTATCCCAAGTTCAATGTGCTCTAAATCTTTATCTTCTCAAAAACCTAATTACAAGCATTCTCAGATATGTTCACTTTGACTAGTCATCAAAAGAACATAATTGGTTCAATGAAAAATCATTTATTGAGATAAAGTGAGAACAATATTGAAATTCTTTTCAGAAAAGTGGAACATGCTTCAATAAATTAATATACCATAATAGTATATATACTTATGGTGAGGAGATATGTTTGAAGGAATCCTTCTTTGAAGCATTTGTTTCATAAAGGAACACATATGAGGAACCTTTGCATCCCAGACAAATATATAAAGGTTTTTAGCATCAATATTCATTAGGGAGATTGGTCTATAATTTTCTTTCTCTGTTTTCAGCCTACCTGGTTTAGGTATCAGTACCATGTCTGTGTTGTAAAAGGAGTTTGGTATGATTCCTTCAATCCCTATTTTTTCAAATAGTTTATATAGCATTGGAGTTAATTGTTCTTTAAATGTTTGGTAGAATTCACATGTAAATCCATCTGGTTCTGGGGATTTCTTCTTAGGGAGTTGGTTAATAGCTTGTTCTATTTCTTTTTCTGAGATGGGACTGTTTAGGATATTTACTTTTTCCTCTGTTAGTCTGGGCAAGCTATATTTTTGAAGGTATTCTTCCATTTTATTTAAGTTGTCGAATTTATTGGCATAAAGTTGGGCAAAGTAATTTCTAATTATTGCTCTAATTTCCTCTTCATTAGTGGCGAGTTCTCCCTTTTCATTTTTAAGACTAACAATTTGATTTTCCTCTTTCCTTTTTTAAATCAGATTTACTAAGGATTTGTCTATTTTGTTGGTTTTTCATAGAACCAACTCTGAGGTTTATTAATTAATTCAATAGTTTTTTTACTTTCAGTTTTATTGATCTCTCCTTTTATTTTTAGAATTTCAAGTTTAGTGTTTGAAGTGGGGTTTTTAATTTGTTCCTTTTCTAGCATTTTTAGTTGCAAGCCCAATTCATTGACCTTCTCTTTCTCTATTTTATGCAAGTAGGCCTCTAGAGATGTGAAATTTCCCTTTATTACCTCTTTGGCTGCATCCCATACATTTTGGCATGATGTCTCATTATTGTCATTTTCTTGGGTGAAGTTATTATGCCTATGATTTGCTGTTTCACCCAATCATTCTTTAGTATGAGATTATTTAGTTTCCAATTATTTTTTGGTCTACTTTCCCCTGGCTTTTTGTTGAATATAATTTTCATTGCATCGTGGTCTGAAAAGGATGCATTTACTCTTTCTGCCTTACTGCATTTGAGTTTGAGGTTTTTATGTTCTAATATATGGTCAATTTTTGTATAGGTTCCATGAACTGCTGAAAAGAAAGTATAGTCCTTTCTGTCTCCATTTCATTTTCTCCAGAGATCGATCATAGCTAACTTTTCTAGTATTTTATTTACCTCTTTGACTTCTTTCTTATTTATTTTGTGGTTCGATTTATCTAATTCTGAGAGTGCAAGGTTGAGATCTCCCACTATTATAGTTTTGCTGTCTATTTCTTCTTGCAGCTCTCTTAATTTCTCTTTTAAGAATTTAGATGCTACACCACTTGGTGCATATATGTTTAATATTGATATTGCTTCATTATCTATGCTACCCTTTAGCAAGATATAGTGCCCTTCCTTATCTCTTTTAATTAGACCAATTTTTGCTTTTGTTTGATCTGAGATCAGGATGGCTACCCCTGCTTTTTTGACTTCCCCTGAAGCATAGTAGATTTTGCTTCAACCTTTTACCTCTTCTCTGCATGTATCTCCCTGCTTCAGGTGTGTTTCCTGTAAACAACATATTGTAGGATTCTGGCTTTTAATCTAGTCTGCTAACTGCTTCCTCTTTATGGGGGGGTTTACCCCTGAATAGAGAATCTCCATTTTATTAGTAAGTTCATTTCAAATCATTGTAAGAACGTGACTTTCCCCATGTGAACCTAATCTCCACCGAACCATGTGAACCCAATCTCCATGTGAACCTAATTCCCATGTGAACCATGTGAACCTAACCGAGGTAGGAATGATTCCCCCTTTGAGGACTTGACTGTTCCCTAACCCATAAGAGCATATGTTTTCGCTTCTTCTCCTGTGGGAACTTGATCATTCCCTAACCCATAACAACAGGTGTTTTAGCTTTTACTCCCATGAGAACTTGACCATTTTTTAACCTATAAGCTAGGCACATACCACCTGTGTTTTAGCTCCAAATACGTGATTCCAGGAACTCACCACTCCTTGCAACCATTGCTGTTGATAAGGACTGGCCCCCTTGTCAATGCAACATTTGACTATAACCACCTGGAACCCTCGTTGGTACGTCCCTGTCTTACATGAGGTCTTTATTTGGCCCAAAGCCTTCTTTGTCCTGATTCCTATAAAAAGCGGGCAAAGCATTCTCCATTTTGAAGCTTCACCTATGGAGATGACGATCTGCCTAGGATTTTCCCGATCGAGACTCACAGGCTGAAATACCAGGGCCTCCCAGCTGTAAATTAGAGTTGAAGCTTCCTCGACCGGTGATGTAATCTCTCTCTTTTTCTGCTATTCTAATCATAATTCTAATTATTCTTTGTCTTTTGTCTGTTATGTGTTATTTGCTGTATTAGTTGTTATTGCAAGCAATCTATTCCATGCATTGTATAATTAAATATTACTTTCACTTTAATTGAGTCCGAGAGCATCATTTTGTAGGAGCGAATCTGAAACTTTCCCTAAAATCACAAAACAACCCCATTCACATTTATAGTTAAAATGACCAATTCTGTATTACTCGCCATCTTGTTAACCCCTGTTTATGCTTTTCTCCCTTCTTTCCCCCTTACTCCCCTTCCCAGTATTAAGCTTGTGAGCACCACTTGCTTCTCACAGCCCTCCCTTTGTTCCTCCCCCTATCTTACTCCTTTCCCTTACAGTTTCCGTATTCCCTTCCACTTAGCTCATTCCTTCTCTTTTCACTTTTCCCTTCTCACTTTTCAATGAGGTGGGAGAAGTTTCACCATAAATTGAATATGTCTAAAATTTTTCTCTTAAAGCTAATTCTGATGGCAGTAAGATACCCACTATATTCATCCCCCTCCATTCTTTCTCTCAGATATAATAGGTTTCCTTTGCCTCTTCGTGAGATGTAGTACCCCCACTTTACCCTTTTTCTGGCACAATGTCCTTTCCACAACTAGTTTTTAGAACAAGGTATACATGTATTCTTTATACATCTTTATAGCTGAAATATAGTTCCCAAGATTAATCTTTAACCTTTTTAGGTTTCTCTTGAGTTCTATATTTGTAGATCAAACTTTTTGTTAAGTTCTGGCTTTTTCATCAAAAATAGATGAAATTCGCTTACTTCGTTGAATGTCCATCTTCTTCCCTGGAAAAAGATGCTCATTCTGGCTGGGTAAGTTATTTTTAGTTGCATACCAAGTTCCTTAGCCTTTCAGAATATCATATTTCAGGCCCTTCTATCCTTTAATGTGGATGCTGCCAGATCCTGGGTGATCCTTATTGTGGCTCCTCGATACTTGAATTGGGTTTTTCTAGCTGCTTGCAATATGTTTTCCTTTGTCTGAGGGTTCTGGACTTTGGCCACTATATTTCTTGGTGTTTTGATTTTAGGATCCCTTTCAGTGGGTGATCGATGAATTCTTTCAATGTCTATTTTATCCTCTGTTTCTATGACTTCTGGGCAGTTCTCTTTGATAATTTCCTGGAAAATAGTGTCCAGCTCTTTTTTTCATCATACTTTTCTGGGAGTCCAATGATTCTCAGATTGTCTCTCCTGGATCTGTTTTCCAGGTCTGTTGTTTACCCCAGAAGGTATTTCACATTCTTTTCCATTGTTTGATTTTTTTGGATTTGCTTGACTGCCTCGTCTTTTCTCCTTGAGTCATTCAATTCCATTTGTTCAACCCTGATTTTCAGTGAAGTATTTTCTTCACTCACTTTTTAAAAATCTTTTTCTAATTGTCCAATTGAGTTCTTTTGTTCTGTGGAATTTTTTTCCATTTCACCAATTTTGTTTTTTAGAGAGCTATTTTTTGTTTCCAGTTCACTAATCCTATTTTTCAAGGATTTGATTTCTTTATCCACTCTGTCTTTAAATGAGTGGGATGACTTTTCCAGACTCTCTTGCCAAGCCTCCCTCTCCTTTTCCCATTTTTCTTCTAGCTTTCTTGTGAGAGCCTTTTAAATTTCTTCTATGAAGTTCATCTGTGCTGAGGAACAGATGATCTTCTCCTTTGGGGATTCACCTGGGGACTGTCTGTTTTTAGTCTCCTCAGTATTTAGAGTCTGCTCTCTATCTGTATAGAAGCTGTCACTGGTTAAGGTCCTTTTCAATTTTTTGCTCATTTTGTCAGAGAAGAATCAAAGGCAAACTAGCAAAGAAAAAAAGAAAAAAACCCCAAATGGAATCTGCTTTTTTGGGGGGAGGGGCTGGGTGGTATTACCGAGCTTCCTCTACAGATTGCGGGGGAGCGGGGGGGCAGCAGTGAGGCACTAGCAGGACTGTGCTGTGTCTGCGCTCTGAGACTCCGAGAGCATGCTGAGACACTGTGGGGGAGGGGTGGCCAGGTCCGGAGAGACTCCAGCTGTTTGGGGTTGTATTCTTCACCCCCGGTGTTTTTAGCTTCTCTGCTGGGCTGCTGACTTGCTGCCAGGGCAAAGTGTCTAGTCCTGTAGCAAAGCTCTCCCCGCAGAGACGGCTGCAATCACTCCCCTCTCCGGTCTGCTCCCGTGCTCTCACTGCCGCTGCCCGCCGCCTGCGCCCCATCTAAAACCGTCCCCACCCTCGAGCAAAAACAGATCTTTCCTGGCGAATCTCAAGGATGGCTTCTCTTGGTAATTATTTGTGTTTTTTTTTTCAATCAAGCATTAATTCAGAGGCTTGTCATGAAATGGATTCTGAGAGAAACCATGGAGCTTACACAGCTGTGTGCCTCCTCTCCGCCATCTTGGCCAGAAGACAACAAATATATAGAGGACACCTAAGAAAGGAATTTATGAACAGGACTCATGGATGTTCTGGGTAATTCATTATCTCCAAAACTCAAGGGCTTCGTTGCTGGTGTCCACCAGAGATATTAATATATCGTTCTTTTTTGTCTTTCCAAGAAAATCACACTGAACAGCTTTTCTTGGACCTAGTGGATGTAAAGCTTCTTGTGATATAAGTTTGTTTGGTTTTATTAGTTCAGGATCATCTTATGGCCATCTCAACATCAACCTGCTAAAATGCAATTACAATTTAAAGTTTTTCTGGGATAAGAGTAAATCTTTAATTTTAAACTCCTAGGTCTGGGGCTACATCATATTTTGCCATCTAGTGCCTCAAACAATTATCTGACGTAGGGGTTAGAAAATCCTTGTCACCTGTGTGTAGTGAATGGCAATCTTACAGTCACAAAATTCACTTTCAGGAGCTCTGCTAAAGAAATAGCACAGGAATGTGTAAATCTGGGGTACTGCATTTTTCCTTAGCCTTTCCAAGATCCTTTGAATCTTGCTTTACAAATGAAGGGGAGGAAGAAGACAAAAATGAACAAAACCAGATGGAATCACTGGAATGCATTAACACCTTAAAGTCGTCTCTTCCACATTTCTTCATTTTATATGCAAAGCATATGAACAACAAAGCGTGGAATCCATAAACCTTTGTCCTGTTACTATAATCAGCTATTGTTCTTGAAGTTTAGTTGTATCTCACTCTTTGTGATCCCATTGGGGTGGTCTTGGCAAGGATAGAGGAGAGGCTTACCATTTCCTTCTTTATCTCATTTTACAGATGAAGAAACTGAGACAAACAAGGTTAAGTGACTTGTCCAGAGTTACACAGCTAGTAAGTGTCTGAGGCTGGATTTGAATTTTGATCTTTCTGATGCCAGGTCTGGCACTCTATCCATTGTACCACTTAGCTGTTCTATAACCAACTGTTAGTCTCTCGTAACTAAAATTATAGGTTTAGAACTCAGAAGGAAACTATAGTTCATCTAGTCCAAATGAATCATTTTACAGATAAATTGAAATTGAGAGAGATCAAGTTTCTTGGCCAAAGTTATCCAACCAGGATTTGAACTCTCTTTGCTAACTTTACATCCATTCCTCAGTTCCACTGCATTATATTTTATATTTCCTCTCATATAAAAATACAAATCAGTATTAGAGTTTAATGTTAAAGATGCCAATCTTTAAGGCCTTCAAATGTCTAGAGACAGTGGGAAAAGAATAAGCTTATCTACTTTAGTATTCCATAATTATTTTTTAAAATTTGTAGTTAAAATAATTTATGTCTTCATCTCAAAATGACTTTTACAAAGATAGGCTAGTTATGTAGAAGCATGAAGGTTGGGGAAATCTGGGAGATCGAGGGAGCAGGTGGAGCAAGAAGCATAGTAATTAATAACACCATCACTCTGAGTGGGGATTGGGGGAAAGAGGATAAAAGTAGGGGTGGGGGTATGTATCTGGGATTTTTAAAGAGAGAGTTTACTTTCTATTTTCAATGGATTGCTAGACTAGCCACAGTCTTGTTCTCTTTCAGCATAATTAGCTTGTATTGAGGAGTAAAGACTCAAATAAATTTTGGAGGCTTAAAGGTGGTGCATTTTATGGAGGTGAAGAATTTCTTTTTTTATTTTTTTACTAAAGCTTTTTAATTTTCAAAACCTATGCATGTATAATTTTTCTTTCTTTTTTATTATGGCTTTTTATTTACAAGCTATATGCATGGGTAATTTTTTAGCATTAACAATTGCAAAACCTTTTGTTACAATTTTTCTCCTCCTTCCCCTTACCCCTTCCCTCAAATGGCAGGTTGACCAATACATGTTACATATGTTAAAGTATATGTTAAATACAATATATGTATACATGTCCATAAAGTTATTTTGCTGTACAAAAAAAATCAGACTTTGAAATAATATACAATTAACCTGTGAAGGAAATCAAAAATGCAGGAGGACAAAAATAGAGAGATTGGGAATTCTATGTCATGGTTCATATTCATCTCCCAGAGTTCTTTCGCTGGGTGTAGTTGGTTCAATTCATTACTGCTCCATTGGAACTGATTTGGCTCATCTCATTGTTGAAGAGAGCCATGTCCATCAGAATTGATCATCATATAGTATTGTTGTTGAAGTATATAACGATTTCCTGGTCCTGCTCATTTCACTCAGCATCAGTTCATGTGAGTCTCTCCAGGCCTTTCTGAAATCATCCTGCTGGTCATTTTTTATAGAACAATAACATTCCATAACATTCATATACCACACTTTATTCACCATTCTCCAATTGATGGGCATCCACTCAGTTTCCAGTTTCTGGCCACCATAAAGAGGGCCGCCACAAACATTCTTGCACAAACAGGTCCCTTTCCCTTCTTTAAGATCTCTTTGGGATATATATCCAGTAGTAACACTGCTAGATCAAAGGGTATGCACAGTTTGATAACTTTTGGGGCATAGTTCTAAATCATGCATTGATAATTTTTCAACATTAACCCTTGTAAAACCTTGTGTTCTAATTTTTCCCTACCCTCCTCTAGATGGCAATTAATCCCATATATGTTAAACATGGTAAAAATATATGTTAACTCCAATACATGCATACAATTACCATGCTGCACAAGAAAAATCAAATCAAAAAAGAAAAAGTGAGAAAGAAAATAAAATGCAAGTAAAAAAACAACAAAAAGAGTGAAAATGGTATATTATGATCCACACTCAATTCCCACAGTATTCTCTCTGGGTGTGGACGGCTCTCTTTATCACAAGATCATTGGAGCTGGTCGGAATCATTTCATTGTTGAAAAGAGCACATCAAAATTGATCATCCTATAATCTTCTTGTTTCTGTGTATAATGATCTCCTGGTTCTTCTCATTTTGTGAGGAATTTCTTTTGAAAGTTTTCTGTGATTCTGACAGGGTGTCCCTTCCCTAATTATCTTTTGTGTCATTGTGGTAGCTGTTACTGCTACACTCTCCAGAATTAAGATCACAGAATACTTCTGAATTAGAAAGGGGTCTCAGAGGCCACCTAGTATATTCTTCTCTTAGCTTTTTTAGCTATGAAATGAGACTCCTAGAAAAGTGAAGGGATTTATTCCAGATGACATTTTTAGTGTGAGAGTGAAATTTGAACACAGGTTTTCAGATCCAAAAATCAATACTTTTTCTATGGTACCACATGGGTTATTTTAGCAAATGGATCAAAAAAAATCATAGATTTTTATTCTGGAAAGAACCTCAGATTTATCTAGTCCAACCTCCTACTTTCACAAATTGTTGTTCATCCTTCATTCTCAAAAAATAACCAATGACATCAGAAGGGTGATGAACTGTTATCTTGCTAGTGAATTGTATTAAGTGAGACAGAGCATTAAAGAATCATCAGCCTCCCTCTCTCTACCAGAATCATCAATGTTCAGTGGCAAGATGTAGGTCAAGACTACTGGCAATGACCCAAAATGCAGGGGGAGACTTTGGCCTTTTTAAGCTAAGGTATTTCCAAGGTCTCAATTGTCTGAGGCAACCTTTAAAGGCTAGGTAAGAAATGAGGCAAAAAATGGCTGAGTTTGCCTTCCCCAAAAAACCAATCTAGGCAGTTTCACAGTGAGGAAACTGAGGGTTAGGGAAGTGGTAACTTGCTTAACATAAACAAGTTAGAAGCATCAGAGGCAGAATTTGAACCCAAATTTTCTTCCCTTCCACCCTTCCACAAATGAATCAGGAGCCAATATCACAAGATCAATTTATTAGTCAATCCATGCTAACTCATATACGGTCAAAGTTACAATTCTTATGTTATAATTATTCCCAGATTCCACTTCAAACTCTGTTGAAAGAATGGAAATGAGGTTTGAGACCTCTTTATTACATTAAACATTATCTACCTTTAAAGATTGTATTTATTTTAAGATAGACACACACAGAGCCAGAGGTTTTGGCTTGTGAAAAATGTGTGGAAATTACTGAAGATATTTTTTTATGTAGAAAATTCCTTTCAAATATCAGAAACACACATATGGAATAAAAGGTAAGAAAAAAGTAGGACTAGTTTGACTATTAAGGCAATTTACACTTTCTTATTTCCTGCCAAAACATTGTGTTAGCTATTATGTATACACAGCTAATGATTAGTCATATTTTATACAGATTCACCAACTCTTCAAATTCCCATGGCAGCTGCACTCTCAACTAGAGCATAGATTGGGGCCCACAGAATTTAGGGCATTGGAGGAATACGAGTTAATAAGGTCTCACCTCAAAGTTCTAAGGAAACAATTTATAACATAGTTAAAATAAACTCCCACAAATCAACAAGAGTGTTCAGTTATTCAATAGAAATAATGGTTGAGTGGATACTCTTAAACCTTCAAGGAGTGACTACCTGCTGAGGGAGAAAGACTGTGGGGTGAACTCAGCCCCACTTGGGAGGCTGACACACTTCAGAAAAAAGTAAAAAGAGGAAAGATGGAAAAAAAAAAAAAACAACAGGTAGGGATGGCCTTCCGTCTTAGGTATGCTCATTGCACATACTTGTTGAAGATTTAGAGATTTACCTCCATATTCGTGGATAACAGCATAAACTTAAACTCAGAAGCTCTTGTAAGGATGGGGTAATCCAGAAAACTCTCCATGACATTAAGGAAGGCAGTGGATACACAGACTCAAAAAGCTTCATTAGACAAGTAAAAAGTATAGGGAGTATAATGGTCAAAGATGTATTCTCCCCTAATCATTCACCTGCACTACGGATAAACTCTCTGATCAGCAATATTCATGATGAAGATAAATGGAATCAAGGAAAACTAAAAACGGCATCAGCCAGTACAATAATCAATGCTTCATAAGCAACTAAATGTCCTGTTCTGTATTCAGCACCAGAGAGTAATTGTGTTAGCAAGACTGTATGAAATAATGTAATCAAACAAATTTGTATAACAATGGACTTGTTATGAAGATGTATGAAATGATGTAATCAGGCAGAAATGTAGAACAATGAAATCTCTTGTAACTTGGCATTCTTTATAAAGAAGAAAATAGAAGAGATGGAAAAATGCCAGCTGTTCCCAGGGTGTTATATTCTTAGAACAATCTTTTATGAATTTGGTGGGGGTAACCTGACTATAAATTGACTCCCCACTTCTCTTTATTTTGTTGCTGTTTCTTTAGTATTTCTATAATATTTATTTCCCAGTCTTTTTTCCCCATTTTTTTTTGGTCTGGAGTGGGAGATATATAGTTATATAGTTAGCTTTTATAAAGTACAGGTTTTGTGACTGCTTGAAAGTAAGATGTGTGAATGCACTCCTCTAGATGTATGAACCTCAAACATGTCTTTGCTCTGTTCTGGAATGGAAAATATCAAATTTATCTTTGAACAATAAAAGAATCAGATTCTCTGGCCTAGAAGATAGGCCAGTTAGGTTTAGGAAAAATAGTTCAAGATTAGGTTTAGGAATCACTAAATCTCTTTATTATTTTTCCTTTCTGTTCAATTTGATAATCTTACCTTAGTACATTATTTCTGAATTTGCACATTGTTCTTTTTTGTCAACAAATCCTAGAAAATTTAATTTTTGAGCTGAAGAGTATCCTGACATATGGTAGAGGAGAGAGAAATGGAATTATGGTAATCATAACTAAAGAAGACATAAAATGAACCAATTACAGAATGCCCATTCATATGCCAGTTTTTCCAAGGTACTTCCATTACATATTATCATGACTTTCCTGGAAGCAGAGTTTCTATCCCCTCTCACATGGAGAATTTATATCAGCCTAGAATGTTTATGCACTCTGTATATATGCCAGTATTTTGTTTCAAAAAGATAACTAAAAACTCAGAACAATGATGGTCTAGGAAGTATGATATTTCAAGTTAATATTGTGTAATTCAAGAGTACTGTACTACAAATCAGGTAACTTGGGATCAAATAGCAGTTTTACTAACTAACCCATTGACAATCATATCACTTGACCTCTCCAACTCTCAATCTCCTCTTCTATTAAAGGAGGGTTTGGACTAGGGTAAATTCTAAAATTCTGTTTGGATTCAATAATCTATGAGGTAAATTTAGTGGCCAGTTAGTTTCTGAAAATAATGAAACGTAGGTCTGGAGATAAATCTTCCCTGAGACAATTCCAAGAGGAAGAGCTGTAGAAAATTTGTATGATGCAGAAAGACCTCAAGCCTGATACTAGAAAGGATATTCATGAAGTATGTCCAACATTTAGATGCTTTATATCTCACATGAGAACCAGAAGTGGCTTTCTCAGTCATCCCCAATTCTTATTACCACAAAGTCCCTTCAGTCCCTAGGAATTTTGGAATATTTGATTTTCAAGAGAATGGGTTCCATAAGTTTTCAAGTTTTGGTAGTCTCAAATCCTTGAATACCTTTATGGAACTCCACAAATGTATAAAGTGAAGTTTTTAAAATGTCCAAGCCTTAATTATTGGGAAAGTGTAAAATGCTCTGCAGAACCACTTCATGGAATCCAAGTCAATAATAACTCTTACAATATTCTTCTGCTGTTGGTAAAAAGCTTCTGCTGAAGTTAAACCAATGGTGAAAATGAGGGATCAGAATTTCTAGTGACCCAAAGGACAAAGAAGAGACATAGAGTGGGTCTGAATTGGCTTTAGCCGTGTAACCAATATGACTTATATGCAAGAAGGGGCTTGAGAATTTGTTTATGGACTGAACCTGTGATATCAGCATAAGGAAGTCTTGATGAAGAAACGACTGATGCAAATTTGCATCTTTTCAGAAATGTATGGTCTTAGAGATTGCTTGTCACACTGAGAGAATGAATGACTTTCCTAGGAGCACAAGGTTAGTATGAACTGGATGCAGGATCTGAACTCCAATATTTATTTTTTATTTATTTATTTTTTAACAGTTTCTGAAACTGATTTATTAAATAGGAAATAAGATGTTTTTGTGACAAATGTTTGTATTACAAATAGTCAAGCTGCTGGGGTTGGGGGCGGGGGAGAGGGGAAGGGAGGATAAAAATTTCCAAATAGAAATTTCTTTTCAGGTTACAACATAAGAACAGAGTCCTGATTCTAAAATTTTCTTAGACGCACTAAGTGGCACATATACAGGGTTTTTTAAAGACAAGGGAAATGAAATAAATCCAGTAACAAAAAAAGTTCATCCACAATATTTATTTTTTAATAATACCTTTTCATTTTCAAAATATATACAAAGATACTTTTCAACAACCCTTGCAAAGCCTTATGTTCCAAATTTTTGTCCCTTCCTTTCCCTCCTTTTTCCCTGCACAGCAAGTAATCCAATCTATGTTAAATGTGCAATTCTATACATATTTCCATACTTATCATGCAACACAAGAAAAATCAGATCAAAAAGGAAAAAAAGAGAAAGGAAAAAAAAATCAAGCAAACAACAAAAAGGTGAAAATACTATGTTGTGCTCCACACTCAGTACCCACAGTACTCTCTCTGGATACAAAGGACTCTCTCCATCACAAGTTTAGTGAGATTGGCCTGAATCATCACCTCATTGTTGAAAAGAGTTACATCCATCAGAGTTGACTTATTCTACTCACTTTACTTAGCATTAGTTCATTTAGGTATCTCCAAGCCTTTCTGAAATCATCCTTCTGATCACTTCTTAGAGAACAATAATATTCCATAACATTCATATACCATAACTTATTCTGCCATTCCCCAATTGATGGACATCCACTCAATTTTCATGAACTACAGTATTTCTTACTCCAACAGAGGCTTTTTATTCTCTACATCATGCTGCTTCTATAACTTAAAAATATTCAGGAAACATATTATCAGTTCATTGCAATTACCAATCATTTTTAAAATTTAATTTTAATTTTCCATTCCAAATTATCTTTATTTCTCTAACCCTACATTGAGAAGACAAAAAATATGAGACATAATATATAAGAGCATGTAAAACATAATTCCATATTTGTCATGTTCTGACAAAAGAAAAATGAAGCAAAAAATATGCTTCAATTTGTACTCGTGAGTCCATCAGTTTTCTATCCTAAAAAGAATAGCATTTTACATCATGAGTCCTTTGTAATTGTGGTAGATCATTATATTAATCAGAGTTACTAAGTCTTTCATAGCTGATTATAGTACAATACTGTTATTACTGTATAGATTGTCCTAGTTCTGCTTACTTCACTGTGCATCAATTTGTACCAATAATCTCAAGTTTATTGAAAGCTATCATTATTTCTCACAGCCAGAAATCCTGAGGGTCTTCCCCTTCCAAAAAGATTAGGTTTTTTGACTAGATAAAAGAGGCCATTATCTCTCTCATTTCTTGCCAGTCTTATTCATTGCTTTGACATTGCATCAGTCAGATTGAGACCTGGGAAAGACTTAGCTTAAGAAGGCAAGTGTCTCTCTGTACCTATGGGCATCTCCAGTTGTCCTGAATCATGTCTCACCACTGGAACCTGATGGTTCTGGAAGGGACAGTGAGGCTGGTGACTTTGCTTCTATTGTAGTGGGATCACAGGCAATTTTAATTTAATAATTAATCAAATAATTTAAATTCTGAGATTGCCATATCTGTGAAACAAGGATAATACTTGCAGTAGCCACCTTAGAGAGCTGTTGTGAAGAAAGCACTTCACAAACCTTAATATTCTATATAGAAATGTGAGTCATCATTATTAGGAGTTCCAGGAAATGAGAGATCAATGTGGGCTCCAATAGTCTCATTGTGAGTTCTTGTTGATTCACACAGATGCTATGGGAGTTAAATGGTAATTCAACGACCTTGGATATCTGTTTCTTCAGTTATTGTCTATTCTCCATTTATAGGTACTAAGATACTAATTTTTATTTATAATCTCAGTCTCAGAAGTATACTTTTAATCTGTTGGACTATGGGGCTTGTTTTAGCTTTCAGACAGACGCTATAGGCCAGAAAATCTCCAGGTGGCCAGTGTTTGCTTCTAACTTAAAAGAAAAAAAAGCAAGAAAATGAATTTAATTCCACTGCAAAATGTGGAGCAGCTGCTCCTTGCAGTAAGAGCTTTGGCTCCAATAGTCCATTATCCTGCAGCATAAGAGATCAAGATTGGAATTCTGAAAGTTTATAATTTGTGTGTGTGTGTGTGTGTGTGTGTGTGTGTGTGTGTGTGTGTTGTGTATGATTTTCTTCAATCAGCCTCCTTGCTGAATCACTCACCACAGAACTGTCATGGGGGAAAAAAAAGGCAAGATGATTCAGATTCCTTCAGTAAGGAATAGTTTTTTCATAAGCTTGCAGCATATCAATGCCCATGTATTTCCCCAATATCAAACAGCTTTTTTTTTTCTCCTGAAGGAATTCATACTAGCCCACAGAAACACATATATGAGGTCTAAACGGGATTCTGAATTAGGTCCATGTCAGCTTTGGGGAATAGAAATGGGGAATTAATCCTGGGATGGTAGAACTTTTACCAGAGGTTAAGAAATTTGAGGGCAAGACAGTGTCTTTGGCTGAGGTTATTTCTCACCTTTGTCTGATTGGAGAAGACTTTGAGTTCTACTGGGGGCCTAGTTTATAGAACTTCTGCAAAGATGATACACTATAAGTAGGAGCTTAGCCAGAAAAATTCAAAGCAAAATTGGGCTTAGGAGTTCTGGCTAGCACCAGAAAACAGGCCCAAGCAGCCCGGAGGATTCCCCTCAAGGTTACAGTTATTTCACTTGAGGGAAGCTGGAGAAAGACCTAGGAGATTAGGATTTAGGCATTTCAAGGTGCTTAACTGTGTAGTGGGAGAGAGCGGGTTGGAGGAAGATACAGGCTGGCTTCCCCAAGATAATCTTAAGGTTGCTGCTGATGGGACACCAGGAGGGATAATTGTTGATTCTATTTGCTTGACAGTCTGTCTGTTCACCTGTGTTGAGGGCATGGAATTCCAATATCTGACAGCTTTCTATTTTAATGATTCTTTTAAACTATGTACCAAAGTGAGCATATGGTGGTGGTGGTGGTGGTGGTTGTTGTTGTTTTTTTTTGTGTGTGTGTTTACTTATTGATAAAGCATAATTACTGTCACTGTCAGATTCTTCTAAATTTCTGTACCTGGGGGCAAAATCCCTACAGAGAACAGCTCTCAGTTAAAAACAAAGTTAGGACGTAGAAGAGTTCCTATTCCATTAACTATGAGTACAGATATATTTATTAGACTGGGGATATCAATTCTAAAACCCTTGAAAAAGATGGAAGGGGGGTAGTATCAGGTAGTGACTTTATCAAATGATCAGATCAAAAAGGAAGAGTTTTATAGCTTGGAAAGCTTTTTTCTTTTTCCTTTTCTTTCTTTCTTTCTTTCTTTCTTTCTTTCTTTCTTTCTTTCTTTCTTTCTTTCTTTCTTTCTTTCTTTCTTTCTTTCTTTCTTTCTTTCTTTCTTTTCTTTCTTTCTTTCTTTCTTCTTTCTTTCTTCTTTCTTCTTTCTTCTTTCTTTCTTTCTTCTTTCTTTCTTCCTTCCTTCCTTCCTTCCTTCCTTCCTTCCTTCCTTTCTTTCCACCTTTCCACCTTTCCACCTTTCCACCTTTCCACCTTTCCACCTTTCCACCTTTCCACCTTTCCACCCTTCCACACCTAGGAAATGTTAAGTGTTTGAGGCCAGATTTATACTCAGGTCCTTCTGACTTCAGGGCTGGTGCACTATCCACTGCACCACCTAGTTGCCTTGGGGTTATCTTTTAAGGAAGAAACAAGTGTTTCTTAACAAGAAATGTGTTATGTGTTATGTTTGCAATTAACAATTTATCATCAGTTGTTGGGACTATGCACTCACTGATCAATCAACAAGCATTTATTAAATATCTATGAATTCTGGGCTCCAGGGATACAAATAATGACATTATCCCTACTCTCAGAGAGCTTATACTCTGGGAAATAATGTGTCTCTAAGGATATGCAAAATAAAGTCAAAGTAATTAAGTACAAGTTAATAGCAAGTTAAGGAGGAGTGACACTAGCATTTGGGGGAATTAGTAAAAATGTTGTGTAGTTTTTTTGCCCCAAAGTACAGAAATTTTGTGATAATTAATTTTGAAGGAACAGAGGAATTCTATGAGAACTAACTTGAGAGTTGGTCTCAAATACAAGGTACAGCCAGTGCATACTCTTGGAGGTAAGATGGAGTGCCCTCTATGAAGAACAAAGATTATAATAGTCTGGTAGGATTATATTCTTTTGGAAGAGAATTATATTTTATGAGAAGACAGATGGGGCCATAAGGGGTAAAGAATCATAGCCACATCTCTTGACTCAGTTTTTTCTTGATGCAACATAACTACATTGTTGTCCAGTTCCAGCAGGATCCCAACAAAAAGAAGAAATAAGACTGTTTGCAGTTCCTTGTCCTTTGCTATCTGACTCATGCTACCCAGAGGAGAAATCGAGGTTGATGACCTTGCACAGTTACCTCACTTAAATCCGATTCACTTGCGTGCCATCGTATCTCCTCCCTGAAGTCATGGTCCAATAGCAACAACAACACTATCACCACTGGATAATATCACTTCACTTGTAACAAGTACCCCCAACAGAGCGAAAATGTCAATTAAGGCCAAACATGCCATTTAAACCTAATTAGCATTCTGGTAATCATTGTGATTAGAGAAAGCAAACTGCTTTTTTCCTGGGTAGTTCTTCACATTCACTTCCTTCTAGAAATACTTGATTTGATTTGTTATTTTGATTTCAATGTAAACTTCTATAATACCTGGACACTCTTAATAAAGCAGAATATAGGTATTAAAAAGCAATAATTTTTGATGTAATACTTTCTTTACAGTTATTAAAGTGATAGATTGTCAGAGCTGGAAGGGACTTTGGCCTAATCTTTTCATTTTACAGTCTAGGAAATTAAGAATAATTGACTTTTCCAAAGATATGCACCTGATAGCAACAGAGTTTGGATTTGAACTCAGGACTCATGACTTCAAAGGCCAGGCTCTTTCTACAATGCCATTCTACTCTCTCCAGAAATTTAAAAAACAGGCCTCAAGCTCTTGCATCTTAATGAGTCCTGAACTCAGGACTCATGACTTCAAAGGCCAGGCTCTTTCTACAATGCCATTCTACTATCTCCAGAAATTTAAAAAACAGGTCTCAAGCTTCTTGCATCTTTCAAATATAGCAAATTAAGGCTTTTACTTTAAGGCCCTTTCTTGCCTTAAACCATTGGAAGAGGCATAAATTCTGAATATACTCAAAAATTTTAGCTTACCCATTAGATATGATTCAAATGTTATAAAATATGGTATATGATGCTAATGAAAGGCTTTTTTTAATTGAGAAATTAATCCCCCCCAAATCCTTTAATTTTCTCCACTAAAGAAAAAGGCATAGTTTTCCATTCCAGTGCATTTTTTTCACATGAGAGAATTAAAATTTTTGAAATGTGTTTTCCCTAACTATTGTAGAAAATGCTTTATTATATTGTTCAGAAAATTCATTATACAGTTTAAATCTAACTTTGTATGAATTAGAATTTGTTTGCACTCAGAATGTGTCTCTGACCTCAGTAACTCCAGAAATATCAAGAGATGCCTATAAGGAATTTTGGTTTTCTCTGGTCCCGGATCTAATCAAAACATTCTTGTCTTGAGTTCATTCAGGTCTTGTTTTGGGTTCATCCATGCCTGTGTTTTAGTTTTTCTTAAATTTTGTCGAATGTTTATATTTATTGATATCCATCTCAATCTACCTTGCTTTCAAACTGCCCTCTTGGACAGTTCATGTGCAGGTACCCTTGTCTAAATCTTAAATGATGTAAACCACCTTGAGCCTAAAGAAGAAGGAGTTACACTTTCTTTTTAGTGTGTTCTTTTCTATTAAATGACCTAATAAATTTTTTTCTAAAATAATTTAGGATTTTAAGTTTGTTTCTATAAATGACTACACAGATGTTTCACATTTATGATCCTTTAGAATCTATTAGATCTATTGAATAGAAGATGGCACATTTAGAAATAAAATAGAAAATAGCTATGAAAGAAGTGTTGTGTTAGAAAATGACCAACTAGAAAGTAAATAATAATTAAGGAATGATCATTGGAGAGACATTATCATGCACAGAAATAAGCACTGATTTTAGAGTCATGGGACCCTAGTTTCAAATTCCAATTTTGCCACTGTCTGGGTACCAGGCTATTTAGGATCATTAAAAACTTAGTTTCCTAATATATAAAGGAGTTGAATTAATTGACTTCTATTTTTCCTCCCACTTCTAAATCTGTTTAGATTTAGAAGAGAATAAAATTCCATACTATGTACTAAGATGGTGGTGAAGGGAGATAGAGCCAAAGGAATGGAGAAAGGTGGGGAAGGGCTAGAAAATAACCAGAAATCCCAGAAAAAACAGTGAGCCACAGTACTCTGCATAGAGGCATAGGGACTGGATTTGTCATTTTCTTGTAGAGGGAGTTATCAGATGAGGGAGCTTTCAAAATGCAAGTTATCATCTTCACTGTATTACAGCTGGTATTTATTAGTAGAGCTTGATTTCAGGTCTTCTTGGTATTGAGGCAGATTTAGTATCCATTATGGCAAGCTACATCTCCTTTTATACTTGCTAAATACGTATTTATTAGATGAATGAATTCCCCTATTCTCAATTTATTTATTTTTAGTAGGATAGAAAAATGCAGAAAGTGCTTCTTTTGAAATTAGTATTTTTTGAGATTAGTAGTTCTTTCCTCCCCACCCCTATACATCATTCACTGTCACACTTAATGAACTAATTGCTGGCTTGTGGTTAACTGTTGCTTTGTAGAAAAAAGGAAATAGTGAATCATTAAATGGATGTGTAATAATACGTTAGTACGAGGTAAATGCCCATGACATAAGGTCTTCCTAATGCTAAATATCCTGCATGCATTTTTCCTGTTTTGTCCTACCAAAACTCACAAAGTTTGATCCTTCCCTAATAGTTAAATGAATGATTGAAATTAAGTGTATTTCTCTATCAAGGGCAACAGAGTTATTGAGAAAGATTAGGATTAAGGGAAGTTTAGATGTTTGGCAATTGAGAATAATTTCATTCACAATGTCACAATGTAACAGTTTTATGGTCATAATTATCAAATCTCTTCATAATTGTCAATATTTTAGGTCTTTTTCAATCCTTAGCTCTCAATCCCCACAGCGCTTGACGTTGTTGACTACTATCTCCTATGAAACAATCTCTGTTTTGTGGACTTTTTCCCACTTCATTCTGACCAACTTATTTCTTCAGTTTTCTTATTGCCCAATTGTCCATAGCCTTCCTCTTTTTTCTCTCTTTAAATTCTTAGGGAATTCATAAATTTCATGGCTTTAATGATCATAGATAAATTCATTGTAGATATCAAGCTGGATGTCCCATAATCATCTGAAATTTCACATCTAAAACAGAACTCATTATCTTGTCCTCCAAACCTACCCCTCTACTGAGCTTCTCTCTTTATTTTTTTGGCAATGACACTTTCATCCTTTGAGTAACCCAAGTATGCACCATCAGCATCATTCTTGAGTCCTTATACCCACTTACACACTCATTTGACTATTTTTGGTCACTTTATATTTATAATGACTCTTTTTAAAATCACCTTCTCTTTATCACACAGTCAACAATTTAAACCTTTGCCACAACTAAATGACCTTTTTTGACAATAAACTGTGCTGTGAATTACTATTCCAAAAGAGCTATAATATTTTTTGAGTTATTATGGAACTAGTTCTCTCTCTTAAGTACTTTTACAGCTGCACTGGGGCATATAAGAACTGTCATTTACTGATAAATGGTGAGGAAGAACTAGAATGCATCTATAATTCTGACTATAATGTCATGCCATAGACTTAAATAGACCATACTTTTGGGTGCCTTAGTAAGTATACCTCTTCTATTCTCATGGCTGTCTCAGACAACGAAATCTCATAACAAATCAGCATAGGACCTAAAAGCAATTTTTTTTTCAAATTGTGCTTTTTGGAGAAGCACAGTTTCTATCCAGTAGTCCAAGGACTTCCAAAATCAAATAAGATGAAGTGGTGGATAAACATATACAGCAAATCTGTTTTCTTCTATGTATGTTAGGGGCTTAAAAATATGCACTTAGCTAAGACAGAGAATCATCAGATATCACTTGAAATCAATTATGGGATTAAAAAGTTGACTTCTTAATGGTCTAAAAATCAATTGCTAAATGTACCAATATTATTATAATATAACAGAAGGACAACCAATTTCAGTTTTGGCAGAATATGGATAAATTAATTAGTATCTTTTAAATTTATTTAGTTAAAACCCTTTTTTCTTTGACCAACTCTCATTAATTGGATAAAACTGAGCTATTTAAAGAGACAACAAAATAGAGGTGTGAATAATGAAGGATCTTACAATGAAACAAATGTCCAACAGACTAATTCAAGTGTCAGATTATAAATGTTGAAGAAACAGAAAGATGATGATAAAATCATAGATTCAGAGATTGAAGTAGTTTTAGAAATCAACTAGCCAACATTGATTCCCCAATTTTATAGTGAAGAATAAATTATTTGCTGAAATAGATTTGACTTATTTTGAGTAAACACTCTGACTCAAATTCAGTTCCCTTTTCCATTTCTTTCAAGAGGTTATGAATCTCACTGAAGTTTTATTGTGTTCCAGGCCTCAATGCAGTCAGCAGAATAGCATGTGAAGGATCTAATTCTCTCCAATGATTCTCTTCTGTTCAGATTCCGAGCAAGACATTCTCCACATTTGATGAATGTTTGTCTTCTTCTTTTATGTCTCCTGGATATTGGTAATATTAGGTTTATTTGCTATTTTTCTTAGAATAAAAGTACTGCAAAAGTACTCAGTGCAACCTTTCACTAGAGATGAGAAGGACCAATACTCACTTTGGCTTTAGCTGTCATAACTGTTTTGAATATAATTATTAATTATACAAATGCAACTAAGTGGTACGTTAGCATGCTAGATATGGAGTCAGAAAGATGAGTGAGTTTAAATGCCCCAGATACTTATTAGCTGTATGATTCTAGGGAAGATAGTCTCCATTTCTTCATTTGTAAAATGGGGGTAATTAATATAATATAATATAATATAATATAGTATAAAAGCTATAATAGTGTACAATAAATAATTTAATATGATTATAATAATAGTATAAGGTTGTTTTAAAGATCAAATGAGAACATTTGGAAAGCACTTTGCTATCTTGAAACCATTATATAAA
Organism: Antechinus flavipes; assembly: GCF_016432865.1. Lineage (NCBI taxonomy): Eukaryota > Metazoa > Chordata > Mammalia > Dasyuromorphia > Dasyuridae > Antechinus > Antechinus flavipes. The sequence continues at coordinate 156,728,670 of NC_067400.1, read as the reverse complement.
TGATGATGATGATGGACTTTTCACAAAGTGTTATGTTACCAAATTAAAAAAAAAAGTTCCATGTGTAGTGAATTTAAAGAGTTGTCCTCAAGTCATTTGATGAAATAACAAGACTGGAACCTTTGTTGACAATATTTGGTTTCCTTGGACTTAGATATGTACTCTCTTGCTGAGGAGAATGTGTTTAGCTAAAATAATTGGTCTTTGTGATCAAAAAAGAGGCAGTGGTGGTATAGAAAGTCATTCTTCATTCATCCTTCTCATTAGGAGGATGGACTCTAATTGAGTTAGGATACTAAAGAAATATTTCTCTCCTGAATTCAGGGATTTAGGGGCCTTCTTTTTGGGACTCCTTTCTGGTGCTTTTTTTTCCTTTGGCTTTTCAGTAAGTGGGAAAGTGAACTTATTTTCCCTTCCCCATCTCCTATCTTCTTTCCAGGCTGTGGTGGCTTTCAGCTCTGACACATTTGAACAGGAATCTGTGTTTGCCCAGATGAAACTTGAATCTCCTTTAGCTTGAGTCTTTTTGCTTTTCTGTTTCATTCTCTGCACATGGATCATTGACTAATGATCTTGAGAAATGATCATTTCCAGCCTTGGTGACTCCCTCATCAGCTTGAGAGTTTCTAGGTTTGATTTCTACTGCGCTGTGGGAGGTGATTTTTATAGTGTCACATGTCTCTGAGAATAAGAATATCACTTCCAGGAGCATCCTGCAGCTGAAGGATTAAGAAAGTAATGGTTGTACAACTTGGGTGATATGGGTCTGAGATAAATGTGAATGTAGAATACATGTCCATTTATCCCTAGCCCACAATGTTGTCTTTATTTTCCTTGAGTGTATGAGTACAATAGGCTATTTAGGATGTTTTTGCTTTTGGAGAGATATACACTGAGTCTTTAGCAATTTTAAAGTATTTTCTTTGGTAGGTGAAATAGCTATTTTATACCTGAAAGTCATATTAAATACCTTTTCTAAGAAGGACCCTATTATTTACATTTTAGAAAACCCTATATACAAATCATGTTGTTCAGTTATGTTCAACTCTTTGAACTCTTTAAGGAAAACCTTTTGGACTTTTCTGGATATGAATGGAATACAATGCTATTTACTTCTTCAGCTTGTTGAGGTCTCTAGGTCACAAAGTGTATACTTTTATAAAAATACAAACAAAACAATTTATAAACAAAATTCTTAGGGCTTTTTGCGACCCCCCCCAGAATATAATTTGAAATATTTGCCTTCAAGTAATGGTTTATGTAGAAAAAGAAGAAAAGGAAAGCATGCTATGTGGTTTGAATTGAAAATCATTTAAATCAGCAATGTAGGACTAGCTGAATTTTACAGATCATTCTAGGCAGCTATCATTTTGCAAATACAGAAATTAATACCAAGCAATGTTGAGTAATTTTCTTGATATTATTCTGGTAGGAAGGGACAAAGCCAGCTTCAAACTCAGGTTCTAACAGAAAATTCCATCAGAACTCCACTTCACCATGTGGCTTCCAACATATTCCATTCAATTTTCCTGATCACAAAACTTATTGATGGCAGTCTCACCCTTCTCACTAGATAAATTTGTGATTGTATTCATTTTGGAATAAAGTTGACATTGTGAAGTATGGGCTAATTCCTTGGAAGGCCTCAGGGTTAGCCAGAGTAAGGATAAATTAAAGTCCTTGGTCTTTATGGGGAGAAATGAAAGAGACAGACAAACTTCTACGGAGCCTGCCAATGATGTATCCTGGATTCTCCAGTCCAAAGCCACCAGCCTCTCTCCTCCTCTTGCTGAAAAGTGACTCTGCCTTCCAGTTCTTGCCTATGATTATCTTAATACCAAACATTCAACAAGCACACAACAGTCAGAAGAGCCATTTATTCAAACATATGCTAATAGAGTCATTGTCTCACATCGAATAGGTATTTAACCTTAAGTGCTTGGTTGTCTGATTCAAATATACCTTTTTGGAGTTTCAGCCCTCTACATGACATAAAAATAGAAGTCAACTTTTGCTGCTGTCCAGCAATATCACTACTATGTATCGCAAAGAGATCATAAAAAAGGGAAAAAGATCTACATGTGCAAAAATATTTTTAGTAACCCCTTTCATGGTTGCAAAATATTGGAAATTGAAGGAATGCATATCAATTGGGGGAATGGCTGAATAAGCTGTGGTATATGAAAAAATGGAATACTATTGTACAATAAGGTATGATAATAGAATTCAAAAAAACTGGGAAAGACTTGAATGAACTGAAGCAAAGTAAAATGAGCAGGACCAGGAAAATATTGTATATGGTATCAGCAACATTGTGTTATGATAAACTATGAATGATTCAGCTCAGGAGGGATGAAAAAAGAAGGGAGAAAAATTTAGAGCTCAAAATCTTGTAAAAATAAATGCTAAAAATTTGCTTGACATAATTTGGGGGGAAAATAAAACACTATTTGAAAAAACCTGGCCTCATGTGATTTTATATCATTAGGAATCCCCATTTAAGGTGATCATTTTAAAAAGTATTCTTGTAAAGAGTTTGTTTTGAAAAAAATCAAGGGTTTAGTCTGTGTAAAAGGCTTGAGAACCACTCTCTAGAAGCATTGTCTATTGTTAAAGGATAGGTTGATCAGAAAGACCAAATGAGTCCCATAAAAAGAAGACATTGTGTTCTGTTTTGCTGAGGGAAGTGTGGAATTGAAGTAAGTATTGCCCCTCTGTTAATTCATGAAGTATCTTCGTTTTACAACCATCTTTTCCCTTAAAGTTGCAGGCGGGATTACCTTTGGGAAATTACAAAATTCCTTTAATACTTCTAATTTTCCCATACAAACAATGATTAAAATTTTAATGCCAACATTCAGCTGGTGTGGCTGTAGACTAGTTTTTCAAGAATGGGTTACAACAATTTCAAAAGAAATAAAAATGAAAATTTACAAAGGGCAGAGGAGAAGAGCATGGTGTGTATGAGCACACTACAACATAGAACCAAAGAATACCTTCAAAGAAAAATCATAGTAAATTATATAATCAAGGAAATGGAAGAGAAGATAGGCTAATGATATGGCAAGGAAGAGAAATGACAGAGGGACAGTCACAGTACTGTAGTGGGACATTCCAGATGTCAGGAGAAAGCAAGGAAGACCTTTGCCATGATAGATGGACAGTCTCTATCAAACTTATGGGAGGACACAGACAAGAGTCATTCAAGTTGGCCAAACATGGATAGGTTTCGTTCCTTATTATTGAGGCAAACTCTCAAATCAATGAGTTTATAGATCCCCCTGAGTATTTGAATGCTTTTTGAAGGTTTGAGCTTATAATAAATGAGGGCCAAACATGCAGAATAGATAACCAAGGTCTATTGTTGCTAGATACTTGGTTTTTCCCACCCTCTCTAAGAAAAGTCTATTTCCTTGTACAATTACATTCTAGATTATAAAAAAATTCAGATTTCTGAAATTAGTAGCTATGGAGCTGCAGCTAATTCATGGGGGGCTGGAAGGCAGATCAAGCCTAGCAAAATGGTGGGGAGAGTGAAATAGGAAAGTTACAAAAATGGATATGCATCCACAAGAAACCAAGTGCAGCAAATGGTGTCAATTTTTTTTGAAGTTGTCTTGATGAATCTAGTATTAAATCTTTTAGCTTGATCCTTTATTATGTAACTTGAATTTTCCTAAGAGGAGAAATCTTTTAGGATGCCATCTTCCAATAAAATCTAAAATTAGAAAATTTTGTGGCCAATATCACATTCCTTTCCTAAAACGAGTTTCATAAAATGTGCCTCAGTGGAATGGAGACAGGGTGAGTCATGGCTGGAGATAATGAACTGCTGAAAGTGTCAGTATTGACCTGCTGAATGCTAAATTCAATGGCCATTTTTCATTCCTTACTTTTCTTAACCTTTCTAAAAGTGATCCTGCTGGCTACTCTCTGCTTATATATATTTTCTCCTCTCTTGACTTCTCCTTCTATTAGAAGTCTGACACTTGCCAAGACCACCAGAGATAGTACCTATGCCTGTGTGGGATGCTAGGGAGATTATTCTAGAATAGGGGTGGGCAATCTTTTTATCTACTAAAGGCCATTTGCATGTTTATAACCTCATAAACAGGCCATCCAAAATTATCAACTCATGTAGCTGTTGGAACTAGCTTTCAGTTCATCATTGCCTATGGTTGCCTTAGCAAATGATTTTGTGGGCCAGGTAGTCCTCATCCCTGTTGTAGGAGAATCTTGATGACATTTAAGGGAAGTATCATAGAGAGGTTAGAGGCTATAAGGACTCAATCTGGCTGGTTAACCAGGTGAAGAAAGGGAATCTCTGAGGCATTCTAAAAGGTCTTTCAGCTTTGGCAACTGCCTCTTCTCCTGTCTTTGCTGCATTTGCATCTGGAAGAGCAATTGCAATATCCAATGAAAGATACATTATAAGAAGAAAGGCCTTAGGGTTTCTCCACTCTGAGCCCCTGTGATCCACCAAAATGAGTCCTCCTTGGGCTGTTAGTTTGCTCATTTCTAATCTAGGTAGTTAGTGGAGTCTCTCTTTGGTTTGGGACTGTGAGTGAGAGGAATGTGAGTGTGAGAATCTAGGCTGGGTATTGTAGCTAGAAAAGCATCTGTCTGGGGAGAAAGGTATGCTCTTTGGGGATGATCTTCTGGACTCCAGTCTAAGGGGGTCCAGAGTCATCTAACAATGGTTTTTGGATGTGAACTTTTGGGACCAAAGCTATGTAGGAATTGGGTTAGGAGGTCAATTGTTTTTATCTCCTATCCCTCACTAAGGTGATGTAGGGAAATTATATCCCTAAAATTTTGGGAAAATGTTCTTGATATGTCCATGAAGTAAATGTCCCTTTGTAAAAGCTAATCAATGTTAAGTAGTTCAGTGGAACTGGAGTGCTAATCACTGGCTCTCTGAACACAGTAGCTGGAGCCCAGGCTATTGGTAGAAGAGTTACTTTTCAAATTCTCTAAGTGTACCTGAAAACACTGAGGAAATTTGTAGCAGATCTGGTTCTTAAAGAATAGGGCCAGAGGATGTGTATTATATATACATAGTTTGACACCCCAGAGGTTGGTTTTTCATCTACTTCTCTCAATACTTTTCTGTGTCTTTCTAAACTCTTAAGGATATATTTCCTTAGCTTCTCTTAATAGTTATTCTCACTCTACACTCTCAATATCATTTATTTCTTTGTTTTCATTCTTTATCTCCAGAAGGAGATGACTAATTTTCACCTCCAGCTCATTCCTCAGCATCAAGTCTGTCTTTTCCTCTTGACTTCTGGACATTTGAACTGGTCATCTCATTTGCAAATGACAAGCAAAATTTATATTAAAAAAGACACTAAACAATTTTAGTGTTATTACTGTTTATCTCATGCTCATCTTTTTTTTAAAAAAAATGGACTTAATGTTGATAGCTCTAGAACAAGATATTATACTAATACTATTCTTTTATATTTAATATCTGCTAGACTACTACAAAAGTGGATAAAATAACTGTTTGTGTGTTTGTATTTATATGTGTTTAATTGAATAAAATATTGGAGTCTAAACTCCTCTTCTCTAGGTTCACTAGAAACCTCTTTGGGGCAACTCCAGCAATGGGTAGTATAACAGTGAAGATACATGATCTCATCTTATTCCCACATGATTTTGATTTCTGTTGGTAAATTTCTACATTTTAAAAGCTCTTTGTTCCATATAGCTTAGAGTTTGTAATGGTTATCCATCATGTTTCATCTTTTTATGATATTATTATTATTAATATTGGATTAGGGATGCTCAGTGCTATTCAATATGTACCCTATGAGTACTGTCTTTTCCAACAATTTTAGTAATACAAAGCACAGTCTTTGGTACAGTGTTATGAACTTATTAGGGCTTGAATACATGTTAGTTGATAACAAGGATAATGATAAAATGGCAGCAGTTTGAGTATGACTGAATAATAACCCTGATTTTCTTTAATATTTATCAAATGTTTGCCTCCTTTATATTTTGTATATTCAGAAAAATATAAGCAATATGGTTATTGTGTTTAAATAACTATACCAAAATAATATCTGTCCCCCCGCCCCCAAAGCTCTCTCTAATGTCAGGGCAAGCATTGCTATTTGATATCGTTCAAAGCAATGAATTTTTTTATTTGAGAATGACCTCCATTCCTTTCATATGAATTAATATCACAATGTGATTTTTTTGTTTTTGTTTTTAATTATAGTTTTTTATTGACAGAACATATGCATGGGTAATTTTTATAAAACTGTCCCTTGCACTCATTTCTGTTCCAACTTTCACCTCTTTCCCTCCACCCCCTCCCCTAGATGGCAGGCAGTCTCATACATGTTAAACATGTTAAAGTATATCTCAAATACAATATATGTGTACATATTTATACAGTTCTTTTGTTGCACAAGACAAATCTGATTCAGAAAGGTAAAAATTACCTGGGGAAAAAAAACAAAAATGCAAGCAGTCCACATTCGTTTCCAAGTATTCTTTCTCTGGGTGTAGCTGGTTCTGTTCATCATTGATCAAGTGGAACTAGATTGGATCTTCTCATTGCTGAAGATATTCACTTCCATCAGAATACATCCTCATACAGTATTGTTGTTGAAGTGTATAATGATCTCCTGGTTCTGCTCATTTTGCTTAGCATCAGTTCATGTAAGTCTCTCCAAGCCTGTCTGTATTCATCCTGCTGGTCATTTCTTACAGAACAATAATGTTCCATAACATTCATATACCACAATTTATCCAGCTGTTCTCCAACTGATGGGCATCCATTCAATTTTCAGTTTCTGGCCACTACAAACAGGGCTGCCACAAACATTTTGGCACATACAGGTCCCTTTCCCTTCTTTAGTATTTCTTTGGGATATAAGCCCAGTAGTAACACTGCTGAATCAAAGAGTATACACAGTTTGATAACTTTTTGAGCATAATTCCAAATTGCTCTCCAAAATGGCTGGATCCATTCACAACTCCAACAATGTATGAGTGTCCCAGTTTTCCCACATCCCCTCCAACATTTGTCCTTATCTTTTCCTGTCATCTTAGCCAATTTGACAAGTGTGTAATGGTATCTCAGAGTTGTCTTAATTTTCATTTCTCTGATCAATAGTGATTTGGATTTTTGAGTAGAAATAGTTTCAATTTCATCATCTGAAAATTGTCTGTTCATATCCTTTGACCATTTATCAATTGGAGAATAGCCTGATTTCTTATAGAGTTTTGTTTGTTACAACAGCTTTTTAATTTGATATAATCAAAATTTTCTATTTTTTGATCAATAATGATCTCTGGTTCTTCTTTGGTCACAAATTCCTTTCTCCTCCACAAGCCTGAGAAGTAAACTATCCTATGTTCCTCTAATTTATTTATAATATCGTTCTTTATGCCTAAATCATGGACCCATTTTGATCTTGGTGTATGGTGTTAAGTGTGGGTCCATGCCTAGTTTCTGCCATACCAATCACAATGTGATCTTAAAAACAGTCTTTCCATGATTGAAAATTTCTTGAGACCTAAATGTTCTTTGAGTTGTCAATGTGTAGGACTTAGCAGATGAAAGGACATATATTTGGCAGGGTTGAGGTTCGGATAAAGCATGAAAGGAAGGAATAAGTTGGGAAATTTAAAAAAAAATTAAAGCATCATTGGATCATAAATTTTTCAATAATTTCTCTCTAAAGGAGAGAAATCTCTCCTTTAGGGTCTCATGGAAGTTATATTTAAATATCTTGCTATTATTCACTGTCCTCTGATTAGGATGATAATTAAAAGCCTGAGTTCTAATTCAGCATCTGAGATATAATAGTGGTAACTTTGGGAAAAGAACTGTAGTTTCTAAGCTTTGACTATAAAACTAAAATTAAAAATATGCTTCAGGTTTCTCTTTTGTAAGATAGGCATAATGATATTTATTATTAAAATACCTAACTTACAGCTGCTGTGGGGATGATTTGAAATGATGCATATGTAAATTCTTTAAAAGTATAAATAGTTCCTTCGTAAAAGTTTCATCAATTTTTTGTACATTTATTGCCTGGTATCCAACCACTTTATGATTAACCTTTCTGAGCATGGAATGAGTCTCAGATCATTTACATTTAAAACCTTTCCAATTTGGTAGGATTTTTCTAGATCTTTTAGTTTAGGTCCAGTGATAACAAATATTGATGAACTAGGATCATGATCAGAGTCTGAGATATTAGAGAAGTGTTTTAGTAGATAAAAGTAGATACAAGTATAAATCCTATTATAATTATTATTGGATTCTCTATTACTGTAAAATGTATTTTATATTTCTATGCTGTAATGTTTTTTTAATCTGGTGATGAAGCATTTATTTTTAAAAATTCATACTTGATAGGAAACCTAAATTTACAAAATTCAGTATGTATTTCTTTAGAAAATCCTGTTCTCATGGTAGAATAGGGATGCCTCTAGATTCTGCATTAGAAAGACCTATCTTCCTAAATTCAAATCTGTTTCAGATATTTACTAGTTTGTAATTCACTTAACCCTGTTAGCTTCAATTCCTCATTTGTAAAATGAATTGGAGAAGGAAATGGAAAATTTCTCCACTATCTTTGCCAAGAAAACCTCTATGTAGGCTTCCTAAGGAGTAGATATAACTGAAATGATGAAATAACAACAGAAAATAATTGACACAACTCCAAATTGATTTATTTAATTAGTTAATGCTAAAAAGCAGGAAATAGATAAAAAGACAGAAATTAACCCATATTGTTACTATTTCCTAAGGAACATTGACCAATCTAGATAAACTACCAAAAAGAAGGACATCCAAAGTACCTAATAATATCTGAACCTCAAACTTAGGTATATAAGTAGGAGATGGGAGATAAAAGCTAAAGAATGTCAGATTGTCATATAAACTCAAGTGCAAAATCTTGTAGAGATGTATATGGAAGATCACAGATAATACTGACCTCAAAAAACAATATGGGGAAGAACAAATTTTTAGAAAACTTGGTAAAAGATCCAATTAAATAATACTATCCCACAGGAATTTGAAGATAAGATTAGAAGGAAGAGAACAAACATAGAGGAAAAAAGTCTTTTGAGATTTTTGTAAGACAGACACTAATTTATTTTTTTTTTTTTTGGCTATCAGTGACAGTAGGTCTACCAATCTATTTTTTTTGACATTATTGTATCTGATGTGCTATACAAAGAAGTAAAAATGACATTAAAAACAAATGCAAAAAACAAATGTATTAGACAGTGGAGATCTGTTCCAATGATGATGGAATTCGAAGGACCCTGAGTTCACTAAATCCAAGTTTCCTAGATATCTGAGGGAGTAGACAATGCTAAATGGAGATGGAGAGAGAAATTATAAACCTTATTATAACCAAAAAAAGGGTTTCAGAGAAAATATCAACTTCCTAATCCACATGCCTATTTGCCCATTTCTACAAAATGTGAGATCTACTCACACATAATTGATAATAAAATGAAGAATTAACTGTCAAGCTTTCTTTCACAAGCAGTTCTATAGCCCATCACCTCTTTAAAGTCACATAACTGATTGATATAGAGAATATGAGATCCCTCTGTTCACTATGACTATTACTTATGAAAAACAATACAAACAGCAACAAACAACTTCTAATTGCTTTCAAGACTTTTCTCCAACAAGATAGCTTTCATTAATTTATTGAGATAATGTAAAAGGAGTCCATGTACTATATAACAAAGACAAGCTTTTATTTATTTTTTGTTAGCTCTCTGATTACTAATAACAAAGAAATTATAAAATAGAAAGACACATGTTTCCCACAGATGTATGCATGATAGTAGAAGAAGTTCAACACAAAATCCAAAGGGAAGATGATTTCCTTAGAGAAGATTGAATTCTCCAAGTGTTATCACTTGCAAATTTTATTGAGCAGATAATATCTGGAACACTGAAGCACCTCCCAAATGAAAAGTCTATTATATCAAAAGAGCTGCAGTGAACGATCTGTTAGACCTGTGATCAGGGAAACCTGAATTCAAATGTGACCTCAGGCAATTTAGCAGTGTGACCCTGGCCAAGTCACTTAACTTAAAAATGGGTATAATATAAGTGCATACTTCTAGAGTCATTGCGAAGACCAAATGAGATAATAACTGTAAAGTACTCAGCATAGTGTCTGGCACATAGTAAATGCCATATAAATGTTAGCAGTTGATAATAATAAAAATCATTATTTTCTCTCTAGCACAAACCAAGTAGATTGTAACATGTAATTTTTAAAAAATTTGAACTAGTTATGTAGCAAGAAATAGTTAGTCTATATACTCTGTTCTACTTGTGATGTTGAGAGATCTTAGTTTAGCTGGCTTCAAACTCAAGTGCCAATGAGGGCCATTACTTGATACTTAAGTATGAAGAGTATAGGCCATATATTGACTTATTTTTAAAATGATATTTTATTATATTTTCATTAATCATGTCAAATATTTCCCAATTATATTTTAATCTGACTTGAGCATTACTGAGAAGTATTTTGGGCCAGCAGGTTACATTTTTTGCACCTGTAATGTGATCTTGCTGAAGGCTCCAAAATAGTGAGTCATCTTTGTGTGTAAGATTTAGAAGAGGACATGAACAAGAGTTTTGTGGGATAAAAAAGAGACAGGATGGTTGCACAGAGTATCCATTTTGATGGAATCACAGATAAAGTGAATGATCATAATATGCCATAATTATAATAACAAATAATTTTGCCCCTTCTGATTCAATCTACACCACTTTTGTGTCCTTCCATTTATGAAGAATTGTTTCCTTATCTCAATTTGTCCCTTTTCAACTTCCGTACATTCTTTCAAAAACCAAGTAGAAGAACTCTTATTCCTATTCCAAATAGCAGCTCTTCAACTACTTGAAGATAACTGTTATGTCCTACTTCCCCCTCCCTCATCCATCCTCCTCTTCTTCAGGCTAAAAAACTACTTTCTTTTTTTATTTTTAAAAATTATTTTATAGCTTTTTATTTACAAGTTATATGCATGGGTAATTTTACAGCATTGACAATTGCCAAACCTTTTGTTCCAATTTTTCCCCTTTTTTCCCCCTCTCCCTTCTCCCCGCTTGGCAGGTTGACCAATACATGTTAAATATGTTAAAAGTATAAATTAAATATAAAGTAAGTATACATGTCCTAACAGTTATTTTGTCATGCAAAAAGAATTGGACTTTGAAATAGTGTACTATGTGAAGGAAATCAAAAATACAGGCAGACAAAAATATAGGGATTGGGAATTAATTCTATGTAATGAAAACCTACTTTATCTGATATGTGGTATGAACTAATGAACCCAAAATCCTTCACCATTTTTATTTCCCTTCTCTGCAGACTCTCTAGCTTTGCTTACCAGTTCTTAATTTTATCCTCTGGGATATGTCTCTAAAATTTAAGTTGATAGTTGAATTTCTTGTGTTTTCATATTTATTTATCTTTTTAGAAGTTTACTCCTTAGAGTTTCTGAACCTCTTGAGCCAACTTCTTTTAGAGAATTTTAGTCCTTGGAATCTTACATATCCTTATTCCAAATACTTGAATTTAATTCTTTATAAAATCTAGGATATGTCAGACTATGGCCAATTTTATTGTTCTTTCTATAACAAACTTTAAAAGGAAGTGGTTGCTTCCTTCCAAGGTTTCAAACATTTCAACTTCTGCATCCTCCTTGTTGAGGAGATAAATAGTATTTACGTGGTATAAAAGATATTATCTGAGAGATGAAAGATTGGAAAATAAATTGATTTGGACATTAATTCAGTGCAAAGGATTACTGAAGGACAATAGGAATACTACAATCTAGAGAAGAATGGAGATCTGGATTAGAAGGCCCCTAGCATTTTAGATATATCCTCTTGAACAATTATGACTGAATGTTGACTAGAATCATGGAAGGTGAGGAGCTTTTGACAGATTGTGATCTGCACAGTTGAAGAAAGTAGATTCCTAGACCCATTAAGAGTATTAATATAGTAATTTATTAGATACTTTTTTTAGGGGCCTAAGAAAGGTGTGATATAGAGGAAGCAGGAGGGCTAAGCAAGATTCCCTAAGTCTTGGGGTGAAAATTTGAGGATCTCTAGCCTCAATATTCTATCTTATTTGGGAGGAAAATTATGATATGAATAATGGAATGTACTTTGACACAGTTAATAGACAATAAACAGAATAGCTTATTTTAAATATTTAGCTAAAATCATCCTCACCCTCTAAAAATCTCCACTTTATTTGTGAATTAAAACTCCACCCAATAAAAATAATGTTTGATTTTTATATTATAGGAAGTTTGTAAAATTTGGATAGAATCCAATTCAATTTACTGAGCATATAGGTTGTTGATTCTCAAATATTGCATCTTAGTGCATTTGTTCATGAGTCAACATTTAAGGAATACTGCTTGAGGGTTTGTGTGGGGTTTTTGTTTCATTTTAATAAAGATTTTCATTTGGATACAAGAAGTTTATGATTCATTTCCCTGAATTATACATATTGAAGAAAACCATAAATATAGTTGTTCTTCTTGAAATTGACTTTTCTAAGTAAAGGTGCAAGAAAGATTTCATGGGGGCATACATTGTCCTTCACAGCTATTTCTTAAATTCCTCATCAGATTTGGAAGAATCTCTTTTTTGTCTCTAAGACCTATCATTTAAGGGTGGGTGGGCTCCAAAGTCTTAATAATTATACAAAACTGCATACTTCTGGAGGAGGAAGGTATTTCCTTTTCTGAGGACTGCTAGGAATTGAGAATCAGAAAATTACTGAATCATATATAATCATAGGACTCAGAATTGGAAAGAATTTGAGAGGTTGCCTACTCCAACCTGTACCTGAACAGAAGTATTTTCAACAATATCTCCTAAAACCAAGGTTTGAATCTTGATTCTGCTATTTACTGTCTTTTTGAACTTGATTAGTTAATTTATATTTTCTGAATGTGCATGAATGTGTGTGTATATGTGTGTGCATCAATTTTCCTTGTCTGCTTTAGATGAAAGTAAGACTCATGAGATACCTATTTTTCCCCCATCCTTCTCTGTTTGAATTCTCTTTATCTCAATCACTTCTATTATGTGAGAGAATTATTTCTCCCCTTTCTCATCTTTTCCTCTTCTGTTTTTTTCCCTGATCCTATTAATCAATATGTGTATTTTTTTAATGTTATTATTGATTCCTGCATTTTTAATTGAAAATATCCACTTATTCCTGACTTTTTCATGAGGAATTCTTGGAAATTTGCTTTAATTTTCCCCTTTAATATTCAATTTTTCTAGATAAATTATTCTTGGTTGTAATCCTATATCTTTAGTTCTTTGGAATATTGTATTTCTAATTCTCACCTTTTTAATGGGAAGAATTAGATAGTCTTTTGTGATTCTGATTGTGGCTTTTTGGTACTTAAAGTCTTTTGGTAGCTTCCAGGGTTTTCTCTTTATTTGAAAGATCTGGATTTTAGCTGTGACATTCCTGGGAATTTTCATTTGGGAGTTTCTTTCAAGAAGTGATATGAGCAGTGTTTCTATCTTTACTTTGCTTTCTGGTTCTAAGGGAACTGGGAATTTTCATTTATGATTTCTTAAAACATACTGAGCTTTTTTTTGGTCATGATTTTCAGGTAATCTAATGATTCTTAAATAATCTATTGTCCTTTTCTTTTCTAGGGCTTTTTTCCCATTCCTTAAAATTTAATTTTAATTTTTCTTTTTGTTGCATTCTTTTTGGCCCATTTAACTTTTAGGATACTTAATTTTGGGGTAAAGTTTCTCAAAGGTATGCATTCTTCTCACTATTCAGTCCTTCTCAGCTATCGATTCTGATTTTCTTCTTAGCTCTCTTTAAAGTACTTTTGTAATTTTTACAGCCAGAATATACATACATACACACATACAAACAAACCACCTATTTTCCCTTATCTCCTTCAGCATTTGTCATTTCTGATAGGTATGAGATGGCAAACTAATTTTAATTTGTCTTTCTCAAATCAATAGTAATTCTAAGCAGTTTTAAAAATATATATATAACTATAGATAATTTTTATTTCTTCTTCTGAAAAGTACTTGTTCATATCCTTTGATTATTTATTAATTGGAGAATGACATGTTTTTATAAACTTGGCTCAGTTCCTTATATTTTTGAGAAATAGACCTTTATCAGAGAAACTTGCTATAAAAACTTTTAATCTATTCCATTGTCAATGATAACCTTTTAGTAAAATGTGATTATCTCTTTTAATTAAGTCTATTTTTGCTTTTGTTTTGTCTAAGATCATGATTGCTACCCTTGTCTTTTTTTTTTTTTACTTCAGCTGAAGCATAATAGATTCATGTTATCACATAACAATAGGTGTGTGTCTTTCTATTTCAAGTGTGTCTCTTATACACAATATATTATTGGATTCTGTTTTCTAATCTTTCTTTCTGTTCTTTCCCTTTTTTTTTCCTTTTGGGAGGGGGAGTGAGTTTAGCTCATCTCATTCCCATAAATGATTACTGTATATTTTCCTCCATTCTATTTTCTTATGTTTACCATTCTCTTTCTCTTTTTATCCTATCTCTTCTCAAAAATTTGTTTTGCTTCTGACCACTACCTCTGTTAATTCATTCTCCCTGAGATTCTTTCCATTTCTACTTCCCCTGGATCTAAGGTATATTGGGACAGTTTCCTTTATAATTTCTTGAAATATGATGTCTAGATTCTTTTTTTCTTATTATGGCATTCAGGTAGCCCAATAATTCCAATATTATTTCTCTTCAATCTATTTTCCAGGTCAGTTATTTTTTCCATTGAGATATTTCACAATTTTTTCCCTATTTTTTCATCCTTTTGATTTTGTTTTAAGTCTTAAGTTTTAATTTTGTTCAAAGACTCATGGTGCCATTAGCTTCCATTTGCCCAATTTAGAATTTTAAAGGATTTTTTTCAATGAATTTTTGTACCTCCTTTTCCATTTGGTTTATTCTGCTTTTAAAGGAGTTTTTTTTTCAGTGAATTCTTGTCCCTCCTTTATCATTAGACCAATTCTGTTTTTAATCTTAAGGTGTTTATTTTCTTTAGTATTTTTATGTCTCTTTTACAAGCTATTAATTCTCTTTTCATAATTTTCAACACTTTCATTTTTATTGGCCAATTTTTCCTCATGTCTATTCTTCCTGGAATCCTTGCTAATCTTGGATCCATTTAAAATTTTTCTTTAAGACTTTGGTTGTAGCTGTTTCCACATGATTATCTTTTATGTTTATATCTTGGATTTCCATACCACTATAGTAGCTTTTTATGATCAAGGGTTTTTTTTTGGGGGTGTTGTTAGCTAATTTTTCCAACTTATTTCTTCATTATAAATTTTATGTTAAAATTAGACTCTACTCACCTAGATTTGGGGAAACATTATACCACTTAGACCTTTTCATGCTGCTATTTTTAGAACCATATGTACATATTTTCTAGGGGTTTGCAAGTTTTTGGTGCTTCCAGGTAGGTGTTATTCTGGGAGAGGTATGGATAACATTTTCCTGGTCTGCTCTCTGGTTATTATTTAGGAAAGTCTCCTGTTCCCTTACTGTCACATATAATAGTGTTCCTCTTGGCTCAGTGTGACCAGGACCTCTGCTCTTTTGTGTCAGATCACAAGTACTCCTCTGTGCTTTGGAACTACAGACCAGAATGGCTTAAGGGGAAATGTTGTTACCTATTAGTGCCAGTGGTACCCAGTGCCAGCAAAGAGACCCTTGAAAATCTCTTTCTGACCATTTCTCTGACCCTCTTACTATCTCTGGACTGAGAGCTACCAAAGATGCTGCTGCTGCTGTTGCCATAGCTACCTCCAAGGGCCACTGCTGGTGCTTCTGTGTTGTGGGCTTTCATTCACCCTGGTATTTAATGATCTCTTTTCCCAGTCTTCATCTTTCTCGATACCTGTGCTATATTTCACACTGTGACCATTCTCTTTCCTCTGGATCTTTTTTGATATCACTGTCTCCTGGTTCTCAATCCTCTTGTCTAATTCTTCTCATTCTCTTTTCTAATTAATGAGTCATAGAGCTCTCCTAATAATGTATTCCTTAAGGCTGTATGTGGGGCTTCTTTTTCTTCTCAATCTACACTTTTGATAACTATATTATCCCATGATTTTAATTATCATTTCTATGCTAATGTACATTCAGCCCCAATCTCTTTTTGGGGTTTCATTTTAGCTTATTGTCTAGTAGATATTTCAAATTGGATGTCTTAAAGATATCTCAAACTGAATATATTTGCAGAACTCTAGATCTTTCCCCCAAAATCTATCTCTCACTTAAACTTCTGCATAGGTATCCTGGGACAAAATCTCAATATTATCTTTTACTTTTCATTATCCCTCATCCCACATATCTAATTTACAAAATTTGCCTTTTCTATCTTCACACCATCTCTTTATCAGACCCATTCTCTTCATTCACACAACTGTCATGCACTGGCTTCCTAATTGGTTGCCTAAGTCAAATCTTTGTCCATTCTAATCCATTCTCAGAACAATCAGAGTGATTTCCCCCTAGAACAAGTCTGATTGTTTCATTCTGCCCCACCCTGCTCCAGTGGTTTCCTAAGGCTTCTAAGATCAAATATCAGCTATTCTGTTTAGTTTTGAAAACCTTTTGCAGCTGTTTCCTGATTTGTCTTTCCAGACAATTATTTAACAATTAATACTCCCTATTCAGTGTGATACCATCCAGCCAAAATGGCCTTTGGCCTATTCATCCATCTCTTGTCTACAAGTCTTTGTAAGAGCTACCCCCATGACTGGAAACTACACCTTTTCTTCCATCTAATAGAATCTTTTTAGAAGACATTCAAGCATCTACATGAAGTCTTTCCAGTCTTTTAGGAGAATAGTACTTGTACCCTTTATATGTTGATGTTTAAAACTTTTTCTTAGCATTCTTTGCTTCCTTTATAAATTCTCTGCTATTATTACTGCAGAACCAGAAGGCTATATTGGATTTTACTGTTTCATGGGATCATATGTTTAGAGTAATAGATATTGGAGGCCATGGAATCCAATTTCTTCACACAGAGAAGTTAAGTGATTTATTTAACCTTTAACTTTTGTTTGCCTCGCTAAAAAAATATTATCTAAAGGAAAACCTCTTGGTGATCAGTCCCCCTCTATTGAATTAGGCTGGTTTGGGCAAGTCATTTAACCTCTATCTGCTTCAGTTTCCTCATCTGCAAAATGGGGGTGGTAAGAGCACCTATCTCCCAGGATTGTTTTAAGGAAATGAATATAATAATTATAAAATAAAATGAAAAAATAATTATAAAATGCCAAGCATATTGCCTGGCACAAGTAGGTATTATATAAATATCACTCATTATTATTTTTCAGAAAATAAACAATTTGTCCCTATTGATCATGTCTTTCAAGTGTTAGTAAAAATCTGCCAGAGCTTTTAATCCACTGGCACAGTTTTCAAACCTCTAGATTCATCTTTATTCTACAATAAGGCATGATAGGACACATATAGACGTAATCATAAAGCAACACTAGTGTTGTTGAGATTGTACTTCAAAAGTTAATCCTCAGTAATTAGCTTGTGAATTAATCCATGGTTCTCACATATCACAAGCTAAACATGAGTATGATTCAAAATAATCACTATGAGTGAACCTAGACAAAACTGTGATAAGAGATAAACACATTCTGGGAAATAAATATTATACTATTTGATAAAGTTACAAAAATAACTGAGCTTCTTTGTATTTCTGTTTCAAAGGGCAGATATCTTTGAACAACATATATAGAAAAGATAATTAAAACGATGGCTTTGGTTGAAGAGTTTAAGACAAATGAAAATTGAAGGACATGAATGACAAATTGGTTATTTTAACGACTCAGATAGTTCCTTCTTCATAATGTATTTTTATAGTTCAGTTTTTTAATCCAAGTGAATAATTTCACATTAGCCCAATAAAATTTCACTTTATTATATATAGCCTATCATGTTAGCCTATTTAGATCCTTTTGGATCTTACCCTGTATAAGATCAGCATTATAATTACCATCCCAAATTATAGCAATATAGCTATATCCTCAAGTTTCTCTTCCTGGTCCCATAGTTTTGATATTTTTAGCTTTTTCTCTTTCTACATTCTCCCTTAGCAATCCCTTTAACTTCCACGTATTCAACTATCACTTCTATGTAACTCCATAGCTCTTTCTTTTTCCATTCTCCACCATAAAGGATATATTCTTTAGTTCTAAGACTAGATCCCCAGCAATTCCAGTTCCTATTCCATCTCTAGTGCATAAAAAATGCTTTGGCTGATCATTTTAGTAATCAGAGAATATATTAGTTCAAAATAAGAGACCTTTAATCAAATTAGTATAAAAAAATTTTTTTTAAAAGACAAAGAAAGGTCTCTTCCTACAGCTTCCTATATTGCCATTGGAAGGACCCAAATGAAGAAAATTAATGTGTTTAGGGCACTGATATGGAGAGTACAGATGAAGGGGCCATATATGACTGCAGTATATATCCAGAGGTGCTCACTGAAGGAATTCCCATGACTAGGGTTTACACATATGGATTTATGAGTATGAAGCAACTAATAACCCTGAGCTCCTGATGAGCTTGGTGAAGTCATTGTGCTGCTAATTATCTGCTGGGTATTGTTTCTGCTTCCTTCTGTATCTCTGGTACATTGCATCTCTGTCACTTGGTCTCTGCTAGATCTCTCCACTGGTCTTGTGGTCGTTGAGATTTCTTCAGCTACCATCTGTTGAGTTTCTCTTAACCAGCTTCTTCCTTGCCAGCTACTGCTCTCTATTTACTGAAGTGAATTTAGAAGAAACTCTTCCAAATATGGAGTGCATTCTAAGTCTCTCTGTCTATGAGCTACCGTACCCAGCCAAGAAGCTGCAGAGAGATTAACAGAATGTCCCATGTGACAATCATCTGTTTTTTAAAATTATTGTGCCTGTTGCTGATTTGAAGCCCGTGATATTAGACAATTGTGTTTAAATATTTAATTTTTAACTCCTGTCATGTTTTTTAATGGGAAACTATGTCTCTAAAACCTATTTCAAGAAGTTTCTGCCAAAATTCCATAGGCTAGGGAATAGTTTGATTCACTCTTAACACCCTCTTTGATTGTCATACAAATAAATTAGAGAGAAGCAGAAAGAGTTCATTATCCTACCTTTATTATTTGTATCTATCAATATAGATATATCTAAGTAAAATCCTCCTTGGTTTCCCTACAAATGTGTTCTAGAATTTTCCTGTCTCTCAGCATTGAAGTCTAACCACTAGACTAGTTTGAATGATACACCATCTTTTTGGATGATTCTAGGCCTGTGGTGCTTTCTTGTTTCTCCAGAATGTGCCAAAGATCACCCAGAAGTGATTTAGAGGTATAAACCATTTCTTTCAGGTGCCCTTTTCTCTTACTTCTTTCTGTGATGTCATCAACTCCCATGAATTCAACTATATTAATAACTCCTAAATCTACATACCTACCTTATCTATTTCCTGAGTCCCAGTTCTACTTTTCCCTACTTGACATCTCACCTGGGCTGCCCACAGGTATCTCAAAGTCAACAGGTCCAAAACAGAACTAATTCATTGTTTTCACCCACTCCCACTTCACATCTCCATTTCTGTTAAAGACATGACCAACAACTAGCAATCTAGTTATTTTTCAATTCTTTCTCTAGACACCCCATCACATAATTAGTTTTCAAATCTTATTGATTTCACCATTTCAACATCATTTACATGCGTCCTTCTTGTTCTATTTGTATTACAACTGCCTTATTCCAAAATCTCATCAACTCATATCTGGAATAGTCCTATGGCCTCTTAGTTGGTTTTCTTTTCAGTTTCTCTCCATCCTACCTCACACAATTGTCAAATTGTAATTATTACTTAAGCCTATCTTTCCAGGCTCATTAGAGTATACACTGATCTTCTTGCTTTTTCTTATAAGGGTTCTATCTCCAGTACCTATGCTTAAAATCCTTAACTTCCTTCAAGATGCTTTCCATTTATGCTTCTTTCCTTATTCCCTTCCACTTGTGATTGTCACACCATCCTCAAATCACTGTGAATTTATTATGTATATAGTTATACATGTATGCATTTATACACACACATATCTATCTGTATTATATTTACTTATCTGCAACTTTGTTTATCCTTTTTCCTTCAAGTGGAATATAAGCTTTTTAAGACTAAGGACTATCATATTTTAGTATTTATATTTCTAGCACTTAAAATAATGTCTAGCACACAGTAGCCACTTAATAGGTGTTTATTGATTGATTTATCATGAATATTTCATATTTCAACTACCTCCCTTAACTTTCATAATCTAGGTATTTGCAAAATTAAAATCCATAAATTTCCCATATATCTCCAATACTTTCTTTAGACAGTTTTGTTTTTAATTATTTCTTATAATTGTTTTTTGTTTTACAGTGATAGCATTAGAAGTTCCCTTTATTGGAAAGGTTGAGTTTTCAGAATCTGTCAACAGTTAGTGCTAACCTACCCATAACAATTCAAGTAAGAAATTATTCATGCTTGTGTCAGAAATCAACCAGGAAATAGTTGACACATATCTGTATGTGTCATTATAAAAATGAGCTGGGCCATGCATATGAAAATTTTATTACTTGTTTTCTTGAAGCTATATTTCACTGACTAAGGATACATTCATCACTTATTTTCTCATCTTAATTAGCACACATTTCTATTTCACCTAATTACAAATGCATCACAGAAATTATAAGCAATGCTGAAATTGGATCATAGGATAATAGGGGTGAAAGAGATAATAGAGATCATTGAGTTCAAAGCTTCTTAAACTGGTTCATAATCCCATATGGGGTTGCATAACTGAATGTGGAGATTGCAAAATTATGATTTATTATCAGTAAATGTTTGCTTTATATATCTGTTTTACATATCTATACACCTAGAATCAAGTAAAAATTTCTTGGGAAAAGGGGGTTACAAGCAGAAAAAGTTTAAGAAGCCCTGATCTAGTTTATGTATCTCATTATGAAATTGAAGTCAAGACACTAAATGTTTTGTTCATAGTTACTCAGATAATAAGTAGTAAAGTTAGATTTGGAAGATTTTTCCTTTGACTCCAAATCTAGAAGACTGGATGAATTTAAAAAATCTTTCTTAAATTGTAAAATGTGGACAGTAATATCTCTTTTCTCCCAAAGTTGTTGTGAGGAACAAATTAGATGATTATAAAAGCACTTGGCATAGTGCTGGCACATAGTATAATCAAATTAATACTTATTTCCTTTCCCTACCTCTGTAACAAAGAATGCTATAAAAAGAACAATTAATTTTTTATTTTCGTTTTATTGGACAAAAGAAAATATTTGTTGTTTAAAAGATCCTTGTTCTAACAGAGGGAATTTCAAGATGGGGTCCTTGGATCTCCTAAAGTGTCTTAAGGGATCATTAAAAATGTCAAAGGACTCATGAATGTAACCTGTGTGGGAAAATATCACAGAGAATAATGTGAGAATCAAAGAAAGAGGAAATAGTTGATTTGATTGATGAATAATGATAGACGAAGACTTATGTATCATCACACCAGCTAAAAGATTGGAATAATAAATTCTGATATAGATAATTAAACTTTTCAAAGGACTAGTATAAAATTGTATTGAGGAACTTCAGCTCTTTGGATACCTGCTGAAAGTCTCTCATATGACTATAAATAGCTAACAGATTCTTGATTTACCTTCACAGAGTTTCCAAAATAATCTTTCCAAGTGTAATCATGCCATTCCCTTGCTCCCTACTGCCAAATGGGATAAACTATGATCTCTTTAGTCTGTGTTTAAGGCCCTTGACAACCTTTTCAATGTTATTTCACATTGCTTTCCTTCGCACATTTTGTATTCCAGTGAAATGAACTGCTAGCTCTTCCTCAAGCTCTCTGCTACATATATTGGCACAGGATATTGCTTATGCCTGGAATTCAGTTCTTAATCATCTTCACCTTTCTTTCCTTCAAGGTTTGGTTCTGGGGCCATCTTTAAAAAGCTTTCTGCAGTCTTTCTAATGTGAAGTATTTCCTTTCTCAAAACAATTTCCTAGAATACTTCATCTAAATCTCTACTTTGCCTTCATCATTCATGTTATATTTATTTACATAATTCTATACTTCCCCCAAACAGAAAATAAACTCCTTGAGGGCAGGGGCTGTGACTAAATTTTTTTCTATCTTCAGTACTTTCTACATAATAAAAATGATATAAATACATGTTGAATTCTGTTCTATGATCATTAATCATTCAGAAAGCAGAGGAAACAACTAGAGGGACTATTCTGGAGAGGATTCTAAGCCGTAAAGAACTGGTTGGTGAAGTGAAAATGAATCCTTGAGTTTAAAATATTTGAAAGAATTAAGAAATATGATT
Source organism: Antechinus flavipes (assembly GCF_016432865.1). Lineage (NCBI taxonomy): Eukaryota > Metazoa > Chordata > Mammalia > Dasyuromorphia > Dasyuridae > Antechinus > Antechinus flavipes. The sequence goes on along the minus strand of NC_067400.1, from coordinate 156,706,194 downwards.
AGTAAATACTTTGTTTTGAGGTTGTAAAAATAGTGATGAAAAGCTTAAGACATATGAAAAGCTCCTAAGCATAAAATTTGGATGATGCAAACACTATTAATTCCATTGAGAAGAAAAGGGAGAGTTATCTGAAAAGGGAGATGACAATGGACAAGAAGCTCATAGATAAATTTATTTTAGAAGGATTAATGCAAAAGATTGAAGCAAGGGCATAGGGATTGAAAGCTGGAAGTTCCTTAGAGGTCTTCTAAATTAAATCCATTCATTTTTACAGATTAGGAAACTGGATCAACAAGAGAAAGTGATTTGTTCATTTATTACACAGATAGTAAGAAGCAGAACTGGGGTTTGACTCCAAATACAGACATTATATTCAGCTTTTATTCGACTATTTAAACAATTTTGTTTCGGAGATATGGTAAATATTATTGCCCCCATTTTGAAGATAAGGGAAATATGGCTCAGAGTTTAGATAACCTGTGGAAAATTTCATAACTAAGAATAATAATGATAGCTCACATTTAGGCAGTTCTGTAATTTCCAAAGCTCTTTCTTTACAACAGTACTATGGAATAGGTAAGTACAAGTGACATCTATTTTTTGAAGATGAGAAAATTAAGATTCAGTCCTAATATCTTTTTTATTATAGCTTTTTATTGACAGAACATATGCATGGGTAATTTTTCAACATTGTCCCTTGCAATCACTTCTGTTCCAGCTTTTCCCTTCCTTCTCTCTACTGCCTTCCCTAGATGGTAGGCAGTCTCCTACATGTTTAAACATTTTAAAGTATATCTCAAAAACAATATATGTATATATATTTTTACAGTTCTTTTGTTGCACAAGAAAATTTGGATTCAGAAAGGTAAAAATTACCTCAGAAGAAAAATAAAAATTCAAGCAGTCTACATTCATTTCTCAGTGTTTTTTCTCTGGGTGTAGCTGGTTCTATTCACCATTGATCAAATGGAACTGAATTGGATCTTTTCATTGCCAAAGATATCCGCTTCCATCAGAATTTATCCTCATATAGTATTGTTGTTGAAGTATATAATGATCTCCTGGTTCTGCTCATTTCACTCCACATCAGTTCATGTAAGTCTCTCCAAGACTCTCTATATTCATCCTTCTGATCATTTCTTACAGAACAATAATGTTCCATAACATTCATATACCACAATTTATCCAGCTATTCTCCAACTGATGGGTATCCATTCAATTTCCAGTTTCTAGCCACTGCAAAAAAAATGCCACAAACATTTTTGCTCAATCCTAATATCTTGACAAAGGTCATACAGCTAATATTCAGCAGAACCAGGATCCCAACTAAAATCCTTGTACAATCTATCTAATGCTCTTTACACTACATTTATTACCTCTTATCTGAAAATAACATGTACTATTTTCTCCCAAACTGATATCTATAGAGAAAAATACACTTCACTGTTATTTGGCACAGATGGGGAAAGTATGATATCAACAATGACCCTCAACCCTTTCATTTTACATTTGTCCAATCAGGTGGGAAACTGGGCAGAAAAGGGCAATTAACCATTAACTAGGAATGAATGCAAAGTAGTAGCAAGGTCCTGTATGATGAATGTCAAGAGTAATATAATGTCAAGAGTAATATATATATATATATATAAAAGAGTATAAAGTATATATGAAAAAGAGTATAAAGTATAAATTCAGAATAAGGACAGAAGAGGAGTCCTGTTTGGAAGAAAGGGAATGATGGTCATTTACCAAAAAACAATGGTCAACTCTGATTTTCTCTTGAATAACAGTGGGCATTTTTATGATATTTTAAAGTTTACAAAGCATCTAACATACTTCTTAGCTCATGAACTTCACATAAATTATATAGATTAGATTCCTATTTTATAATAAGCTTAATGAATTCATAAGGGAAGGAGACTTTGTTTCGACCTTTAATTTTATCATGAATTGGGGATGGATTAATTGGAGATTAATCAGTTATTCTGGGCTGTAGTAGAACAATCCCTTTGAAGAACTATAAAAAAGGGATATATTGCACAGTTGTCTTTTTCTGGCTTTTTTTTTTTTGTTTTCAGAGGACAACCAGAAAGCTTCAGAGCTAAGTTCACATCTGGATACTGGGGTTTGGGAAAGTTTTTTGCACATGCAAAGACTTCTCAAAATGCCCTATGAGTAGCGATCATAAGACAGAGGCAGTTTTGTGGACTCTCACCCATAAAGACTGAAAAGAGAATTTGTGGATCCTAAGAGACATGGGGAGTTTTATCTTTAGATTTCAGGTTGCTTCTTTAGTAGATTCAAATTCAAGAATTTTGAATCTTGCCTTCAGGAAGAAAACAAGTCATTCCTTTAATCAACACCAGCCTCTGTTGAGGGAAAAGAATATTTTAGAACCCATCTTTCTAGAGAGAGATAAGTGACTTCTGGGATAGCACAAACCCAGGGGAAAAGAGGATTAATTAATGGCCCTGCAGCACAGGGATATTCAAAAGACGGAGTTGAAACATGGAGGAACAAAAAAAAAAAAAATGGACCTAGCCTTCTGATATTACCATGAGCTATTTAATCAGTGCAGGTTCTATGTGGTGTGGGGTCAGCTCCCTAGATACTTGTAAGTTCATTTTCCATCAGAGAGAGTACAGACAAAATTGGTTCTCATATAGGTCCCTAGTGTGCCACACAAATCAGATTAAAATGTAGTTGGGAAATATTAGGCAAAGTAAATAAAAATACAATAAAACAGAGATTTTTTTTCCTTTATTCAGTTAAAGTTTGAGTGGATAGACTTATAGATAGGTTTGATCCCCTATTTTTTAAATAAATTTGATCTTTGTCAAAAGACTGAGAAGTAAAACTTTCAGTATGCAGCCTATAGGGTCCATATTTGCAGAGGAAAAGAATCCACATCTATCTGAGTTTAACACGACTGGTCTAAACCATCGGGTGATAATGAGCCTGAAGTTCCTACCAGACAGAGAGGTAAATTATACTGATTGTTTACAATCCTATTAATAATTTCCCAAACGTGAATTTTCCCATGAATATTTTCTATTAAAAAAAACCCTTTAATGTGGGGTGAAATAAAGTTTGTCCTAAACCCAATACAGTTAATCCTTTATTTATTTTTATTTTTTTATTTTTTTTAATTTTTAAAAAATAATTGTAACTTCTAATTGACAGAACCCATGCCAGGGTAATTTTTTACAACATTATCCTTTGCACTCACTTCTGTTTTGATTTTTCCCCTCTCTCCCTCCACCCCCTCCCCCAGATGGCAAGCAGTCCTATACATGTTAAATATGTCACAGCAATACAGTTAATCCTTAACTTTTTCTGGGGTAATATTCCTAGAAAATGGCACAAAAGTAAAAAATGCAAGTGCTGATAGACTGAACCTATAAAAAATAGGGAGTTAGGTTCCCATGGCCACCAAAATCTACGCTCTTTTACTAGAGATTGCTGAAAATTCAATTTTCTGCATATAATTCTTTATTTCCTTACTATAGTTAAGAGTACACAAAATAAAACCGGTAACATGTAAAACATTTTTTCCCACTAGTAATTCCCTACAATCCTGTGATCTTTTGTCAATATAAAACACATTGATTTCAGAAAATATTCACTTTCCATATAAAAACTGTAGTACTATAAATACTACATAGAAGAAAAGTTCTTTAAAAAAACTAAAATATTTAAAATTTGAATCGTATCTTCTCCTCTGTTAGATGCTAGTGTGAAGACAGTATATGGTATACTCTGCTGCTATGAACCTTTCTACATTGGCTACCCTCTGAAAACCAAGAAAGAGATTGGGACTTTAGTAGCTGCTATTGGAAGATGTGGAGATAGGTTTCAACATCACCTCTGATACTGTCTTTTGTCACTGGTGAATGGCCTTGAAGATCATGAACCAGCTTGAAATACTTTCCTCTTTTTTGCAGATATAAAGAATCATCAATTCATTAACACCAAATTCACAGCTGACTGTGACTACAGACATCCTGGAAGTTTATCTAACACTTTTATTTTCTCACTAAAATACATCACTGACTTCACACACTTGGGCTTACAGCCCACAGGATTTACACTCTGCTTTGGGGGCATAACTGAAATACAGAACTTGAATTTTAAAGGCAATAAATGCACTAGGAACTTTTTACAAGACCAGTGAAGGATCTAGTAGGACACCAGCCACTCCATAAACTTATAGTCACTTTTTTCTCATTTTTTTTCTTTTCTCTACAATGAATACCTTGTGAATATATGGAATGCCAACAAGGAAAGTGAAAATGTAGTTACTAATAAAATGAGGTGAATGTTTGAAGTTGAGATAACTAAATGTGTGAATGTTGGGGATTGACTATATGTACTGTTACTTTAAATGCATATATGCTTAAACTGCAGATAATTATCTTTTTACCCATACCTGCAAAAACCTGGAGACAAGTTATATTTGAACTGCATTCAGACAGATAGCCTAGAAAGAGCTCTTACTGGGGGCAAAACAAGTAAAAAGAATGATTTGATAGACTATTCTCTTGTTTTATTAAAGCTTTTTATTTTCCAAAACATATGCATGGACAATTCTTCAACATTAGCCCTTGCAAAACCTTGTTTTCCAATTTTCCCTTCCTTCCCTTGTGCCCTCCCTTAGATGGCAAGTAGTCCAATATATGTTAAACATGGTAGAAATATATTTAAAATCTAATGTATGCATATATATTTATACAATTATTGTGCCGCACAAGGAAAATCAAATCAAACCAGTAAAAAAAGAAGGAAAATAAAATACAAGCAATAACAAAAAGAATGAAAATGCTGTGTTGTAGTCCATACTCAGTTCCCAAACTTCTCTCTCTGGGTGTAGATGGCTCTCTTCATCACTGAACAATTGGAACTGGTTTGAATCATCTCATTGTTGAAAAGAGCCATGTCATTGATACACTATTCTCGAGACTGAACCTGGCCTAAGCAAGCATAGGATACTGGGCCATGAATTACATAAATTTCAGAGTTGGGATTCTCTGAGATCTCAACTCAGATTTTCTTAATTCTACATCCATCACTCTATTTATTATTGTGTGATGACCCCTCTATTAAAGAGAAGGATCTTCAGACTGAGAAGCATAACATAAAAATTATTAACAAAAAATTAATATTCTCCTAAGTGAGAAGCTATTTGAAACATCTAACTACTCTAGGTGATTTTGTCATCTGATTCAGCTAGCACAAGTTTTTATTTTATTTTTGAATAAATATGCTTTCATTGGTAGGAAATTTCTGGTAAGGAACTTCCTCTACCATTGCAGATTGGCACCTGTTCTTTAATTGATAAAATTAGAGAATTCTTCAAAGATTGAGTGATCTATTCAAAGTCATAAAGCCAATTTTATAGCTCTTTAGGCATAATTCCAAATTTCTTCTTAGAATCAATGTATCAGTTCACATCTCCACCAACAGTATATCTATGTCCCAGTATTTCCACATCCCCCCCAACATTTGCCATTTTTCTTTTTAATTATAGTAATTAGTCTAATAAATGTGAGGTGGTATTTAAGAGTTGTTTTAATTTGCATTTCTCTCATCAGTGGTGATTTAGGACATTTTTTTTCCTGTAACTATAGATAGCTTTGATTTCTTTGTCTGAAAACTGCCAATTCATATCCTTTCACTATTTGTCAATTAGGGAATGACTTATGTTCTTATAAATTTGACTTAGTTCTCTTTATCTTTGAGAAATGAGTCTTTATCAGATTACTTGCTAATAAATCATTTCCTCAGTTTTCTGCTTTCCTTCTGATTTTGATTGTATTGGTTTTGTTTGTGCAAAAACATTCTAATTTCACATTATCAAAGTTATCCATTTTACACTTTGTAATGGTCTCTATCTCGTTCGGTTCCAAATTCTTCCCTCATTTATAGATCTGACAGGCAAACTATTCTAACTTCCCATAATTTTCTTATGGAATCACCCTTTTAATCCAAGTTATATGTTCATTTTTACTTTACTTAATATATAGTGTAAGATGTTAGTGTATTCCTAATTTCTGCCATACTGTTTTCAAGATTTCCCAGCATTTTGTCAAATAATGAGTTTTTGTCCTAAATTAGATCATGAATTTAGAACACTATAAGTAGCTTAGAAACTTAATTACTACATTAAGTTTTATAATGTATCTAATCTATTCCACTGATCATCATTCTATTTTTTAGCCAGTACCAGGTTGCTTTGATGATTACCACTTTGTAATACAGTTTGAGATCTGATATAACCAGGCCATCTTCCTTCACATTTTTTTCATTGATTTCTTTTATATTATTGACCTTATGTTCTTCCAGATGAATGTTATTTTTTTCTAGCTATATAAAATGATATTTTGATAGTTTGTTATAGCTCTGAATAAGTAGATTGATTTATATAGAATTGTCATTTTTATTTTTTGACTCAACCTACCCATGAGTAATTTATATTTTTCTAATTGTTTATATCTTCCTTGATTTGTGTAAAAGTGTTTTGTAATTGTGTCCATATAGTTCCTGGGTTTGTCTTGGCAGGTGGACTCTCAAACATTTTATATTGTCTACTATTATTTTAAATGAAAATTTTCTTTCTACTTCTTGCTGCTGAACTTTGTTGGTACTATGTAGAGATGCTAATCCTTTATGTGGGTTTATTTTATATCCTACAACTCTGCTAAAATTGTTAATTATTTCAACTAGTTTTTTAGTTGACTTTCTAGGATTCTCTTAAGTATACCATAATATCAAGTGCAAAGAGTAACAATTTTGTTTTCCATTGCCTAGTCCAATTCCTTCTATTTCTTTTTCTTGTCTTATTGCTATAGTCAATATTTTTACAATATTGAACAATAATAGTAATAATGGGAATCCTTGATTCACTCCTGATCTTATTGGGAAGCCTTCTAAGTTTATCCTATTATGCATAATGTTTGCTGATTGTTTTAGATAGATACTTCTTATTGTTTTAAGGAAAACTTCATTTATTCCCATTTTCTCTGGTGTTTTCCATAGGCAAGGGTATTGTTATATTGTCTGCTTTCTCTGCATCACATGTGATGTGATCCTTGTTGATCCCTGATGGGCGATAGAATGGATATTGTTATAGACTGGATATTGATACAAGATAGTAGTTTCCAATGCTTTTCCTCTTTTCATTATTTCTTAGTTATTTTGTGGACAACTTGTTTTGTATATATATTTATGTCCATGTTGTCTTCTTCATTATATCATAATCTCCTTGAGGACTATCTTTTGCCTTTTTTATATCCTCAATCCTTGGTACATAGTAGGTGATTAATAGATGTTTATTGCATTGAATTGTTTGGGGTCAAAGAGACTTAACTGATGGATTGATGTTAACTTTAAAGGACGTTTCAGGAGTGTGTTATAAGCTTCTGCCCTTAGATCTGTTCTCTTCAAAATCTATTTTCAATAGGTCTAATAAGTTAGATGACGATATAGAGGGCAAATTTATCAATTATTCAGATGACATAAATTGAATGATGCTAGTGAATATTTAGGATATTAGATTTGGCATTCAAAAGGCTTTAGGCAGGCTGGGCTGAAGCTAACAGAAGAACTTTAACTCTTATTTGGGTTAAAAAAACAAGTATACATACAGAGGATTGAGAAGATGTGGTTAGAAAAGAGATTCATATGACAAAACCTTGAAGTTTTAGTGGAGTGTACACTCCTGATTTAGATTTGAACTGATATTTAAGATCATCTAATCCAATTCCATTTTATAGGTAGATAAACTGTGGCTTCATTTTAGTAATAATGGCTAATATTTATGTAACAACTACTTTTTTCCAAGGATTGTATTAAGCACTTTAGAAATATTGCCTCATTTGATCCTCACAATGAATCTGGGAGGCAGATGCTATTATTGTATCTATTTTATGATTGAGGAAATTGAAGCAAGTAGAGTATGAGATTTGCTCAATCACACAACAAGTAAGGCTCTGAGGTCAAACTTGAACTTCAGTTTTCCTGACTACAAACCCAGCTGTTGATTCACTGTGCTACATAGCTGAATTTTACCCACAAAGAAATTGAAAATCTGTAGAAAACAAAGTCACTGATGTAGGAAGTAACAGGATTAGTTAGCAGTAGCAGTCATGAGAGCTAATTCACTTTTAGACCACATTAGTGGAGAGTTTCTAGAAGGAAGGTGATGAACATCCTACCATAATTTATCCTATTGAAATCATATTTAAAGTATTGTGTTTTGTTCTGGACATCATTATTTTTGAAGGGATATTGACGAGCTAAACATCATCCAGAGTAGAGTAACCAAAATGGTGTGAGTCACAGTAACCAAATCATACAAATGAAGATTACAGGAAGTTTCTGTAATATCTGTAGGTGTTTAGCCCAATAAAGAAATTTTCAAGGAAAAGGAATGGCCATGAAAGTTACCAATGTATTTTAGAGGATTGTTATATGGAAATGGGATTTGATTTATTCTTGAAATTTTATTTTATTTTTCTAATGAATAAGCACTAATTTTCTCTCCCTACCATCTTCCCCTATCCCATTGGAGAAAGAAAAAAAAAGAAAAAGAAACATTTGTAATATATAAGTAAAACAAATTCTCACAGAGATTTGTTCTCTATTTGTCTCTGGAAAGCAGGTAGAATAAAATGATTCATTTCAATGAGGCAGATTTTAACTTAATACAATGAAAAATCTCCTATGAATGAGAGTATCTTCAAATAGAAGGGGCTCTCTCTCGGGCATAGTAAATTCTGTGTTACAGGACTTCATGTGAAGGATAGACTAGATTTATGGTCATCTGCAACTATAATTCTGTGATTATATAAATTAGAAATAAAATCCCATAATCACATGGTAAATGAACAATGAAATATACCTCACTGGTATTTAATGGTTTGGAGCTAGATATAATAAATCATAATTCAGGATTTTAGTTATTGGCAATAGCCAAGACATAAGTTCCATGTTAATAGTCAAGTCTGATCTTTAAAGAAAAGATAATTCTCAGTTTTCCCAGTAGTCAGCATCTATTGTCAAGTTCTATCAATTCTTTATAATGTCTTTTAAGCATCTTTTTCTCTTTCTATTCAGTTAACAAGGTCTACTCTAGGCAAAATTCCAAAATATGAAGGGTTTTGATCCCTTTTCTCTCCTTTTGAAAGCTTTTCCTCCCAGCTTTTCCCTAAGGTAAGTGAAAGAAATTTATAAAAACGAATCCACACTAAAGCATTAGTGACTTAATGTCACCAGAACTGTGAGCAATCCAGATATTACTTCAATATGTTGCACAGTGAAGGGGGGAAGACTTTCCTCTTTGTTGGCATTTAATATTTGGGTTGGAGAGACCCTCAGAGTATACATAGCCCACAGCAGAGGATGGAGAAGAAAGACCCTGTTAAAGGGACAAAACATATTCTGAGGATAGTAGTGGGGCAATCACCCTTCCTTACCATCTGAATTCCTATCATTGTCATATCCTTCCCCAATGCTATGTGGTTCATGCAGATTATCATGGCCCTGTGCTTCATTGGAAAGAATTACTTCTTCCTTACTTTGTTTCAGGATCTGGGACATGGAAGAAACTCAAAGTCAAATCCAGGATCAGTTGGCTTCAGAGTATTATAAGATCTCCTTTCTTCAACCATGCTAAAATTGAATTGGGTCTAATTATTATTTTCCAATAAACAACTTTATGATTCTCTTTGAAGAGGTAGTATGAGTCTTGATTTCAGGGGACAATACCCTAGACCATTTCTCATATTCCAATTCCACTGTGCTTTCTATTCAGAAATTATAGATTCATTCATTGCTACCCTCCAGCATATTTTTTCAAAAATTTCAAGTTCTCTATGGCCTAGCTTCTTAAACTGTGGGTTGCTACTCCATATAAGGAATAAAAAATAAAAAGGATCATTTATTCTCAGTAAACATTTGGTTTGTATACCTGTTTTATATATCTTTATCTGCAGGATGCAAAAAGGGGTCATGAGTAGAAAAAGTTTAAGAAGCCCTACTCTATGGGAATGGTAACATTAAGTCATTAATGCTTTAGTGTGGGTTCGTTTACATAAATTTCTTTCATTTACTTTGGGGAAAAGCTGGGGAGGAAAAGCTTTCAAAAGGATAGAAAAGGGATCACAACCCTTCATATTTTAGAATTTTGCCTAGAGTAGACCTTGCTAACTGAATAGAAAGAGAAGGAAGTGCTTAAAAGACATAGTAAAGAATTGATAGAATTTGGCAATAGATGCTGACTGCTGAGAAAACTGAGAATTATCTTTTCTTTAAATATCAGACTTGGCTATCAATTATATCCTAAGAGAATGCAAGATAGTATATGCACATATATGTAAATAACAATTAAATAAAATGCAAAGAATCCTCTGAGAGAGTGTGTGTGTGTGTATACACACAGAACCCCCACTCCCTACCCCACCATCCTCAGACACATTCTGGACTATTTAAATCAACTCACATAAAAATATTTATGGAAATTGGTGGCTTGACAGCATAAAAAATACTTAAAGCATTAAGCAAAGGGACATTTCTTCTCTCCATCTCACTAAACTTATATGATTTTTTTTAAAAAAAGAAATAATGGATCTACAATCCCTGACAGAAAAAAAAAATTAAGGTTAACAGAAATTGTGCTTTGAAGATTGAAATCTATTCTCTTCTGTTTTATGAATGAACTGAGGAGAACATATTTGGCATTTTATAATTTCTCTTATCACTTCTATTATCTTTTCTTTAGTTCCCTTTTCAAGTGACAGAGTGATTTATTGACTGTCTTTAAAAAGTTCCATTTCACTGAACAAATGATGAATATAAAAACCTGCTGCCTGCTTTAATACTGACTCACATATTCACAAGCTCAGCTTGATCCTAAAAAAACACCACTACCAAAACCAAAGTAGAGGTGAATAAGTGATAGAATCTAAGAATATTGATACACTTCCAAGATTTTTGTCTTCATAAAGAGAGAGCTTAGTAAATCTGAGTAAATGTGACCCTGGAGCTTCATACTTAGAGTAGAGAAAGGGCTGGTGCTCCTAAAGCCTTGGCATAGTATTTCAATTTTGTGGTTTTTCTTTTCCCCTACTCTTTAACCTTAATTCTTTACCCTTTGGATTGCAAAGAAAGAATGCAACTTGCAGCACTTTCCTGCTTTCTCCACCTAGCATAGCTCATTGGATGGAGTAGGGACAGAATAGGGGAGCTAGAATATAATGGCAATTACCCCAAAGCCAGTATTTTTTTTTTAACTTGAAAAAATCAGGGTACTGAAATTTTCAATCAATGAGAAGATAGAAAGGATTTACACCTGAAAAAAAAAAGCAGCTATGCAGTAGCATTTCAAAATTTTAAATTAGGTTTTGACTACAATGTATCAATAATATTGTGGCAAAATGACATTGGTTGGGCTAATTTATATGGAATATATACTTCCAGTTAGCAAAAACACTTAAAGTTGTGTGCTTATGTTGAAGACAGGAAGCAGCAGCATGTGGTGGAAAGAATCCTAGATTTAGAGTTAAAAGGACCTACTTTTGAATCCCATTTCTACCACTTAAAACCCAATGTAGTTATGATCAAATTACTTCATCTTTCAAGACCTCAGTTCCCCTCATCTATGAAGTAAGGAGTTTGGACTAGATGATCTTCAAAGTGCATTGTAGTTCTTAAATTTTAACCAAAGATCCAATTGGAGCATTCTTTTACTGGGGGAGAGAGGGAGAGAGCAAGCCTGGGGAGAAAACCATGGTGACCGTGTGATCAAGGCCACAGAGGATCAAACTGTGGGATCAGAATCAAATAGAAATATAATTCAGGGAATTGACTTTGAACTGAGTAACATTTCTGGAGATACAATACACAGAAGTCAGAGAGACCATATATATTCACCTAAGACCTATCATTTCTCTATTTTCTGTGCTATCAGCTAATCTGACAATTCATTTTTTATTTTAGAATTAGTAGAAGCATATTCTATTTGAAAAAAAGCTCCTCCTTCCTCCCCTAGGAATGATATCTCCTATTTTAATAATATTTTAAGAAACAATCCATTTTAATAGTTGCCTTTGTAGAGATGATGTTTCTGTCTTTATTCATACTCATAAATACACTTCTGAATTTCTTCATTTTTACAATAGTGGGCAGCTAGGTATATTGGATAGAGTACCAAGCCTGGAGTCAGGAAGATTCCTTTTCCTTAGTTCAAATGTGGACTGGAACACTGACTAGCTGTGTGACTTGGGCAACTCAGTCCTGTTTGCCTCCGTGCATCTTCTGTAAAATTAACTGGAGAAGAAAATGCCAAATCATTCCACTATCTTTGCCAAGAAAAATCCAAATAGGTTCATAAATAGTCTAACCTGCTGAACAACAATAAAGAAGCCAGGGTCATACTTATGTAATGTGTGATGTATACCTAGAGGTACTTATCTTTTCAGTGTGGGATTCTAAGAATTCCATTTTTTAATGGTTTCCAACCTTTATGATCCTCTTCCATGGAGTCCAGTCATTTTGCAAGCATTTAGTAAATATATGTTAGGTATGATCCCCTGTACTGGGAATGGAAGAACTTAAATGATCAATTAGACATAGTTCTTGCCCTCAGGAACTTACCACTTCAACAGATTAGCATAAAAGGCAGGTGGCGATCCGAGGAAGAAGAAATTATGAAATTGAGGAGAGATAGTTCCTTTAGAATCTTTTAGTTCCACACCTGGCACTAATAATTGAAGACATAAAAAATAAGAAAAAATAAATCTTTAAACTCAATGCAAGACTCTGTCAGAACCTTCAGGAGACTCTTGCAGGCAGATATATTTATTATCCATTATTCCCCAATTTTCCCTATTAATGGTGGTATGTTTATTTCTAGTCAATTTTAAAAACCTGTGAGGTCCCAGAGGAGAAATTATTTTAAGTCTGGTGTTCAACTCAGGAGATCAGATTTCCTTCCAGGACTACCCCCTAGATTGCTGACCTAGTGAATAAGCTTTTCTGTCAGAGAAAAGAACATATTAAAAAAAAAAACAAACACCTTCTGTCCAGGTGCACCAGCTGGCTTTGTTGAAGCACTCATTTTTTTTGTGTGTTTTCCAAATATGGGGACTTACGGAACCTGGAGAGCATGGAGAGCCAACCCTAGACAAAATGGTAAAGCAGAGGAAATTTGTCTTCCCAAACTTCTTTCTTTCCCTTCTGTCCCTCCTCCCAGTTCCTGTGTCTAAGGGCTTTTGCACTTTTCTTCCCTCATTCCCCTTCCCTACCATGGCCCTAAAGCTTGAACCTTACTGCCTGTTTTCTGAAAACATATTTGATTTATCTTATCTTACATTCCTCTAGACTCTTCATCCTGGAGGCTAGCTAATTTGCTAAACTAACCTGAGCTATGATGTTAATGGAGTTTAATTAGTTAATGTGTTACTCTTTTAGAAAACATATTTGCAGCTTAGTAACCTTCTGGATGCATTGAATTAAGCTCAACTGTTCACGTGAGTATTTTGGATGACAGAAAACAGGTTTTTATTTTGATGTAGAAAGGTAGAGCTGCCCTTCAAACCCTACTACCACTCACCTTACTATGTCAACACAGAAGAATCTACTGAGTAATTTATTCCATTTCAGTTTCATTGCTAACAGTTATGCTCACTGATGTCAGTTGTGAGGGTGTGAATGTGATTTTTCTTTATTTAAAAAGTGTAAGGTGGGATTAATAATGGTTTCTATGTGAAACTGTGGTATTTAGTGTTGAGAATTTAGTTTAGTGCATGTTGATAAAATTGAAAGCTGCCAAATTTGTCTAAACTTAGTGGTCTCTCTTTTTAAAATTTACTTAGAAGAGAACTTTAAACTCTTCTATAATACTGTCATTTTGTAGATTGCTCTTTCCCGTTTATTGGTCAAGAATGTATTATATGATTTCTTTAGAACATTAATCTTGCATATGAAGGCAAGGTACTGGATAAAGCCATGGTAAAGCCCATTTAAATGTAACTCTTTGGTTAGGATGAGGCTTGCTATTGATTAATTATTTGGGGATTTATTGCATTGTTGCCTCGATATTTCACTATTTAATATGAGAGATGTTTACATTGCTTATCTTATGGTGATGATCTCCAAATACCGTAGGTTATGATAATATCACTGAATTATTCAAAATTACTATTAAATGATGCTGCAGTTAGGAGCAAGGAATTTTGACTATCATGGGACCTTAGAGCCATCCTACTACAATTCTCTCATTTTATAGAAGAGAAAGCAGACTCTGTCTGAGTTGTTAAATTACCTTCTCAAGACAATATAGAGAGTGCAGCAAGTAGTGAAGCTAAGGATTTTTTTTCCTCTCAATTCCACAACATCAAAAAGATATATAGACTTCTGTTTAGTGATTTTGTTTAAAACAATAAACAATAGTACCTTTCCTATCTGATTCTGGGAGAATGATTTTTACCCTTAGGAAATGAGTTTTATCCGTCTTCACTTCAAGTTTTCTTTTCAATCTCTCAAAACATAGAGGAAAAAAAGGTACATTTTTATTTTATCTATTTATTTTGCTGAGGCAATTGGGGTTAAGTGACTTATTTAGGGTCACAAAGCTAAAAGTGTTAAGTATCTGAGTTCAGATTTGAACTCATGTCTTCCTAACTTCAGGACAGGTACTCTATCCACTGCACATGCTCTCCAAAGTGCATTTTAAAAATCTCTTTGGTTATTTGAGCTCAATGCTAAGAATGAGACAGGAATTATTCTCTAGGCAGCATCCTCATTCCCCATCTTGAATAGATTGTACCATACTCTGGCTCTCACACTCTGAAGTCTCTCATAGGAACTCTCCTTACTGTTTTCAAGGTAGATAAATGTCTGTAAACATTTTTTCCTAGATTTTTCTATCTTTTGAATAATGCAAACATTTCTTCTCTCCACACAGTTCTTTTTCATTTCTTTTTTTAGCCCCCCAACTTTTTTTTGAAAAATTTCTACCTTGCATTCTTTATTTCAATATGTTCCCTAATATTCTGTTTTTGTCATTCAGTTTCTAAAGTACCTTACATTACTTTCTCCTGAACTTAATATACATGAGTCACATTTCTGTCCTCAAGTGGAAAGCCAGGGTAGGAGAGAAATAGGGATGAAGGCAAAATTAAGGTCCACCAGACCTCCTGAAGATGTCCCTGAGTCAGAGGGAGAGATGGATCAAAAGAGAGTCATCCATTTCCTATTTCCACTGCTGCTGCCAATATGGAGGTATAAGCCAAGGCCCACCTGCCTGCAGCAATGGTCCTTCCCAATAGAAGAACTCAGGAACCCTATTTGACTAAAGATTGAAGACTGAGGTTGTCTTTAACCAGTTCCCATATTCAACCATCTTTCCATCCATGTATTTCCAAGATATTTAGGGGATGATGTCTAGACTGTTACCACCTGCCTTTCTGCAACTTGTCTTGGTCTAGGTTTTTTGTGATACATGTAAGAAGTTGGAGGCTAGGGGAGGAGAGGAAGAATTTCAGTTAAGAGCTGACCTGTTAAAGAAGAAACTAGAATGTCATTTGTGAAATTGGACGCTTAGGGAAGCATAAGTGCTAGTGGATTCATGATGAATAATTTTATGATTAATTTATGAAAATGAATTGATCAGCTATAAAATTACCCATGCATATAACTTGTAAATAAAAAGCTATAATAAAAAAATAAAAAATAAAGGCATTTGTTTAGTCAGTTAAAAAAAAAATGAATTGATCAAATAAAGCATTCCTGAAAAACCCTTGTTGAGTACAAGACAGAAACTGTGACCTGGATCTTTACCCTGATTTCTTTATTCTTGCCATCCCCACACCTCCAAGAAAATACTGTCTGTTTGGATTGGGACTCACAAACTGACCACTTCCTTTCCCCAGCTTAGTGCCAAAGCTAGTAATTGCTGGCAACCTGGAAATAAAAAGAAGGTTAGGAAACTGTGACCTGGGATTTTCTTGTTTGCCAGCCCCATGTTCCTGCCATCTCTATGAGGTGTGCTTCTAGGTAGGTGTTTGCATGGTTGCTCGCCAACCCTCTTACTTCCAAGGCAAGATGGGGACAGAGTCCAACAGCTTGGATCCATAAGATTAGCCATATGTGAGATTTCTGCCTGTTGCTACTGACTGAAGTCTAGGTAATAGGATAAAGTGGACATGATGGCACTAAGTTATGTCCTAGAACTAATTAATGCCATAGGCCCATTTGATTTCTAATAAAAATAGAACTCAAAAATGCAAATGGCAGACTTCTGATTTAATTACAATCAAAGCCTTCATTTTTTTGCTCTTGAAAGGTACCAAATTCATTGTCTTTATCAATATTTCTGGGCTTTTCAAAATATTCTCATTTGAACATTTATAGCCATTTCAATAACCTAGTCAACTTCAATTCACACTTGTCCCCATTTGTATTCATTTCATGTCATCCACTGTTGCAAAACAAAACAGAAATCCAAACTATGAATTTAATTTTTAAAAATTCAGTTCAAGTCAACAAATGTTTATGGATCTTGAGGGGAATGAAGTAGGATAAAAAAGTAAATTAGAAGATGTGTACTACTGAATAGAGAAGTTGAAGCTGGTAGGAATCCAGCCAAGAGAAATTTGTATAGAGCCTGGAGTTCAGGGTCTGATCTTGTATATATTTTTCAGTCTTTTAAACAAAATCTCTTCACCTTTTAGACTGATGAAATGGTTTCTTTGCCTAGGTGTGGCAGGAACTGTTTTCTATTTTGTTTTTGTATTTTTTTCTTTTTCTTTTCTTTCTCTTTCTTTTTTCTTTTTCTTTCTTTCTTTCTTTTTTTTCCCCCCTGTGGTAATTGGGGTTAAGTGACTTGCCCAGGGTCACACAGCTAGGAAATGTTAAGTGTCTAAGGTCAGATTTGAATTCAAGGTCCTCCTGACTTCAGGGCTGGAACTCTATCCACTGTGCCATCTAGAACTTGTCTTCTTATTTCTAAGAAATAAATAGTTAATTGCTTTGTACACAGTAGAAGTTCAATATATGTTAGAATTGTACTGAATAGTTATAACTCTTAACTTCTTTTTTGTCATTCCCTATGTTGAGATTTCCAGTCTCCTTTTACTTTTAAAAAAAAACTTTTATTTTCATGTTACATGTAAAAACATTTTTTGGTTACACATGTACACCCCCCCCCTTTTTTTTAAACATATTTCCTTATAAGTCATATTAGGAAGGAAATATCAGAACAAAAAGAGAAACCAGAAGAGAAAAAAGAAACAGAAGAAAAAAGTGAATAACATATGTTGATTTACATTCAGTCTCTATAGTTCTCTCTCTGGATGCAAATGGTATTTTCCATCCGAAATTCATTGGGATTGCCTTGGATCACTGAACCACTAAGAACAATCAGTGATCATCGCACATTCTTCCTGTTAGTGTGTACAATGTATTCCTAGTTCTCCTTGTTTTGCTCAGCATTATATAATATTATATTGTTTTTATGTACCATAACTTATTCAGCCATTCCCCAAATGATGGGAATCTACTCATTTTCCAATTCTTTGCCATTGCTATAAACATTTTTGCACATGTGAGTCCTTTTCCCTCTTTTATGATTTCTTTGGGATACAGACCTAATACAGACACTGCTGGATCAAAGGATATGCAGCATTTTATAACCCTTTGCATATAGTTCTAAATTATTCTACAGAATAGTTAGTTGGATAATTTTGCAACTCCACCAACTATGCATTAGTGACCCATTTATTATTTTTTCCTATCATTTTAGCCAGTCTCAGAGATGTGGAATAGTTCCTTCTACTTTTGAGATTGCCTTTTGCCTCTGGTTTTCTATACCCCAACATGTTTTTCTGGCTTTTAATTTTGGTTTACTTAAATTTGGTTTCCTGATATCAAAATAATGCATGGTATTTTTGATTATCTTCTACCTACTTTCCAAGTCAAGTGAGGGTTTTCTTGGCAACAGGCAATAGGCTTAGTTCCATTCTTACCAATGTAAAACCCAGTCTTCTTGAAGCCAGATAAAAAGCAATTCGGTCCATGTCCTCAAAGAATTTAGCCTTGTGGTACTAAATTTCACCCACAAATTCTATTACTTTACTGAAGTCAATAATTAGTAAGACAGATATGTAAATAGCTAAGATAAAATAAAATGTGAAAAATGCCTAAGAATGACACAAAAGGGGATGAAAATTCCAAAGCAGGCAAGTTAATTCCCAACTGAGGATATTAGGGAAGTAATCATGATAGAGAAAATATTTGATACTGTCACTGAATAGATGATGTCAAAAGAAAAAAAAATGGAAAGAATAGATAGGCAAAGCAGATGGGGGCATTTATAGGACATCAAGAAGGCCAGTTTTATAGAACATGTGAAAAGAAGGACTTAATTATTAATATGGAGGGCTTAATTATTAATAATTCCTTAATATGGAGGACTACTGAACTAGCATATGAATTTTATTCACTTTGAATAGGAGGCCATTAAAAAGTTTTTAATAGTGGAATTATATTATCAGATCAATTTATAAGAAAGGTATAAATATATAAATATTCAAACATTTTTAAATTTTAATTTTTCTTTAATTGTATTTTATTTTTTCAAATACATGCAGACAGATAGTTTTCAACATTCATCTTTGCAAAACTTTGTTTTCCAAATTTTTCTTCCTCTTCTTTCCTTCTCCCCAAGAAAGCAAGCAATCTGATGTAAGTTAAACATGTGCAAATCTTCTAAACATATTTCAATATTTGTCATGCTGAATAAGAAAAATCAGAAATAACAAGCAAACAACAACAAAAGTGGAAATACTATATTTTGATCCATATTTGATCTCCTTAGTTCTCTCTATGGATGTGGAGGGCACTTTCTATCACAATTCTATTGGAATTGCCTTGAATCACCTTATTGTTGAAAAGACTCAAGTCCATCACACTTGATCACCACACAAGCTTGTTGATACTATATACAATGTTTTCCATGGTTCTGCTCACTTCACTCACAATCAGTTCATATAAGTCTTTCCAGACCTTTCTGAAATCAGCCTGCTCGTTTTTTTATAGAACAATAATAGTCCATAACACTTGTATACCATAACTTATTCAGCCATTCCCCAACTAATGGGCATCCACTCAATTTCCAGTTCCTTCCTACAAAAAGAGCTGATACAAATATTTTTGTACATTTGCATCCTCTTTCTTTTTTTTATGATCTCTTTGAGATTCAAACCCAATAGAGACACTGCTGATTATTTTAGATAGATGCTAATGGTTAACATTTTAAGGAAAACTCCATTCATTCTTATGCTCTCTGATGTTTTTAATAGGAATGGGTGTTGTATTTTTGTCTAACGCCTTTTCTGCATTTGTTGAGATAATCGCATGATTTTTGTTATTTTATTTGTTATTTGCTTATTGATATAGTCAATTATGATGATAGTTTTCCTGATATTGAACTAGCCCTGCATTCCTGATATAAATCCCACTTGATCATAGTGTATTATCCTGGTGATAAGTTGTAGTCTCTTTGCTAATATTTTATTAAAGATTTTTGCATCAATATTCATAAAGGGGGACAGCTAGATGACTCAGTAGTTAGAGCACCAGCCCTAAAGTCAGGAGGACTTGAGTTCAAATATGACATAAGACACTTAACAATTAGTTTCTATGTGATCTTGGACAAGTTATTTAACTTCAAGTGCCTTCAAGCTCCACAAAAATATTTATTAGGAAAAATGGTCTATAATTTCTTTATCTGTTTTGGCCCTTTCTGACTTAGGTTTCAGCACCATATCTGTTTCATAACAGGAATTTGGTAGTACTCCTTCCTCTATTTTTCCAATAGTTTATAGTGTATTGGAAGTAATTATTTTTTAAACGTTTTATAGAATTTACTTGTAAATGCATCTGACTTTGGAGATTTTTTCTTAGGGAGTTCATTAATAGCTTGTTCAAATTCTTTTTCTAAAATAGGACTATTTAAGGATATTGTTTCCTTATCTGTTAATCTAGGCAACTTATATTTTTGTAAATATTCATCCATTTCACTTATATTATCAAATTTATTGGCATACAATTGGGCAAAATAGCTGCTAATTATTGCTTTAATTTTCTCTTCATACTTTTCATTTTTGATATTGGTAATTTGGGGTTTTTTCTTTCCTATTTATAATCAAATTATCCAAAGGTTAATCTATTTTGTTGGTTTTATTTTCTTGCTTTCCATTTGACCTTCAGAATTTCAAATTTGGTATTTATTTAGGAGTTTTAATTTATTCTTTTTCTAGCTTTTTTAGTTACATTTCCAATTCATTGGTTCTCTCTTAATTTTATTCATGTAAGCATCTAGAGATATAAGGTTTTCCCCAAGAAATGATACATCCCATAAATTTCAGTATGTTGTCTCATTATTGTCATTCTCTTACATGAAATTATTGCTTGTGTTTATGATTTGTTATTTGATTCACTCATTCTTTAGGATTAGATTATTCAGTTTCCAATTAATTTTTATTACACATAATTTTTATTGCATCATGATCCGAAAAGGATGCATTTACTATTTCTGCCTTGCTGCATTTGATTGTAGGTTTTTATCCCCTAATACATGGTCAATTTGTGTATGTCATGGACCACTGAAAAAAGATATATTCCTTTCTATCCCCATTCAGTTTTATTCAAAGTTTTATCATAGCTAACTTTTCTAAATTTCTATTTACTTCCTTAACTTCTTTCTTGTTCTTTTTATGATTAGATTTATCTGGTTTTGATAGAGGGAGGTTGAGAATCCCCCATTAGCATTGTGTTTCTGTTTATTTCTTCTTACAACTCATTTAACTTCTCTGCTAAGAACTGGATATTATATCTCTTGATGCATATCTGTTCAGTATTGATATTACTTCCTTATCTATGATACCTTTTGGCAATATGTAGTTTCCTTCCTTATCTCTTTTAATTAGATCTATTTTTGCTTTTGCTTTATCTAAGAATCAGGATCATTACCCCTGCTTTTTTTTTTTTTCTACTTTAGCTGAAGCATAATATATTCTGCTCCAGCCTTTTACCTTTACTCTTTATGTATCTCTCTGCTTTTTGTAAACAACATACTGTAGGATTCTGACTTTTAAAACACTCTGCTATTCACTTCCATTTTATGGGAGAGTTCATCCCATTCACATTCACCATTTAAGATTACTAACTATATTTCTTGCCATCCTATTTTTCTCAAGTTTTAGTTTGCTTTCTCCTTTTACCCTTTCTTCCTCACCTGCCCTTCTCAATCTGCCCTCCTTTTTTTTTTTTTTTCAGATTGCATCCTTTTTTATCCTTTTCCCATTTCTACCTTTGCCTTTTCTTTTATTAGTCTCCAGTCCTTTCTCATCCTACTTTTCTATAGGGTGAGAAAATTTCTATACCAAAGTAACTATGTATGATTCCCTCTTTGAGCTAAATCTAATGAGATTAAGATTTCAAACAATGTTCATCTCTCTCCTTTCTTTCCCTATTCTGTAATATGTCTTTGTGCCTCTTTTTTGTTATTGTTTGCTTGCATTTTGTTTTCTTTCTCGTTTTTCCTTTTTTTGATCTATTTTTTCCCTTTTTTGCAGCACAATAATTGTAGAAATATGAATAGAAGAATTGCACATGTTTAACATATATTGGATTACTTGCCATCTAGAGGAGGGGGTGGGAGCAAGGGAGGGATGGCAAGAAATATATGCATATATCTTGTAAATAAGAAATATATACATATATGCTGTAAATAAAAAGCTATAATAAAAATAAGAAAAGAAAATAAGAAAAAATATTACATGATGATCAATTCTGATGGATGTGATTTCTCAACAATAAGATGATTCAGACCATTTCCAGTGGTTTTGTGATGGAAAGAGCCATC
Organism: Antechinus flavipes; assembly: GCF_016432865.1. Taxonomy (NCBI): domain Eukaryota; kingdom Metazoa; phylum Chordata; class Mammalia; order Dasyuromorphia; family Dasyuridae; genus Antechinus; species Antechinus flavipes. Next base: position 156,684,269 of record NC_067400.1, on the reverse strand, counting down.
TGCACCCAAATAGTGGACCCAGTTTGTAAGAACTGAATGTGGACCACAATATAGTATTTTCACTTTTTGTGGTTGTTTGCTTGCATTTTGTTTTCTTTCTCATTTTTTCCTTTTTTTGATCTATTTTTTCCCTTTTTTGCAGTATGATAATTGTAGAAATATGAATAGAAGAATTGCACATGTTTAACATATATTGGTTTACTTGCCATCTAGAGGAGGGGTGGGAGCAAGGGAAGGAAAAATTTGAAACACAAGGATTAGCAAGTATCAGTGTTGAAAAATTATCCATACACATGTTTTGAAAATAAAAAAGCTTTAATAAAAAAAAATATCATTTAAAAATATGTTGTCTAGGATCTTTTTTTTTTTTTTCACAATGGCTTTTGGGTAGTCCATTAATTCTTAGTTTTCTCTCCTAAATCTATTTTTCAGTTCAGTTGTTTTTCCAATGAGTTATTTTACATTTTCTTTTCTTTTTTCATTTAAAAAAATTTTTTGTTTGACTGATTCTTATCAAATCATTCATTTCCATTTTTCCAATTCCAATTTCTAGTGAATTAAGTCTTTAGTTAGGTTTTTTTTTAACCTCCTTTTGAATTTGGCCAATTGTACTTTTAAAGGAGTTGTTTTGTAAAAAGGATTTTTTTTTTCATTTTGACAATTCGATTTTTTAGGCATTGTTTTCCTTTTCCATTTCACCAATTCTATTTTTTAAGAGGTTGTTTTCTTCAGTCAATTTTTGTACTTCCTTTTCCAAGTTGTTGGCTTTTCCTCTCAAAACTTTCATATTTCTCCTACATAACTCTCATTTCTTTTCCCAAATTTTCTTCTATTTTCCCTTTTTAGGACTCTTTTTGAGCTCTTCCAAGAAAGCATTTTGAGTTTGAGACTAGTTCATATCCCTGTTTAAAGCTTTTCCACTTCACTAGGTTGGCCTGGCCAAGTTCTTCCTGTTATACTTGGGTTCAGGGAATCACAATTTGTGGTTGCCTTGGAGGTCTTACAGCTGGCCTGCTGATCCACTGGCCTTCTGATACAGTAATCGCCACTGCTCTACTTTCACTAAGAACCTTCTGCTAGATTCCCCACATTGCATCTATGCTGGGCTGCAATCCCCCCTGCCCAATTGAAACAGATTTTTATTAAAGTCCTTCCAAGATATCTTAAGCTGGAAAATTATTACACTCCAATTGCTTGTGGGTTTGTCACTTCAAAATACATTCAGAGGCTTGATCTAGCATTGATTCTGAGAGAAACTGGGGAGAGCTGAGGCAATGTCTGGTCTGACTTCTGCTACTTTGGTTCCATTCCTTCCTTAAGCACTTTTTTAAAACATAATATCAAATTGTGATCCAAAATGATTGTATTTACACCCAAAGAAAGAACACTGGGAAATGAATATAAACTGCTTGCATTTTTGTTTTTCTTCCCGGATTATTTATACCTTCTGAATTCAATTCTCCCTGTGCAACAAGAAAACTGTTCAGTTCTGCACACATATGTTGTATCTAGGATATACTGTAACCTATTCAACATGTAAAAGACTGCTTGCCATCTGGGCGAGGGAGTGGAGGGAGGGAGGGGAAAAATCAGAACAGAAGTGAATGCAAGGGATAATGCTGTAAAAAATTACCCTGGCATGCGTTCTATCAATAAAAAGTTATTAAAAAAAAGAAATTAAAAAAATGATTGTATTACTCCACCAATAGTATATTATTGTCCCTTCAGCCTGTGCTATTTCAATTTTTTGGCAAAGTGATGGGGATAAAATGAAACATATAAGTTGTTTTTAATTTAGATTTAGCACTTAGCATAGTGTCTGACATGTGCAAAGTGCTTAATAAATGTTAATTGACCAACATTTCTCTTATTAATAATTAGTACCAGTCTTTCATGTGGTTAATAGTTAAACAATCCTTTCAGGCACTCTGTTCATATCTTTTGAGACCTGTTTGAGGGTACTTTAATGCTCCTGGTCATTTGTAACCTTGGTTTTTATTCTTTACTCCTCAATAGCCCTCATCACAGATACCAAACAAGTTACCAATCTCTATCTCCACAAAATCTCTAATGTCTTTCTTTTTTTCTCTGCTCACACAGTCACCATTATGTGAGATCCCCTTGCCTCCTGATTGGTCCCCCTCAAGTCTCTCAACATAGTTGTCAAAATTGTTTTCTTTAAATGCAAGTCTAACAATGTCACCACAATCCTCCCTAGATAAATTCCAGTGGTTTCTTAATTCCTTTAGGAACCTAACCTAAGAGTATTTTTTTCCTGCTTTATTATGTGTTATTCCCTTTACCATATTCTACAATCCATCTAAATCATCCTCATCATTTCTCACGCATAAGAATCCATCTCTCTGTCTTTGTACTGTTTCTCTCTCTGGAATACATTCCCACTTCACTGATGTCTCTGAGAACTTCCCGTTTTCTTAAACATTTTTCTTGTTTTCTTCAAAATTCTATTTGTGTAATACCTTCAGCATGAAATATTTTATAATCTTCCTGACATGTGTTTTCTCCTACCCCTAAATCACCTTGCATTTATTTTATATTTATTTTTTTATGTCAATGTGTTTTCCCCTGATGGTACATAAGCTTCTTGAGGATATGGAGTGTCTCAGTTATGGTTTTCAACAGCTAGATCTGAGTAGTATAACCAATGAATACTATGAACTGAATTTTCACTTTTAGAATTATAATTATATATAAAATATGATCATTGGTTCCAAATAATGGAAATATTAAATGAAAATTCAAATAATGAAGCCATTCCAATGAGCTTCATTATGTGTGCTAATCAGGATCTATTTGTGTACCTAGTACCTTGCATGATACAGATTGAAGCATCCTCTTTCTTTCTTTCTTTCTTTCTTTCTTTCTTTCTTTCTTTCTTTCTTTCTTTCTTTCTTTCTTCCTTTCTTTTTTTCTTTCTTTCTTTCTTTCTCTTTATCTCTCTCTCTCTTTCTTTTGAGTCTTCTTATACAAAATGACTAATATGGAAAAGTTTTACATGATTGCATATTAATAACCTATGTCAGATTGCTTCTTATCTCAAGAAGAGGAAAGAGAAGGAGAGAAGAAAGGGATAGAATTTGGAAATCAAAACTTTACAAAATGTTAAAAAAATATTTTAACATGTAATGGGGAAAATAAAATCTATAAAAATAAAATAAAATAGAATGATTCGGAGAAATAACAAAAAGCAATACCTGGCATATAGTAGCTAGGTAATATTTTTTGTTAACAATAACAATAATAATGCTAGAAGGTACCTTAGAGTTCATCCAATTTATCTATCTATCTATCTATCTATCTAAATTTCTTACCTGTTTGATCTATATAATTGACCACAATTCCAAAGTGCTCATAATGAAAAATGCCAGCTTCTTATTTTATAGATGAGAAAAAGAGGCCCAAGGTATAACTTATGGAATGTCAAATAGCCAAGTTAATGATAAAACAGATTGGAACCCAAATGGAGTTTTCAATCCATCCTTGGTTTCTCCTTCCTATTCTTTCACCCTTTCTCCAGTTTTCTTTACTTTTGTGTATGTTGTAGTGCTGAATAATTGGAGCTACCATGGTGGACATTTGATATTTGAGGCTTTGTTGTCCTTATAAAAATATTATAAATAACAGGGGTACAACATACAAAGTTAAAAATAACAAGAGTATTGAAATTTGGTGTTAGATATCTATAAATGGAGCAGCTAAATGACTCAGTGGATAGAGTGTAGGCCCTGAAGTCGGAAGGACCTGAGTTCATAACACTAGCTGGGTGACTCTGGACAAGTCACCTATGATTCCCTCCCAAAATAGATGGATTTCTTTTTCTATAGATACCAACCAACAATATTGACCATTTGATATTAAACTGCATGTTCCCAAAGTATGTCTTCTTTTGGTCTATCTTTATATTTTGTACCTAATTTACCTAATCAATAGCATTTCTTATTCTATTCTCTAATTTAGCCTTTACTTTTCCTCCTATAGAAATAAGGTGAAGTTTAAATCACAAGATCAAGTCTAAACCATAGGGGAATTTTCTTAGTCTGTTGGGAAAAGGCATAGGAATGAGAAGGGAGGATTGAGGGATAACTCCACAGGAAATGAAGGGCAAGGAATAGTCATAGCAACTCTGTTCTGGGCTCCTTGAAACCAAGGCTTATTTCTTCCAGTCTTAGTCTTCTTTTTCTTCCATCCCAAATTGTTCATGACTGTTTGATGAATTTTGTTCATCTGTAGCTATTTGTGTGTTTTATTCCCTTGGAAGATCATCAAGGCAGGGACTATGATTTAAAAAAAAAATTCTGAATCTCAGTGCCTAGTATAGTACTTTAATAATTACCTATTCAATTGAATGGACTAGAATTAGATTGTCAAAATTGAATTAAAATTTCAAGATGTTTAAGGCCTATTTAATGTGCTTTGGAAACTCATCTTCCTAAGTGAATTAACTTGTTGCTATTAAATTTTAATCCTGTAATGTTAGTGATTCTATCATATTTAAAATTTTCCATTTAAATAATAACCATTCATGGATTGAGATATCTGGTTTTTTTTTTTTTCCTTTTTTTTTTTTTGACAGGTCTCAAAAAAGGAGGGATGCCTACCCCAAGCATGTTCTAATAACCAGGAAGGCAGTGACTAAACTAGGTGCTGTGGAGCACTTAGGGCTTGGTCAGACATCAGAGACCAGAGGGTCATCCACTGTATTCTAGGCCATCTCAGTTGTGGACTTTTGTCCTTCCACTGGACTTCAATGACATGGAAAGAGAGAGACTGAGATTGATTACTTTAAACAACACTTGAACAATTCTGCCTCACTCAAATCCAATTAATGTGTAATTAAGACATTACCCTTAATGCCTTTGGTTCTTTTTGAAAATGAAGGACTTAACAACAAAGGGCCTACTATATGCAGTTTTTCTTGACTATCTCCTATCTCTTAAAATCTCCAGACTTCTCTCAAAAAAGCCAGACTTCTCATCAATAAACAAGAGATTTTTTAAGTGATTTTAAGTGATTTTTTTTTTAAAAATAGTTCTTTCTATACTTCTAAGTACTATCACCAGATATTATTCAGCTTCAATTTTCTAGTCTATTCTTCAGTTTGTTTGTACTTCAGAAGGTAGTTTGATTTTGAGAACGTAATGATTTAAAATCCCTTGAAATAAATATTGGCTTGTCTTTATTTCCTTTGGTATAGTATTTATCAGTCAACTCATTAGAACAAAATGTTCATTGTGTCAGAATTTAATGCCTATGAACATGAACTTCTGAGAAGCCATAAAACTGATTCAAAGAGACAACAGGGTGAATAAGAACTGTAAATTTGCTTGTAATATAAAAATCTCCCACTTGTTGAAAAGTCTCATTTATGAGCCATGCTGAAAAGACTTCTTAGTCTACTTGGTAATCAGGTAATTATAGCAAAAAGGTTCCATTGGCAGGGCTCAGGAATGGAGGTTTAAAGTAAATTGAAAAGACACTAATCAAGTGTAGCTACCAAAACAAGTCAAACTCTCAAATGTAAATGAGTATTTAAGTTCATGCAGTCATTTGAGAACAAGAAATATTGGAATACTCAGATTCTTCTCTCTATCCTACATTTTGTCATTTCCATTATGGTAGGGAGGAATGTTTTGATAATATGTTAACATGCCAAGGACTCACAATTTCATGAAATTAGACAATAGACCCTCTAGGAACCATCTACTTAAAATATCTGAAGCAATAAGACTTACCTATTAAGCTCTGGGGGATTCAAAGGAATTTTAAAATTGAGAAAATTGAGAAAAACAAGGTTATGTGTTAAAGTCATGTTTCTTGGTCCTGAACCAGGACTATCAATCAACAATCAGTTACCATGGGTCTAGTGTTGTATTAGGGAATGTGAGAAATACAAAAACATGTAATATATTTTCTACCTAAAATACCTTGCAATATAGTCCTTATCCAGTGCCAGTCCATAGAGTGTGAGATCAGCTGGTTATAGAAAAAAAAAAAGGAAATTTATTCAGTTCTTTGGACTAAAATGCTACTTAAAGTTTTTGTTTCACAAAAGAAGAAATGATTTATCTGCCTGTAATTAACTGAAGCCTGACAGCTCTTAGTGCCTAAGTGACTTTAACTTCATTCCATTTTCTACTTCAGGTTGTCTGCATTTTAAGTTCTTTCTTTTGGGACTTTTCTCTAAAAGGAATGTTGAAATTATAATGGAATAGACTTTGATGAACATATATGAACCAAACATGTATGGATTTGATGCTGCTGTAATTTGACATCTCTTGAGAACTTGTATTATTATAAAATGTTGTGGTGTATACATTGTTATGATCTGGGACCTGTTCAATATTACAATCTCCAATTAGCCAAGATATACAGTAGAATTTAATTACTCTTTTAAATCTATAACTAGTCATAAAATTGGTAGCTGAAAAGATTTGTCACCTTGTCTTTTAAATAATAGTACCTAGCTATAGAAGCTTATCAGTGTAGACACAAAAGTGATAGATTCTATAGAAACTCAAAGCTATTCTGACATGTGGAAAGATACCTGGTAATGGAATTCAGTCATTTACATGCATTCCACACAATGAAAGAATGATTCACTTCTTGTTGAACTTCACATATAGCAAAATTCTTGTCAGGAGCTGAATTTTGTTCTTTAATTAGTCATCTGTTAGCAAAATTAGTCGTGATGTTTGGCTCTTTTTAAGATGGTGTCATTGAATTACTTTATTTAATTGTTAATCTGAGGGAAAAAATACAGGCTTTAAAAACTATAAAAATAAAAATTATATTTAAAAAATCTTGAATTTGCAGAATCTGAGTGTTGGAAGGGTCCCTAAAGGTCAGCTTGCCCAAACGTACCCAAATAAGAGTCCCTTCTATAACAAGCCTTACAAATCCTCCTTCAATCTTTGCTCAAATAGAGGAGGAATCTGCTATCAGCCAAATAGCCTACTTTACTTCTATATAACTCTAATCACCAGGTAAGTTTCCCTCCCTGCTCTTATTTCAAATTTAAATTGGTCTTTTTTTTTTTCCAACTGTCACTTAGCAGAACAAGTTTAACACTTTCCAATATTTAAGAAGAATTATCATTCCCTAGCCACAATTACAAAAGTAGGAGGAAAAGACCACTAATCAAAAATAGCATTTCCTAGTCAAGTACCATGATTCAGGACTCAGAATCTTCCAAACAGGTAGAAGGGTCAGAGGAGGCTCAAAAGTAGTCAACAGAAGTTTTGATCCTATGGTTATATTTTAGTTAAGAGCAGTTTAATATATCAGTGTGAAGAAAATTGGAATTTTGGGGTTCAATAGGAAAAGGTTATTCTCAGAGCATCCAGAAATCATTCATTTTTAAGCCAGAAAATTAGCATGAAGGACTAACATTTCTTCTTGGGATCCATACTTTAAAAAAAGATCTTTGAGCTTTTTGGATAAATTTGGCCAAGTTCTTTTATCCAGGCTAATATTCTACAATCATCCTCATGTGGTATGATTTAGGAGGCCCTTCATCATCCTATGCAACCATAAAATGTTGCACCCTAAGATTCAGGCCAGTTCCAATGGTCTTGTGTTAGATAGAGCCATCTGCACCTAGAGAGAGGACTGTGGAAACTGAGTGTGGATTAGTACTTGTTTGCTTGAATTTTGTTTTCTTTCTCCTTTTTTTTTTTCATTTTGGTTCTGGTTTTTCTTGTGCAGTGTGATAATTGTAGAAATAGGTATAGAAGAATTGCACATATTTAACATATATTGGATTACCATAAATATGGTCTGACTAGGACAATTGGACTATGTGTACCCTAGGCCTAAGTATTATTCTTTTCATAATGCAGCCAAAATAAATAGTGTTAGCTTTCTTATCTTTTATATCACATTGTTGATTCATTTTGAGATTATTGTCTATCAAAACTATGAAATCTTTCTCAGACAAACCTTTTCTGTTTAGTGATACCTCTGTATTATGAAATTATTTTTTAACTCAATATTTTACATTGACCCTTATTACATTTCACAGTTTTAAATTTCACCTAGTGTTTTGATCTGTCATAAAGTTTTTGGATTCTGCTCTTATCTAGAGTTTTAATCTGGAATGATCTCTAAATTTTATAATCTTATCATTTTTGCCTTTGTTCAAGTCTTTGATAAAATGTTAAACAGTGCAGGTCCAAAATATAATTAGAATTTTTCCAGGCTAGGGGCCTTGTTTTGTCATATATTAGTTATATGGCGCTTGATAAGTCACTTCATGCTACCTGTATCACAAATTTGTTGTGAGAAAGCATCTTGCAAACTTTAAAATCTCAGTTATTTTTATAAACTTCTTTATGGAATCCTTGTAAAATGAAAAATGGAGGCCTCATGGTTGTTATTTTTCAGATGAAGCAATTTATTTATTTTGGATAGATCTTTTATTATTTAATAGTAATTTATTTACCCCCTAATTACATATCAAGACAATCTTTAGCATTTATTTTTAGAAGACTTAGTGTTCCAGATTTTTCTTCCTCACTTCCGTCCTCTCTTTTGGATATAGTAGGGCATTTGATATAGGCTATCCATGTGTTATCATGTAAAACATATTTCCATAATAGTCATAATTGTGAAAAAAAAACAGATCAAAGGGGGGAAAAAGCACAAAAATGTAAAAAGTAAATTAAAAAATATGTTTTTATCTTCATTCAGAGTCCATCAATTCTTTATTTGAACGTGGATAGCATTTTCCTTTATGAGTTCTTTATACTTGTCTTGGATCATTGTGTTGTTGAGAAGATTTGAGTCATTTAGAATTGATCATCACATAATATTGCTGATACAGTATATAATATTTTCCTTGTTCTACTCATTTCATTTTGCATCACTTCATACAAATCTTTCCAGATTTTTCTGAAATTTGTTCATTTTTTCTTATTGCACAATAGTAATCCATTACGTTTATATACCACATCTTGAGCAACCATTCTCCAATTGATGGACATCCTCTCAATTTCCATTCTTTTGCCACCACAGTATTTTTGCACATGATACCTTTCCCTTTTTTAATGATATCTTTGAAATACATCTCAAAATAATGGTATTGCTGTTTGGTTTCCCTTAAGCCATAGTTCCAAATTGCATTCCGGAAAGATTAGATCAGTTCACAACTCCACCAACAATGCATTAGTTTCCCAATTTCCCTATATTTATCATTTTTCTTTTTTGTATTATCAACCAATCTGATGCGTGTGAGGTGACACCTTAGAGTTGTTTTAATTTTCATTTCTTTAATTAAAAGTGATTTAGAACAATTCTTCATATGGCTATAGATATTTTTGATTTCTTTATTTGAAAACTGTTTATATCCTTTGACCATTTATCAATTGTGGAATGGCTTGTATTCTTATAAATTTGACTCCATTCTTTATATGTTTGAAAAATGAGAAAGATTGACTTTTGATTATTTTTTTTTGATCCACTCTGCTATCTGCTTCTCTTTTATAGGAGAATTCATCCCATTCACACTCACAATTATGATTACTGTGTTTTTTGCTCAAATTCTGTTTTTTCTCTCATTTGTCCTCTCTCTCCTTTTACCCTTTCCATCCTTGATAGTGTTTTGCATCTGTCTACTGCTTCCTTTAGTTTTCCCTCTTTTCTATCAGTCCCCTTCTCCCTGCTTTGTTTAATCTCCTCCCCTCATAATTTCCTGTAAGATAAGATAGATTTTTATATTCAACTGATTGTGTAGGTTATTTCCTTTTTGAGACAATACTGATGAGGTTTTTCATGCTTATTCATGTGAAATAATAACAGTATACTCTTTTTTCCCTCAATTCTTATTTTATGCCATTCCTTCAAATTCACTTTATATCTGAATTTTATGTTCTTGTATATTCCTTCTAGCTATTTAGTGGCAAATTTTTTAAGAGTAAAAGTACATCCATCTTCCCATGTGGGGATGTAAACAGTTCAGCACCACTGATTCCCTTATGGTTTTTTTCCCCTTTTAGATTTCTCTTGGGTCTTGATATTAGAGATCACATTTTTGTTCAATTCTGTTCTTCTCCTTTCTGTTCTTCTATTTCATTAAATGACTATTTTTCTGCTTGAAATGTTATGTTTAATTTCACTGGGTAGGTGATTCTTGGTTATAGTCCTAGCTTCTCTATCTTCCAGAATATCATGTTTCATGTCCTCAGATCCTTTAATATTGCAGCTTCTAAAGCCTATGCAGTGGATCCCTGATAGTTGAATTGTTTTTTTCTGGCCACTTGGAGTATTCTTCCTTGATCTCAGAGGCTATAATGTTCATTGGAATTTTTATTTTGGGATCTCTTTCCTGAGATAACCTGTGGATTTGTCCTTTTTTGCAGGATATCAGGGTAGTTTTCCTTGATGATTTGTTGAAAGATACTGTCCAGATCATCTTTTTAATTATGGCTTCCAGATAGTCCAGTAATTCTGAATTTGTCTCGCCTGGATCTATTTTCCAGATCAATTGTTTTTCCAATGAAGCAGTTCACATTTTCTTCTATTTTTTAATTCTTTTGAATTCTTGGATTGATTTTTAATATTTCATAGAGTCATTAGTTTCCACTTGCCTACTTTTAAGGAGTTGTTTTCTTCAGTTTAGCTTTTGTATTTTCTTTTCCATTTAGTCAGTTGTCCTTTTGAAGGAGTTGTTTTCTTCAGTGGATTTTTGTATCTTCTCCATTTGGTCAATTCAACCTTTTAAGTAATTAAATAATAAATTAAATTAGCTCTGATTCAGTGGCAGTTTTGGTGGCTTCCAGACCCCTCAGCTCAGAGACATCAGAGAGGAACTGCAGAATAGGTCTGTGGAACCAGAGTGGAACCCCACAGGCCTGCCCCCAGCTCTGGCCCAGACCCCAGTATCAGCGAGGCAGGACCCCTGAATCAGTAGCAATGCTGCAGGCTTTTGGGCCTCTCAAGGCAGGGACACCAGGGAGGACCTGGAAGGCCACAGAGAGGCTCTGTGGCAATAGGGTGGTGGGGTCTGGTGTGCAGTCCCAGCACACCTCTGGTCAGTGGAGCCCCAGCCTGGCCAGCACTCCAGATCTTAGAAGGATTTCTAAAAACAGCTGCACAAAACCCCTGACATTTGGGATAATGAACCTTCCACCCTAGGAATAGAGCCCTACTTTAACAAAGAGTTAAAAGCAGAGTAATAGGCTGAAGAAATGAGCAGAAAACAAAAAAAAAAAATTGTGACCATTGAAAGTTATTATGGGGACAAGGAGGATCAAAACAAACTCAGAAGGTAACAAAGTCAAATCTCATATCCAAAGCCTCCAAGAAAAATAAGAATTGGGCTCAGGCTGTGGAAGAGCCTTTGAAAATCAAGTAAGAAAGATAAAGGAAAATTAGGGAAAGAATTGAGAAAAATGCAAAAGAAAATTTAAAAAGCTAATGAGGAAAAGAATGCCTTACAAAACAAAATTGGCCAATTGGGAAAAGAGGTACAAAAGCTCACTGAGAAAAATAATTCCTGAAAAAATGGAACTGAGTAAATGGAAGTTAATGACTTTATGAGAAATCAAGATCTATTTATCAAGAATAAAGCAAAACCAGAAAAATGAAAAAAAAATAGAAAAAAAAAAGTGAAATATTTCACTGGAAAAACAACTGACCTGGAAAATAGATCCAGGAGAGATCATTTTAAAATTATTGGTCTACCCGAGGACTGCCGCCATGGCTATTTACTTGGGACAGCTTTGAGGATACTCTGAGGCCCATGAGGGACCCTTGTGTTTGGTGCTATACTGAGCTCGAGAGATGAGGGGTGGCTGATACTGCTGGAAGCCATAGCTTACCCAGTGTTGAGCCAAGGCCCTGGTGCTGGTGTCTGGCCTATGCTAAAGCTGAAGGAGCATTTCTGAATTTCCCCAGGGATAGCCCAAAGCATGTGGAAGTATGGTCACTAGACACTGCTTGTTTGCCTGGAGCTATGCTGAAGCACTTAGGGTTCCAGAGCTGACATCTGCCCATTCCCCTGGCTATGCTGAGGCATGTGGGGGTGAGGTGGGGTTGGGGGGTTGATGTTTCCTTGCTTCACCATCCTGGGGCTCAGGATCTCCTACTGACTTGCTGAAGTGGGGCTGGCTGCTGGCTTGCTGGGATGCTTCCTATCCTGACCTGCACTACCCTTTTAACTGAGACAGATCCTCTCTGCTGATCTGCAGTATTTCTTAGACTAAGAGATTGTTTCCCCAAAATTTTTGCTAGTTCTGCTGCCAGGATTTATTTTGGGGTACTATTTTATGGTGGTTTGGCGTGAATATCAGTGAGTTATGTCAATATACTGCTTACTCTACCATCTTGGTTCCCAGAAGTGAGATAAAATTATTTATAACCAGAGAATTTGTAACCTGCAGAAGGCTATCATTGCCATTAGGGATTAAAGAATCTAAGATCTGTATTGTTCCTATCATGCTAATTTTTGTCTGTCTGGGCTACTTTGCAGAAGGTAGATATGTAGATAAAACTACAATGCTTCCTTTACCTTTGGAGAATTTAGAAATAATTTTTCTAACTTTTATCTGTAAAATGAGGATATTAGAGCTCCTATCTTATGTGTTGTTGTGAAGATAAAATTTAAAAAATGTATGTAAAGCATTTTGCAAATTTTACAATACTATATAAATGCTAATTATTTTTATTAGTATTCAACCAATAAAATTTAGAACACATATTATATTCATATAGATAGATAGGAAAATGATTCTATGACTTATGTACAAATAATTTAGAGTGGTAGAATCCATTTGGGAACGACAAGGGAACTTCTTTCAATTATTGTGTGAGAAGATAAGCTTTAAAATAGATCTTTTTAAAACACCACATTTCAAAAAAATTTTACTTTCTTTTTAATTCTTAGTTTAACAAACATCCCCTACCTCAGCAAAACATTCTTTTTATTCAAAGGAGAAAAAGAAGAAGGAGCAAGGGCAGCTAGGTATTGCAGTAGATAGAGCACCAGCCCTGAAGTCAATAGGACCTGAATTCAAATGTGGTCTCAGACTCTTAATATTTCCTAGCTGTGTTACTCTGGGCAAGTCACTTGACCTCAATTGCCTCAGCAAAATAAATAAATAAATAAATAAAACTAAAAAGTAGGAGGAGGTTGGAGAGGAAGGAAGAGCTTGTGAAAAACAATGAAAACATAAACTGAATCAAATAGCATGTGCTATTCCATACCCGTAATTTCCTGACTCCTCAGAATAGGGAAGGAGGTAAGTTTTCTCCTTTCTTCTTTAGGGATGTTTAGTTATTTTAATAACTCAACATGTCATTAAATTTTTTCCTATTTCCATTATCTATCTATCTGTCTGTCTATCAGTCTATCTCCCCCCTCAGTTCTGCTTAATTTACTTTGCCTCAATGCCCATCAATTGGAGAATGACTGAATAAATTGTGGTATATTAATATTATAGAATATTATTGTTCTGTAAGAAATGATAATTTCAGAAAGGCCTGGAGAGACTTACATGAACTGATGCTGAATGAATTGAGCAGGACTAGATCATTATATACTTCAACAACAATATTATATGACAATCAATTCTGATGGACCTGGCCATCTTCAGCAATGAGATCAACTAAATCAGTTCCAATAGAGCAGTAATGAATTGAACCAGCTACATCCAGCAAAAGAACTCTAGGAGATGACTATGAATTACTACATAGAATTCCTAATCCCTCTATATTTGTCCACCTGTATTTTTGATTTCCTTCACGGGCTAATTGTACACTATTTCAAAGTCTGATTCTTTTTGGACATGTATACTTATATTGTATTTAATTTATACTTTAACATATTTAACATGTATTGGTCAACCTGCCATCTGGGGGAGGGAGTGGGAGGAAGGAGGGGAAAAATTGGAACAAAAGTTTGACAATTGTCAATGCTGTAAAATTAACCATGCATATAACTTGTAAATAAAAAGCTATAATTAAAAAAAAAAGAAAAAAGAAAAAAATTACTTTGTCTCAGTTCACAAATCTTCCCATGATTCCTATGTTTTCTCCTTATATTTATTATTTCTTATGGAACAATAACATTCCATATATCCGTGCACCATAGTTTGTTCAGTCATTCCCCATTCAATAATCAACTACTTTATTTTTAGGTTCTTGCTATCACAAATTCTTCTGTAAATGTTTTAGTATTTATGGAACCCTTAGTTTTTTATCTTTGATTTCCTTGGGTGTAGACATTTTTGCCATTTTTTAAAAGCATAATTCAAGTTGTTTTTCAGAGCGGTTGGAGTATGCTGTACCACCAGTATATCAGTGTATTTGTCTTACCATAATCCTATCAGTATTGACTTTTGTCATTTTTGTCAACTTGATACAAGAAATGTACTAATTTGCATTTCTTTTATTATTTAATGATTTGAAGCAGTCTTTCATATGATTGTTAATAGTCCAAAATTCTTCTTTTGAGAACTTTTTTTCACCCCCTTAGCCCTTCAATCACTGAAAATATTCTAAAGCAGCAGTAGAAACAAAATAAAACAAGTTGTTATGATGCCTGGAAGCCACAAAAGGGTAGTGTTTGTGTTCTTACTAGCAACAAGCTAGAAATTGGTGAACAATTCTGTTTTTCAATTCTTATCACTGATAGCTTTATAAAACATTTTCATTTTATTTATTTGATTATTTTTTGAGTAGTTTGCTATTTACTTCTTCATTTCATTTTTATAGATGAGGAAATGGAGACAAATAGAGTAAAGTGACTTGCCCAGGGTCACACAGCTAGGAAATATTAAGCATCTGAGGCTGGATTTGAACCTAGGACCTCCTGACTTCACGACTGGTGCTCTATCCATTGTGCCATCTAGCTGCCCCATTAAGATTTTCATTGTTAATCAATAAATATTTATTAAGTACTCACTGTGTGCCAAATACTTTGCTAATAATAGAATATCAGAGCTAGAAGGAACCCTATAAGACATCCATTTCCACCATCTTATTTTGCAGATGACATATGGAATGACTTTCTTGGGATAGTAACAAAACTGAAGGAAAACCCATCCTTTCCTTTCTCTAGGAAAGCATAATTTGAAATCAATAGCACAACTTCTTATGGTCAGAATCATTGGCTTTGCCACTTTATGGTGTTCAATGAGCAATACATAATTGTCTTTGTCTTTAACAGGGTGACAGAATAACATGCACTGGATTTTCAGGATACCTGCTTAGATGATATGTCAATGGCTTTAAATAATTATAACTCTTGCCTGCTAGTTTTTACCTGAAAAATTCCATCCCCCCCACCATTGTTTCAGAAAGATACAGTGAATGTTTATAGAACCATAGGTTCTACTAGGAACTTTTCTATAATTCCTGGTTTCCTTTTTCTTCCCCATGATGCCCAACACATTTCTTATATAAATATACTTATAAAAGTGTGTGTGTTTGTGTGTGTGTGTGTAGAATTAATTTTGTTTTGTAACATTGAAATCAAACTTGAACCATTTAAATAATCCATCCAAATCTTCACTCTGTGTTGTTTTTAATGGAGAAGTAAGTTATGACAAGTACTTTATGCTTAATCATTGTCTAATTACAAGTGGACTTGATTATTATGATGTTTACACATACCTTATTACTACTGATTGATATAATCTTTAACGAATATGAAATATGTCAGGTAGAAACTACAAAATCATCAGTAGGCATTTCTTTTGTGATCTCTAAAAGTATCCAAAGTCTGACCATGGGCATTTTGGGAATGAGCTCATTCTTCAAATTGACTCTTCAAGGTTTAAAGTCTGACTCTTAGGCTTGTAAGGTCATTGTACTGGCATAAGCTTTAAGAAGTCAAGGTCACCAAGATCAGACTGAACAGAAGCCAAGGTCACTATTATCAAAACTGAACTTTATTTTCAGGTATAATAAGTGGAAATGGATTTAAATTGCCTATGAGACAAACACTTTGTGATAAGGTTTATTGAATTCAGTTATCAAGAGCATTTAAGAAATTTCTTTCCCAGAAGATCTTTAAGAAAATTATAGATAATATAGAACTATTTCTCTGTGATGATTAGCAAGCCATAACTAGGTGACATTTTCAAAGAGCTCATAGCACCTTATTTCTAATTTTTTTTAACAGTAGCTAGTGAGAGCAGTGGGTGTGTTATGAGTTAATAAGCACCTGTCACCACTTATTTTTAGGAAAGAAGCACTTGTTGTAGTTGTTCAGTCATTTCAGTCATGAGTCATTTCAGTTGTGTCCAAATCTTTGTGACCCCATTTGGACTTGTTGGGATTTTTAAAGCAAAAGATACTAGAATAGTTTGATATTTCCTTCTCAGGTTCATTTTACAAATGAGGAAATGGAGCATAGGTAAAGTGATTTGCCCTTAGTCACACACAGCTAATTAGTTTCTGAGAAAGATGAGCTTTCCTTACTCCTATTTGAACACTCTATCCATTGCACCATCTAACTGCCTAAAAGCATTTAATCAGTAATAAAAAGGCTCATCAATGGAGGCATGTTATCAAATCAGTTAACTAGTCAACAGGCACAATTCTAGGTTCTTCCTACTTGTGTGGTGGCGTGCTGAGCATTAGAGAGCCAAAGAAAGGTAAAAACAAGGGATATTTCATGAGAGTTGAACCAAATGACTTCTAAGGGTACCTTCCAGTTCTAAACATAAAATATTATGATTTATTTTAGTACTTCAAAATGTCCATGATTTCACTTTGACAGACACTCCTTTCAACCATAAGATCATAAATCCCCTATCACTAAATGTCACTTATCCTCAAAAAGCTCTCATTCTAATGAAGAAGACAGCATGCAAACAATTACATACATAGAAGACATGAATTTTTATAGGTAAGTGGAATGATAAATTGAATAAGATATTAAAGACTTAATAATATTCACAACTGTGGGAGATGTATGCAAATGATTTTCTGGTTGTAGTATTGACTTGCTTTTACACTTAAGGCAAGTAAAATCATGGAAAATTTCATTTAGTCCAGAAGCACAAAAAGGACAAACCCAAACAAATCAGGACAAACCCAAACAAATCTGGCTGGTTTCCACTGTGCTATCTTTGGTAGGGAGAGGAAAGGAATCGAGATTTGTAGTTTAGAGGCCTATAGGCAAAGGAAGCCATCAAATATTGGAGGGAATATTAAGGTACTTCCGAAAAATAAACAGCTAGAGTTAGAAACCATTGCTTGAGATCTCTTTGGTCTTATAGTCTGATTTACAAAACTCATATTTCTTTGTTATTTTGAGATTGAAGAGGACTTGGCTTAGTAAAAAGAGTTTAAAATTTAGGGTAAGAGGAACTGGACTCTGGGCCAGTTACAATCCTCTCGGGACCTCAACTTATAACATGATGCAAATAGGACCCAGCGATTTTAAAAGCACCTTTTACTTCTAACTCTCCAATCCTGCAATCTCACAAAAAATCCTAGCCCAGATTTTCATTCAAAGGATTGGTTTAAATGCAGACCCTGCTACTTCCTACTTATGTGATCACAGGCAAGTTAAATAACCTGCAAGATCCTTTCCAACTCCAATTGTGTTATCTTGTGATCCTTCTGGTTTGTATTTTTTCTGTCACCTCTGATAGTTATATCTCAGATAGTAGTTCTACTGGCTGACAGTGTATTAGCAAATGGCTTGCTGAGCACAGGTTTTTGTGCCCAAAGTTGTTCACACTCTGGCAATATTTCATTTGTCAGAGTTCCTCACAATGTGTACTTCAAACACATTCTTGAGGGCTTTTGGCTCAGGCCATCTGTTAGTTTTGAAGACCGGATCTCAATATGTTGGTGACTGGACTAGAGCACATTCTGTCCCTGTCTTCTGTAACTTCCTCCTACAAGAAAGATCTTCCTCTTGAAATTTATAAAGGAGAGGCCCAAATCCACTGTATCCTATTATTTTTAAACTGGTTCTGCCTAGTTTAAACTACCTAGGCTAACTTTGTTTTTAAACAGCTTTTGCTCAATGCTTAAAGATGAACGCCTGCTTTATAGTTAAGAAACAGGATGTAGCAGACTATTCCTTTTCTCCTGAATCTCAGTGTTTCCATCTGTAAAATGGGCACATATAAAACCTCATCACACAGACCTTTATTACATCATGGATTCAGGTATATACTTCAGGGAATTGAAGCTCTGAACTTTTCTGTTATTGTAGATTAAGGATCAACCATTCTTTTAGTCACCCAGCATGGATTCAGATATGCTTCAGGTTAAATCTTCTATCATATAAATGGCAATATATAGTACATCCTAATTTAGTTAAACAAATCTCAAAAATTAATAAATAAATAAAATTAAGAATAAAAACAAAAAATAGAATTAAATTAATTAAAATAATAAATTAAATTTAAAATTAAAATTTTTTAAAAATAATTCGATAAATTTCAAAAGTATTCTATGTGATAAGCACTGTACTGGATGCAAAAAAAATTTTTTTTAAATGTCTTCCTTCAAAGAATTTCTATTTTATTGGTGGGAAAGGTAGGAAATACAAGTACATAGATGAACATAGTACAAAAAATAAAAGCAAAGTGCTACAAAGAGTAGGGATGAAATTGAACCTTGAGAGAAATAAAGACTCCTCATGGCTTGGAAAGCTCACGATGAAGGTCCACCTACAAAGGCTATATTTAGTTCATAGATATGCCATTATGTGAGTATGATTCTTGATTTTACAACATCATTTATACTTATTAACACAAGAATCTAGAGCTATTTTTGGAGCCCTGAGCTATAAGGAAAAGAGTGGGTCCGTGTCATTGCCCCAAAGGATTAAGAGCAGCTACCCACAGGTGTTTCACTGGTGCCCATAGAGCGCAGCAGAAGCCTTCCTCAAGGCCCTCAGTGAGCTACTTAAACCCGACCCGGGCTCCATCAGCACGCTGGACAGGGACAGAAGCAGTATGTAAGTCGAGTCCGGGAAATCCAGGGGAAGTAGGTTAAATAGCCGGAAGCCGGCGGTAACGGCTTTTCTGAGTCACAGAAGAGAGCCGTCGACAAAACGAGAAGGATCTGGGATCAGGACAGGTGGAGGGAATAGCAGGTATCCGGCAGAGAGAAAGCGGAGCCGAAAATGGGCAGGCTGGGGACGCAGGAGAGCGGGTCAGGGGGGGCCTGCAGACTGATCCGGATCAGTGGGAACCAGCACCTTTGGCCTGCTCCGGGGAGACCGGAGCTCCATTGGCTCTGAAGCAGTTACGGCTTTAATGGGATGACCAGGATCTCACAGCGGAATTCCAGTAAGATGGTCTCAAACGAGAAAATCCAAGAACTAAGTTAAGTTGATATTAGTCACCTTAGTTTCTCTAACCAAATTCAAAATAAAGGCTGGATATTTAAGTTACTAAGAGAAAGATTTGGTTTCAGAAACAATTATTTCTGATACATAGTTTTAAGGCTTTTTATGTATGTTATCTCCTTTGGTTTTCATCAATCGTGTGAGAGATATCTCCATTTTACAGATGAGAAAACTGAGGCTCTGAACTTTTCTATTATTGTGGAGGATACTATCATTCTTCCAGTCATCCAGCATTGCATCTTTGATTCCTAAATCTCATCCACTTCACATAACCAATGAGTTGAAAGATTTTCTCATTTGCATTTACAGAAATTAGTCAAAAAGTCAATAAGCATTTAATGCTCCATTTTCCACTTGCTGGATTTCAACTCCAAGGAACAATATGGCTATGTACCTGGTATCCCTTGGGTCCCTTCCTCCCTTTTCAGCTTTCTTTTGTGTGTTGTTTTTTTCTATTACATTATTATCTCCTTAAGAGCAAAAACTGCCTTTTTCTTATTTATATTCCCAGCTCTTAGTAGGCACTTACCAAATATTTATTGAATTAAATTATTACATGACACCCAGCATTTCATCTTTGATTCCTAAAGCTTACCAATTGCATATAGCCAATGAGTTGAAAGATTTTATCATTTGCATTTCCAGAAATTAGTCAAAAAGTCAATAAGCATTTAATACTCAATTTTTCACTTGCTGGGCTTCAACTTCACGGAATACTATGGCCATGTACTTGGTACCCCTTGGATCCCTTCTTCCCATTTCAGTTTTCTTTTGGGTGTTATTTTTTTCCTATTACATTGTTATTTCCTTATGAACAGAAACTGCCTTTTTCTTATTTATATCCCCAGCACTTAGCACAGTGCCTAGCACATAGTAGGCACTTGCCAAATGTTTATTGAATTAAATTGTTATATGCCTACTATGTTCCAGGCTTTCTGCTAAGTGCTGGAGATATAAAGAAAGGCAAAATATCTCTTATGTAGCATGTACTTTCTAGTTTCTTTCTCCAAGGGTCACTTAGAAAATATTTGGGAAGTGTCCCTTTTCTACTGCTTTCACTGTTTATATTCTCTCCTATCCTAGAGTCCAGTGACTAGCACATTCATATAAGCCACTGTTCCTAACAGTGATTCATCCCTAACTCCACTCCTGAGAATATTTGTTTTCTTTCTGTGCTATGTTTTTAAAGGTTGCTTCCTTCCTTTCTCAATCCCTACTTCACCTCTCCTTGCTCCTGTTTTCTCCTTCAGATTATTTGTATTCATTCACCTTTCTATGTATATGTTATATGTACCCTGAAGGCAGCAGTTATTTCATTTTACTCTTTGTATTATCAGAACCCAGTCCAAGTGCTTAGTTTTGCTGAATTTGTTATAGATATTCCCTGGTTACTCTAAGTAAATAAATGCAAGATACTCTAGGATACAGCAAGAATTTATAGTTGTGAATTTTAAGATAGCTTGATAGATCCCCTTCCCCTTGGTACTCTCAGGAGTAGAAAACTGGAGTTGATATCAGTTATGTACCATATTTCAGATACATCACATGAAACAAAATCTGATATAATTCATTGCTTGATAGATGTTGAATAGTGTATTGGTGTGTATATTGACGATACTAGCAACCAAGATCTCTGAATGAGTCCTCACCCACTATGATAACAAATAGGAGAATGAAAGTAAAGGCGACTTGGATGTCATTACTTTTCCTCCTAGTCTCTATTTTTTCCCACATATACTTATTGTCCACATTTACCCTGACCACTGAGACACCCACCATGCACACTCTGCACCAAGATGACTGGCTTCATATCAATTGTCATATAGACAATAACAATATACTTATTTCAAGAAAGTCCTAAATATCACTCAAGCAATTGCAATCAATCACTTCTTAGCTGCCCCAAAAGTAGTAAGAGCTATAGAAAGGACATTCCTATGTTAAATGTAGGACATGGACTACTTTCCCAGCATCCCAATTTCCTGACATGGTTGCTGAATAGCAATCTTTGAGAAATGGTGTATAAGAGCTGATGTTTTTGCAGAATTGAAAATATTCCAATTTTCAAAAAAAGAAAGTGGATTGTACATAATTTTGGAAGTTGAACTTGATATTCAGATTTGCTAATTATTAACTATAACCTTAGAAACATTACTTTATTTCTCTGGGTCTCAGTTTCATCATCTGTGAAATGAGAAGGTTGGATGTTATGCCCTTTAAAGTCTTTCTATCCTTAAATCTAAATTTTATGGCACCAAGTAGAAAAATTTTTGAATGGTTAATTAAATTCTTTGCAAATATATAGGAAGGAAAATAATAATCTATGTTGATTAATAGATTAATTAAGAAAAATTCATGTTGAATATTTTTTCCATGGGGTTACCATACTGATATAGTGCTATGGGAATGTTAAAAATGTTATCACTTGTATGCTTAGATTAAAGTGTGGCATTTGAAAGTCTTTTTATCCCTGCTGCTACTATCCTGGGACAGATTCTCATTACCACCTACTATTTTAACAGGTCTTCCCACCTTTACCCTCTCCTCTTTTTAATTCATCCTTCATACTACTGCCAGACATGTCTTACTGAAGCACAGATGTAGTCATAGAATCAAAAGTGCCTTCATATTGTCTAACTCTCTCATTTTATAGATTAAGCCCATACGGGTTAAATGATTTTTCTAAAGTCACACAGGTAGCAAGTCCCTATTTTAAAAAATTACATCATGCTTTCTTCTTTTATCATGCTATCCCATTATTTCCTGACCCAAAATCCATTAGTGGCTTATATCTGATGCCCTCCTAGTTTGCCAATTTTGTATCACAATATTTTCCTCCACATACCTCAGGGTTCAGTCAGATTGGATAATACCATCTCCAGTCTCCCACTTTCCTACTTCTATGCCTTTGTTCAAACTGTAGTCAGTGTCTAGAATTTCTTCTACTACTGAGGAATTTCTCCTCATCCTTTAAAACCCATAGGAGGTTGAATTTGATGTTGCAGATATGCTAAATATTATCTATTCTCAAGTTGAGGCTGGATAATTACTTATCAGGAAGGGGATTCCAAGAGATGGAGATGACCTTGAGGTTATTTCCAATGCTAAAATATTATGGTTCTCATTCTATGAGTTCAGTCTCATTTGGATAACTGATTTCCTTAACTCTTTCTATACTTTAATTATTTGCAATTTTGATTTGATTTGATTTGATCCTGAAATTTCAAAAAATTCACATTTTTTGATTATTCACACCATGCCTTAGGCTCCTGCCTCCTTGCATTTGGGTAATAAATACTCTCCCTCTACCTCATAAAGGCTCTTGAGTTTAGCCTCTTTGTAGTCCTGTTGCTGGTCTCATTTCTGGCTAACGTCAGTATTAACAGGACATATGGACCCTCTGATTGAGTATTTGTTAAATGATTTTAGTCTAGCATCTGATATTTTACAACTGGAAATCTTAAGGGCAGGAAGGCAACAGCTTTTGTCAATAGCTCTAATAAGAGCAATTGATAGAAATTTGAATAAGAATGTTAGCAGTGTGTCTAATCCATGACTAAAGCTTTAATTTAGATGATTTTACAGTTTAATCATTACCTAGAAGATAGAAAGAAAGAGCAGGTATAAAACTAGGAAAACAATAAGGACTCATTAAGGTAGAAAATCCACAAGTCAATGTAATTGGGAGTCTGCCAGAGTTCTCTTTAGGAGGGTTCTACCAGGTTCACTATGAACTCTATTTCCAATGGGACTAATTTGATCATTAGGCCTTCTAGGCCTTTGCTTCAATGCTGATATGTCTTAAGTGTCTGGTCTTGTCCATTCCCATAGGTTTAGTTTGTCAACTTCCTTTTCCTACCTCCTTGTGTTTCTCATAGAGCCCTCTTTTAGTGACAACTTATCTTATACTCTAACTGCTAACTTTTGTTGTTTGAAAGAGCAAATTATAGAGGTAATGAAGAGAATTCGTTTTACACCTAGGCTAATCCTGATAGCTCCAATTCCAGAAGTACTATAAAATCTTTAGGAAAGACTACTAAATGGTCTAGCATTTATATGAGTTTTTCCAGCATTGTTGAAAGGAAAGAAGAAACAATAATTTATTAAATGTCTACAATGTTCCAGGTACTATATTGTGGATTAACAAATATTTGATCCTTCCGAGCAATCCTGATAGGTAAGTACTATTTTTTCTCATTGAGGAACTAAGGAAAGCAGAATGTAAGTAACTGCTTGGGTATCAAGTATCTAAACCAAATTTATACTCAACATTTTGAGACTCCAACTCTGAGGATCTATAAGAACCTAAAATCAAGATCTACAAGGATCAAAGCCCTTATAAATCAGGAATATAGTCAAATCCAGGACTAGAGGGGTTCTATTTATAAGAGAAGAGTAAAAAGAAATTTCTCAAAGAAACAGGGGCTCTTCAAAGTCCTAGCAAATATAATATTGATGCTAACCTGAATCTACTTTAACTTAGAACTTTGAATAGTTTGGTCTTTTATCTTAGGGCTGAGATAAAAAAGAGGCACAGAGATTAGATATATTGAAAATTATGCCAATACAGTCAATCTGTTGCTAAATTTTGGTTACCTTTTATTCACCTCTGTAAACTAGACTGTTTATATCTTTAGAATTTTTTTTATTATTCTTGTAGTTTACATTATTACATTTGTTGATTTTTTTACCTTTATTTCCATGTGTTATATTTTTCCTTTCAAAGAATTAAAAGGAAAAAAAAAGCAATTGTTGAAGTAAAAACACTATACAATATTTTATAGTGAAGGAAGAGAAATCTCAGATTTCTTCTTTAAAAAATTAATATATTTTGCTTTTATATTATCTATGTTCCTATATTTCCTATTATGTTCCTCTTAGAGCCCCATCTCTTATAATAAGGAATAAAAGTAAAGAAAAAAAAGTAACAAAACTAAGCAGCAAATAGGTCAGATACTCTATGCAATGTTCCATACACATGGCCCCTGCATCTGCATTGAGGTCAGGGAGATGTCTTCTCATCTCCTTTCTTTAGGGTCAAGCTTGGTCATTATAATGTCACAGCATTCAGTTTTTATTCTTTTATTGTTCTTTCCACTTACATTGATGTGTCATTATATACATATCATTTTGTTGTTCTACTTATGTTCCTTTAATGTTTCCAGTAAAGTTTTCTGTTTGAAAAATTCAAAAGCTAAGAAATTCAATGTTAGGGTCCTTCAAGCTATTGATTCTGAGTCCCTTGATCTCTGAAACAGGTAGGAAATAGGCAAGGGCTTTGTAAAGGGTAAGCTTAACTCATTTTAAATGATGAAGCAAAATGAGACATGTGTAAGTCATCAATGGTTAATAAATAAAAGTTTACTTAGCTATAACATAGAAAGGAATTTAACAAGGAAACTATAGCACTTAGTTTGGGTAGATGGAGCATCCCACCTCTCCAAACCTCACCACTGATGATACGTCAAAGACAAGAGGCACTGTGGTATGGTGATAGATCACTAAACTGTATCAGGACAACCTTCATTCAGTTATCCCTCTTATACTTGTAAGTAGGGTTAGCTGGTCGGTGTACTGATAGAGCAACTGGTCTGTAGTCAGGGAGATGTGAGTTCAAATCTGATCTAAAATACTTATTAGCCATAAGACTTTGGGTAAGTCATGTATACTTGTTTGCCTCAATTTCTCATCTGTAAAATGAACTGGAGAAGGAAATGGCAAAGCACTTCATTATCTTTGCCAAGAAAACCCGAAATGGGATCATGAAGAGACAGACAAGACTAAAGTGACTGAACAAAGAAGTAATTATTGGCAAATATGGCCGTGTGTGGGAAAATCTCCTCTCCTCCCTTGGGGTCAGTAGGGTAGGATGACTTGGGTGGGTGAGTAAGTAGGAATTTTGGGGGTGTTTGTCAAGTCTGAAGGGCTTCATCTCCACATTGGTAAGACTTTTATGCCCTTAGATGACTAGGAGGCTTCTAGAAAGCTCAGGGAAATGGAAATTGAATCCTAGTCCACAGGGACAACAGAGGCCTCAGGGACCAATATGTGACCTTTCAGGCAGGGAGGAAAAGAAAAACCCAAACCTGCCTAATCCATAGGAATGAGGGTTGGTGAGTAGTCCATGTTGGTCTTCTTACTGTTTCAGACAGTTTTCATTGGTCTTGAGTTGTAGAATCATGTCTCCCATATCTCATATAGTACAATCTTTCTCAGAGAGGAAATCATATGTAAAGGCATCGAGAAAATCAAATATCCAGAATTGTATTACTCTGTCACAAAGAGGTTTTAACTGGCTATCTTGATGATTTTCATGCAGAGTTCTCAAAGTATGTCCTGAGGTGCTTCTGAGGGTTCTGGAACAAGATCAAAATTGTTTTCAATACTAGGCCATGTTTCTAACATGGCAATTTTTTATAATAGGTTTTTTTAAATTTCTGTGCATATGTATGTGTGAGGCAGTTGGAGTTAAGTGATTTGCCCAGGATCATACATCTAGGATGTGTTAAGTGACAGAGCCAGATTTGAACCGAGATCCTCCTGACTTCAGGGCTGGTACTCTATCCACTGCACCACCTAGCTGCCTTGGGTTTTTTTATTTTAAAATACATGCAAAGATAATTTTCACCCTGCAAAACCTTGTGTTTCAAATTTTTCTCCTTCTCCTAGACAGCAAGCAGTTCGATGTAGGTTAAACATGTGCAATTCTTCTAAACATATTTCCACATTTATCATGCTGCCCAAGAAAAATCAGAATAAAAAGGAAAAAAATCAGAAAAATGCAAACAACAATAATAAAAAGATGAAAATACTTTGTGTGATCCACTTTCCGTCCTCATAGTCCTCTCTCTGGGTGTAGATGGCTCGCTCCATCATAAGACTATTGGAACTGGCCTAAATCACCTCATTGTTGAAAAAAGCCAAGTCCATCAAAATTGATCATCACATAATCTTGTTACTGTATACTGTGTTCTCCTGGTTCTGCTCATTTCACTTATCAGTTCTTGTAAGTCTCTTCAAGCCTTTCTGAAATCATCCTCGTGATTGTTTCTTATGAACAATAACATAACAAAACATTCTTATACCATAACTTATTCACCAACTGATGGGCATTCACTCCGTTTCCAGTTTCTTGCCACTACAAAAAAGGCTGCTATGGATGATTTCAGAAAGGCCTGGAAAGAGACTTACATGAACTGATGCTAGGTGAAATGAGCAGAACCAGGATTTTATTGTACATGGGAATGGCAAGATTGTGCTATGATCAATTTTGATGAAAATGATTCTTCTCAACATGAGGTGATTCAATCCAGTCCCAATGATCTTGTGATGAAGAAAGTCATGTACACCCAGAGAGAGAAGAGTGGGAACTGAGTGTGGACAACAATAAAGTATTTTCATTCTTTTTCGTTGTGGTTTGCTTGAATTTTTCTTTCTCATTTTTTTCCTTTTTGATCTGATATTTTTCTGATTCAAAAAGCTAATTGTTTAAATATGTATGCTTATATTGGATTTAACATATATTTCTTACTGTGTTTAACATATATTGGATTACTTGCCATCTAGGGGAGAAGGTGGGATGAGGGAGGGAAAATTGGAACACAAGGTTTTTCAAGGGTCAGTGTTGAAAAATTGTCATTGCATATGTTTTGAAAATTAAAAAAAAACTTCAATTAAAAAAAAGGACTGCTACAAATCAGGATTTTATTGTACATGGGTACAAAAATTTTTGCACCTATGGGTCCTTTTCCCTTTTTATGATCCCTTTGAGAAACAGACCCAGTAGAGCTTGCTTGCTTGATCAAAGAGTATGCACAGTTTGATAACTTTTTGAGCATAGTTCCATATTTCTCTCCAGAATGATTGGATCAGTTCATAACTCCAAAAACGTATCATTGTCCCAGTTTTCCCACATCCCCTCCAACATTCATCATTAGCTTTTTCTGCCATCTTAGTCAATCTGAGAGGTGTGAAGTGATACCTTGGAGTTGTCTTAATTTGCATTTCTCTAATCAATAGTGATTTAGACCATTATTGTATATAACTAAAAATGGCTTTAATTTCTTCATCTGAAAATTATCTGTTCATATCCTCTGTTCATTTATCAATTGGCGAATAAATTGTATTCTTATAAATTTGAGTCAATTCTCTATATTTTAGAAATGAGGCCTTTATCAGAACCCTTGGATATAAACTTTTCCCCCCAGGTTTCTGCTTTCCTTGTAGTCTTGGATGCATTAGTTTTGTTTGTACAAAACTTTTGTAAATTCAATATAATCTAATTATCCATTTTGCATTTCATAATGATATCTAGTTCTTCTTTGGCCATAAATTCCTTCCTTCTCCATAGACCTGTTCTCCTAATTTAGCATGGTAAATTTTAATAGATATTACTTATATAAACAAAAACTCTTTGAAGGAGGTCCTTAATAATTGAAAGAATCTTAAAGACTCCTGATATCAACCACAATTTTTATCAAGACAATTCAGCACCTACAGACTAGATTTGGGAATAAGAACCCAGTAGTTCTGCCTTCTTGTTTTCACCTACAAACTCAAGAATAGGTGAGAGTTTGATGTCTTCATTAGGACAATGTCTTTTAGTTTCTGACATGCAATTAATTGTCTTTTTTTCTAGATTGTTAACACCTAGGCCAAAAAAAGCTAGAGAGATCAGAATGCTTCTCCAGGGAAGGTAGAGTATAGACAAGGACTTTCCCAGTCACAAGGGAAAAAACCAGGTGAACTAGACAAAAAGAGGTGAAAATTCAGGCTAGTGAAATCAAGCAGATAATAACAGTGATCCCTTGATCCCTTCTGACCTAAGGTATGCCCTCACTGTTTGAGTTTATGTAATCAATTATCTAGCAAAGAACAACAATTATCTAGCTAAGTATTAATGACTGATATCTCTGGCATTTCTCAGAAGTAACATTGTATAATGTAAGGAACCCTATATTTGGAGTCAAAAGATTAAAATTGAAAATCCCAGCTTTACTACAACTAACCATGATCTTTGGTAAATCACCAAACCTCTGGATCCTGGCTTCATTATCTGTAAAATAAGGGCACTAGGCCAGATCATTCTTAAAATTTCTTCCAATTCTCAGTGTCTGGGCCAGTATACAAATGTAATAGGACCATGTAGTCCTGCAGTTCTTGCACTATTCAGAATTGCTCACATTTATATAATTTAAGATTTGCAAAATGCCTTATTGAATGCATTATTGCAATTGATCCTCTCATTCACTCTCTCAAGTAGATGTTACTATTGCTCCAGCTTAACAGACAGGGAAACTAAGATTCATAAAAGGTTAAGTGATTCACTCAGAGTCATACTGCTAGTGAGTAAACAAAGGACAACTGAACCAAGGTCATCCTGATGCACTCTATCTACCATATCACACTTTTGTCTTTGTAGTATCGTCGATCAACAATACGATCATAAGCAAGTTCCTGGGCTAGAAGTTTACTATCTCTCTCTTTAAAAAGATACCGAAAGATAGCAAAAAGTGTCCCTACCCAGCAGTATGACAAGCCACTTAACAAGAGGTTAGAAAATGAGGGAAAACAGGTTTATTTTTTTAATTTTTAAAATAATTTACTGAGAAGATAAAGTATTTCATCTAGCGTACTTGTGCATTTTGAAATATCCACCAAATCACCATACTTTATTGTTATTTTTGCAAGGTCACTTCTTCCTTCTTGATGAATTCTCAACACATTTTTCTTCCTAAGAACCCATTAAGTTTTTATCATTCACTTGAGATGTATTGATTGTGGGAAGACTATTGCTTATATACTTCTATTGTTTTTTTAGTTCTTAATCATTGAGTCTCTGATAGGGGCATTTCATAGCTGTGCTCACTGAGCAGACAAGCTGTGAATTGGAATGATGCAATTTAAAGCTGGGATCCAGCCCAATTTGAAACATTTACTAGATTCAAAGATGCTGAATTGTTGAGAAAATAATCCTCATTGATTTAACTTTCCTTATATATTATTCCCACTATTTCCTTTGGTACTTAAATCCATTTTTGGAGTATTGACTATTGGTGGAATGAAGGGAAAAAATAAAGGTTCCTTGGCAGACAGCCTCCCTGTTCAGTGTGTGAATGATTTGGGGAATAGAAAAGCTTATGCTGGCCAGTTACAGAGAAGTGGTTGGTGAAATTGTGTTTAATGCTGTAATTATTAGGTACGGGACAGGTCTGGACTTACAAAATGAAGTGGGTCACTGAATGTAGATGTCCAGGGGATCCTTGACTACACTGATGCCAAAAAGAAATATATATGTATGTGTGTATACATGTGTGGGCTGCTTCCACACTCTATCTGATGAGAAGCTGTTATTGATATCATGCTTAACTCATACCTCTCTCTATGCAGGAGGAAGATTGAGGTTGGCGAATGGAGTCAGGGTTAATGCTAAAGCCAAGGAACTGACAGGAAAGTACTTTTAGGATGTGTGAATATGTATGTATGGACATGCACACATGCTTGTGTATGGCTTGTACCCAAATTGGTGAGACTTCTACTGCTTTCCCAGCCCTGGCAAGCATCTGGCCACTGCAAGAACGCAGATCATAACTTATACGAGCTGCAGCTATCAGCCATTGACTCAGAGTAGTTCAGGGACAAGGTATCCATAAACCAGCTTCATCTATTAGTTGGGTGGATCAGGATGATGCACCAGTCAATTGGCCAATCACCGAGCATTTATTAAATGCCTACTATATGCCAGGCGCTGTACTAGGATATAAAAAGCAAAAAAACAAAAAAAAAACGATCCCTACTTTCATGACCAATTATCCAGAAGAGATATCTCATCTTTTTCTGGTTAGTGTTCTCATTAAATGATTATATTAGAAGGCTGTTATTTTTGGCCTGTTTGAATAAAGTATCTAAAAGTCCCTTATCCCTTAAGCCATGTTGCTCCTGATTCAGTATGTAAATTGACAACTTTTCTTCTGTCATCAAATGCCTAATATTAGGCAGACTTTCCTAGGAATTGGAGATTAAAACTTTGTTTTGCCAAGTCAGGTCTAAGATCTTAAGGTGAACCTTTTTTTTTTTTTTTTTTGTAAATGCTTATTTTATTTTTACAATTGTAATATAGTTCTCAACATTTATTTTTTAATAAAATTTTGAGTTCCATTTTTACCTCCCTTCCTTCCTCCCTTCGCCTTCTCCAAAATGACAAACAATCAGATACAAGTTATATACATAATCAATCATGTTAAACATATTTCTACATTAGTTTTGTTGTGAAAGAAGAAACAAAACAAGAGGGAAAAAACATAAAAAACCCAAAAATATGAAAATAATGTGTTTTGATCTGTGTTCAGAGTTTTTCCTTTGGACAGAATTTTCTATCTTGAGTCTTTTAGAATTGTCTCGAAGTATTGCATTGCTGGGAATACCTAAGCCTATCATAGTTGATCAATATACAATATTGCTATATACAACATTCTGGTTCTGCTCACTTTGCTCAGCATCAGTTCACATAAGTTTAAGGTGAACTTTTAAAATGTGTCTTATATTTCAAATATGCTTTTGAATGTACTGTGTCTAGGCTGCTGACCAAGAAGGACTTGATCCTAGATCTATACATAAACGATTAAGGAAAACAAATAAAACATATCATGAGATTATTGCTTGCCTTTTCTTTTAAAATATTTTAGTAATGATTTTCTTTGTCATCTCATAGATTTAGAACTGGAAGGGACCTTAGTAATCCTCTAGTTGAATTTTATTTTACAGATGAGGAAACTAAGGTCCATATAAATTAATCTGTCCAAGGATGCATTGTGGCAAAGCTGGGACTTGTCAAGCAAATTGTGCATTCCTAGTTCTGGGAAAGAAGCACTCTCTGTCCAAGGGCTGGATTTCTATGTCCTTAGTGTTCTTACAGAGCTGGGTTCTGCTTTAGGATTCTATTAATTTGTATGGGTTTATGAGAGTTGGAAGTGTCAGGGCACTAACCCTGTATTTAAGCAGAGCCAAATATATTTGTTATGGGAAAGTTGCTTTGCAGGTTTGTGCCTGAGACTCAATAGTCTTAGAGATAACCTTTACTTATGATTTTAAAGAAATGGGACGGTGGTGAGGTTAGGAACTGGTGTGCCATGAGAGGAAGCTGGACAGTTACTCTTGCAGTGTGATAAAGCAATAGATTTTTTTTTTTGACAGAAATAGTAAAATGGGAGGAGAAATGAATAGGGCAGAGGAGGTTGTTGAAGCCTTTTAGTGCTTATACTCAGCTTAATTAGATAACTATCACACTAAGAGTGGTCTAGGAGTGATTTTTTAAAAAGATGTTCTGCATGTTTTTAGGAGTACAGTATGTCTTCAAAGATACTCTATATTAGTGACAGTAGTTCTGCATGCCCACCCACATAGAACAAATTTCTTATTACAATAGTAATTTACAAATATGCTCCCAAAGCTTCTGAAATCACATTCTTGATGTAAAATTTCATGATAAGAACTTGTAAGGATATCAACATTTCACCATGTGTTGAAATTACACAATGAAGATGATTATTTAGATATCCCAGGTGAATCAATCTCTCTTTGATATAGCAGATTTTTGCTTAGTGTTTTCTTTTCAGATTTTGTTACAATAATAGCACAAAAAGTTTGAAAAGTTGTTCTTGGTATATTTCTGGGATGTCAATCTACTTACATGATTACAGTGCTTTATCTGTAATATGTTGAGGAGGAAATATGGTATAAGTAATAAGAGTGTTTCTGGCTTTGGAGTCAGGAAGGCCAGCATTCAGATCCTGCCTCTGATACTTCTTAATTATGTGATTTTTGACAAGTAATTTAAACTTTAAGATCTTAGATTCTTCATCAGTAAAATGGGTACCTATCTCACAAAGTTGTTGTAAGGATTAAAGAAGGTCATGTATATAAAACATTTTGCAAACACTAGGTCATTGTTTGGATCCAGATTGGCTCAAAATGACTGTAAATAGCAATTGTTTTTGTTTAGGCTAGAAACCCTGAGAGTCTTTCCATCCCAGACTGATTTTTTTTTTTTTTACTAGATAAAAAGGCCATTTTCCCCTCATTTTTTCACCTAATTTTAATCACTGATTGAGCATTGCCTCAGGCATACTGAGACTTGGTAAAGACCTTAGCTTATAAGGTCTCCCAATTCATCCCAATTCATCCTGATCTATATCTTGCCACAGATGGCTCCAAAGGAGAAAGTGATACTGGTAATTTTGTATAACCTCTTTCACTTAAATCCAGTTCACCTTATTTCATGGTATCACCTCCCTGCTGTCATGGTCTTTTTAGGGAATGAAGAACAAAAAATACATAAAACATTTGCAAGCCCTAAAACGCTTATATAAATGTTAGCTGAGGTCCAGAGAATTTAAGTGTTGGTCAACATGTTGTTCAATATGTTATTAAACATCACTCAGGTAGAGATAGAACATAGTCTATGTATGTTCTCTAGCCAATACATTATAATAGTTGTATTATCAACTGTTATTTCAACACTTGAAGGAGCCATGATTTTATTAGTATGGATACCATCAAGATGTGACACAATCCTTTTATACCTTCATATATGATTTACAACACTTCTGATAAATCTCATCAAAATGGATTTGTCTGTTTCTTGGACAAAATATATATAAACTATTGGAGTTACAGACATTTCAAATTTCATGTAGGTGTCGAAGTAGCACTTCAGAGGAACCATACTGGTTTGTAGTCTTAAAATTAATTTCCATGTCTCAAGCAATTATATTGTGTCACACAAGTCCAGACTACAAGTCCATAGAAAAATATGGCATGATGGGACACTTTTAAAGCCAGTTATCTAATTTCTCTGAACAGAAAATTATGTTGAAATGAACAAATCAATAAATTAATTCTAAAAGAACTCTCTCAACCATAAAAATAATTAGTATTCTATTCTAATCTTTTAACTGTAGTGTTAGCAAATCCAGTAATATGCTTCAATAAATTATAAGTTAAATAAATATAATTTAGATGGTGGTACTATAGTTCATAAGATAAGATAAGGTTCAAAAAATTTAAAGAATTTAAAGAAAAAATGTTAATTTTGACTCATCATAAAATTGTAGCATGTCTTTAAATTTCCATGATCTATATACATGCCTCTTTCTGAGACTAATTTAATTCTTGACTTTACTTAGTGAAATGCCATCTTTCTTCTACTTCTGCTTATAATCCTCCCTTATTTCAAATTCTTTTATTACTATATATAAAAGACTAAAATCCAACTAGACACAGCTTCTCAATCTTAGTGTCATTCTCAACTCTGATTTTTACTTACCTTCTATATATCTAATAACATATCTTGTCATTTCTATCATGATGCCATCATCTAGATATAGATATATAGATATGTAGATATATCTATATCTGTCTATCTACCACTTATCTATCAATCTATATCACTTTCTATCTATTAATGAAATCACAATTTTAATTTAGGCCCTTTTCATCTCTTACCTGGACTATTGCATAAGCTTTCTAACTGGTCTCTCTTCCTCAAGTCCCTCCCTACTCCAATTCATTCTCTACTCTGGTGTCAAGGTAATTTTTCAAAATTAAGATTTGACAATGTCATCTTTCCAAACTACCATCAGAGAGTTTTGGCTTCTTTTTACCCTCTAGTATCAAAAATACAGCTTTCTATTTGGCATCTAGACTTCCTTTGAACTTGTTCTCTTCTAGGTATTTATCTTACATTTGATTCATTTCCTTGTATAGTATGACTCAATAAAGCTGGCCAAATTGTGGTTCTTTGAACCCACACTCCATTTCCCATCTCCTTGATTTTTCAGTAGCTTTCTTCTAGCCCCCATACCTGTAATGCTCTGCTCCAACTCTGGTTCTTAGTTTTTTCTGGCTTCCTCAGCTAAAATGTCAGTTTCTGCATGAGACTTTTCCTGGTCCTCCCAGCTTTCAGTACCTTCCTGAATATATATTATACCTAATTGTTTACATATTGTTTCCCCTGTTGGACTATAAGCTCTCTAAAGGGAAGAAATGCTTTTATCTCTTTTTGTACCTCAGCATAGTGCTTGGTATATAGTAAATGCTTAGTAAATGCTTGTTTTTGACCTCTATTTAAGCCCTAACCCAATAATCAATGGTATATAAGCAACCCACATTCCTGATTTTATTTTCTCTGTTGTCTATTTAATAATGATACATTAATTTTACTGCCCTGCATCATTAGGTATTTTTAAAATAAATATTAATATCTATAAGAGGAGTGGCTATGAAATGATGAGATAAATTTCTATCAAGTATTGTAAGGAGATGCTGCATGCAGCTCTGAAGTGTGGGAATTGGAAGTTTCAGGAACATTATCTTATACACACACTCACTAATGAAGTCTATTTTCAGGTTTACCACTTTTCCACATAGTAATTTCCAGCAAGATCTAGGATTTATTCCTTTTTGTCCACTGATAAACAGAGATCAAGATACTCTGGAACAAAGAAATAGCATCTTCCTTGAGCATAGAAATACAAGACAGTTTTTTCAAAAACACCTGGATTCCCAATGAGACATAAAACTCATAATGAATAAGAAAGAAACTTCCAGAAAACTATGGTCAAAGGGCCCATATTCTTGTGGGTTTGATATTAAAAATAGCCAATAACTAGAGTTGAAATTTGTCAAAAAATCAGGCTTTACTTAATACTTCTCTGTATCCTATCTGATAATTAACATAGTGCCTTTTACATAGTAAATACTTTGATAAATATTTGATGATTAGTTCCATATAAGGTAGGGTATATTAGAGGTGTAAGGGATGTTACAGGTTGTATAATCCAATCCTATCTACAACTACTTGAAGCAATTCATCCTGTACTTAAATATTTTAAATGACTGGTAGTTCTCTCCTTCATTGTTGTACGAATTGTTATTATGTTTTCATCGAAATCTATCTCTTTGTAACTTGTTCCATTGCTCTACATCTGCCTTGTAGAGCAATATAGACTAAATTTAGTCCATCTTCCTCTTGACAGCTCTTCAGACTTCTGAAAATGTTCCTACTCAACTTAATGATAAGAACATTGGAACATTTGGGGACATTTTTCCTATTTGGGGATTCCCAAGCCCCCATAGGGGTTCCCCATCCTTCTACCACCACTTACTTATGATAAAGGTGATATTAAATTGATAGGGTAATGGAAGCTGTATTTTTTTTTCAGAGAAGCATTACATAATTTGTATTTTCTGATTGCTGCCTAGGATTTTATTCTTATCTTGAATCAGTGGAGCAGGGGTGGGAGAGAGAGAAAGTTGCTGGGTGAATTTGTTATCCTCTAGCATTTCTGCATCCTCTGACAAGTGTGGATAGTTATTCATGAGCATTAGGGAAGCAAGTACAGCATAATAGTATGGTAAGGTTACTGAGAGCTGACCTGATAATGATTGACAACACTGGTGAAAAAGAGGGAGTGGTTTTTTTTTCCACATTGGTATGTCTCTCATAACTATTTTGGGATTCCATAAATAAATTCCTGCATAAGATCCTGCCCCTAAATATTCATAGTTTCTGTAACAATTCTTTATTTGTAATAATTTCCACATCTCTTCTCATTCTGGTCACTCTTTTTTTCTGGATAAACTCTTAACTTGTCAAGGTTTATCAAAAAATATGCAGCATGGAATTGAATATATGAGTTTAATTGTGGTTTAACTCAAAGAAGGAAAAGAATCAACAAAATTATTCCTTTTTCTTATCCACATAGTGTTATCTCTAATTCCTCATTTTTTCTTAATTCCCTATATCCAACTTGTTGCCTAGTCCTATTGATTTTCCCTCTGTAACATCTCTTATATATATCCCTCACATGTCTGATACTGTCACCACTCTGGTGCAGTTTTGTCACCTCACACTTCACAACTAAACTATTATCTGATTGCTTCCCCTGTTTCAAGTTTCTCCCCACTCTATCCATCTTTCTTCCACTTAGCTCTCAACTTGATTTTCCTAAAGTACAAGCCGGACATGTCACTTCCCTATTCAATCAGCTTCAATGATTGCTTAATGTATCCAGCATTAATTATAAAATCTTTTTTAGGATTATAAATCCCTCCATATTTAGCCTTTTCTTACCTTTCCAGTCTTTTTACACCTTATATCTTTCCATGTCCTCTGCAATTGAGTGACAATAGCTTTTTGTCAATGATACACCAGTTTCCACAAACTGGCTTCCATTTTCACTGGCTAGTGCTCTCCTTATCTTTGTCTCCTAGTTTTACTGGTTTCCTTCA
Source organism: Antechinus flavipes (assembly GCF_016432865.1). Taxonomy (NCBI): domain Eukaryota; kingdom Metazoa; phylum Chordata; class Mammalia; order Dasyuromorphia; family Dasyuridae; genus Antechinus; species Antechinus flavipes. The sequence goes on along the minus strand of NC_067400.1, from coordinate 156,647,644 downwards.
AGTCTTAGCTAAAGTCCCATCTTCTGGAAGTCTTTTCCAGTCCTCCTTAATGTTAGCCCCTTTCCTCAGCTGATTATCTCCATTTTATCATCTATATGACTTTTTTGTACCTAGTTTTTTGAATATTGTCTCCATTATTAGACTGTAAATTCCTTGAGAGCAGGGATTGTCTGTTGCTTTTCTTTGCATCCCCTGTACTTAGTACAATGCCTGACACAAATGTGAATTGATTATTTAGAGCTATTCATATTCTTTTTTTCCTTTATTTATAGGATCAACAATATTCTAAGGTCAATGAGGCAGGCTCTGGGAAACAAAGATAAATATAACACACTTCATGATGCTATGTAGTTTAGAATCTCACAGTATCTTCCATCCCTCAGTCTCTTACTTTCGTAATTTATATGTCCCCTTCATTCATTCTGTTTTCAGAGCAAACTAATCCAACTCTTCCCTCTACACAACATCCTGTTGCCTATCTCTATGCTTTGGCATAAACCGCCCTCCAATCTGCAATCTACTCCTTCCCCATCTCTGGGATTATCCAAATCTTGGCTCAGGTTTTGCTTCTGACAAGAGGCTTTCCCTGATCCCTCCACTTAACTAGCACTCTCTCCATCTTGAACAAATCCCTACTACTCTGTATAGACTTTGTTTTTCCCTATAGATTTATCTCCAAAGCTCCTTGAGGACAGACACTTTTGATTTTGTTACTATTTTCAGTGTCTAGCCTGATACATAGTAGGTACTTCATCAGTGTTTCTTAAATTGAATTTTGTTTTTACCAGGATAAAGAAATTGATATTATGCTGTCCCAGGAGCATGGAAACCTTGTGGCTGCCAGGTCATAACACTGAGGAATCATTATACTCTTGCATGCCTGCAGTCATTGGCTTTCCTCCCAGTTTTCCTGCCCCTTTTGGGGCTGCTTGGCCAGAGCAGAGTACCCCTGCTTGGGGCAGCAAGCCAAATATCAAGGGAGAGACAATTTTCTCCAGCATACAGCTATGCAGAGGTGCCAAAGATAAATCTTTTAAGATTTATAATAGCAGGCTTCTCCCCTGATTACACAGGAAAATGACTCGGGATCATAGCTCTTACTGATTACGATTATAGGAATATCACAGATCCTCCTCTAAACAGGAACTTCTTCAAAGCCTGAAATGTTCAGTGATATTTTCCCTTCCACATCCACCCAACTGGAGCTTTCCTGTTTCTGCATTCTGTGCACCTATTTAGTTGATGTCTAGACTTGGACTGGCTTGGGTTCCATTAATTAAATTACCTCTGTTTTTGGCTGGAACAACCATTAACTCTGAAGATAGGAGTGGAGTAAATCAGTAAATTTGTTTTAAGATGAAATTATTTCCTGAAATACCTCCAGCAAGTAGTTCCCCCTAGGTTTCATGTTCCTACCTTGTTTTGTTATCAGAATCACATTGACCTTTTTTTAAAATTTTGGTTTGTTTTCTTTAAATGAGACCCTGCCTAAAATGTTGTATGCTAGTAATTACACTGGCATGAGTTCTATACCGCACCTTTGTTTGCAACAACTTTATTTCAGGCAACTGCTACAGCTGCTTAATTGCCTAAGGGAAAACCTGGATGCTCTGCAACCTAGGAAGGCAGCTGATCACTGTTTTGCCCATTGCTGTAATCCTTGCAGAAATGAAACTTCTTTTCACCACTCTTTAGCTGGTATATGTCTACAGGAAGTAAATAAGTCAAGGTGGCCATATGAAGTGTTCACAGGCAATTTACTTTGTGCTACCCATCTGAATACAAATGAAATTCAAGCGATTCTTAAGAAAATAATAGAACAATTGGCAGCTTCAAGATATAGTACAAAGCTTCTTAAATTGTGGGTAGTGACCTCTCATGAGGTCATGTAACTGAATGTAAGGGTTGCAAAATTACGATTTATTACCAGTAAATGTTTGAGTTGTACAGATTTTATATACCTATATACCTGAGGTTGTGTAAAAATTTCTTGTTTGAAAAGGTCTTGAGCGAAAAAAGTTTTAAGAAGACCTGGTATAGTAGCCTTGGGTTATGGTCCCTTAACTGGTAATTATTAGCTTCATGAATGTGGGCAAATTACCTTGATTTTCTGAGTCTCAGTTTCTTCATCTGCTATCTGATGGGTTTGTTGTGAGGAAGCACCTTTGTAAACTTTTAAACAATATCTGAATGAGCTATTATTTTTCAATTCTGTTATACCATGGTGTCTTTATTCACTAAAATAAAAAAAAATACTTCAGTTTCTAATCAACATGGCTAAACTTTTGAGAATTCCTTGTAATATTATAGTATGGGATCTGGTATATGTGGGCATTTTTCAGATGTGTTTTTGACCCTTCATAATTATTGGAGAAAGGGACAGCTAAAGAGTACACTAGTCCTGAAGTCAGGAGGATCTGAGTTCAAATCCAGCCTAGGACACTTGATACTTACTAGCTGTGTAACCCTGATTTCTTCACCAAAAAAAAAAAAAATTATTGGGGAGTGTGGGGGTAAGGAGATATTGATATTTAGGTATTCCCAAGAACTCTTGGAATAGTCAAACAAGAGTTGTATTCTAAACAGTGATTTGTGAACTTGAAGTGAGGAAGCATCTAGATTTTTAAAGGAAGGCAAAAATTATAGAATCATAGAATTTAGAGCTAGAAAGAAATCATCTAATCCAACTGAGACTTCCATACTGGAGTGTGACAAAAGTGGAGATGGGATGATTAAATAAATTTACCAAATAGACAAACCATTATTTAGTAGAATTAGTAAGTTTTCCAATAGAAGCAAAAAAATGTTGCTTACTGTAAGCTCCAGAGCTACTATCAGTACATCCGTTTACCTAATGATCTATCTTTAACATTGCTAGTTGTTTGTTCTTTGTTCTTGAAGAGGACCATTATATCAGGAAGGTGACCTGGGTCCAATGCTAAAATGTAGATATAACCTGACCACTGAGGAAAACTTTGACCTTGGAAAATAGACATATAACTGCCTTACTGATGATTTCTGGAACATGACTTATTAATAACTCGGGATTTACTTATACTATGATATTAGAAGACATTCTTGAAGTTTAGACATTTTGAATGGAAATTGAAGTCGTTTTTTTAAATTTAGCAAATGAAATAATGCATACCAGAATCAGGAGAGTTTCATCTTGGCAATATGAATTGTGGTGCACATGAAATAAGTAAAAGAGGCTTATAGTAGAAGATGTGGCTTAAAGAATCTGACAGGTAAAAATCTACCAGGGACCAGTCAGATTAGAGATATGAGTGACAAAAGAAGGTGAGATGCTTAAGATTGAGTCAGATAGAAAAGATAGCCCCTGGGACAGAACTAGAGTTCACTTAGAGATTATAGTTCCTTAAAGATAAATTTGCCATGATCTGTGCTTCTGATGTAACCCCACTGATCATGTAGTCAAACAATACTAGTTGTTCTAGGATTGTAATAATAGACAGGGAATTTTAGGAAGGCTGGTCAAGGTATTAAGAACACAGTCTCATAGGGTACTGCCCTTATAAGTACCTATGTTTTTGGTAAGATTGCTTTGGTCGTTTAAGTAACACGTAAAAAGCAGGCAACAATTAATTGGAGAGATGAAATCCTCAGTAGGGGAAAACTAATTGGGGAGATAAATGTCACCAATAGGAGAAAAGGCTGTAGTTTAGAGAAGAGCTTGAGGGAATATTTGCTTGAGGCCAGGATAAACTGTATTGACAAAAGTCCTGAAGATTCTGGATTCTCAGAGAATTCACTATTCAGTTAAATGATGGGATATGTCTTATTCTAGAGATAAGTTTGAACAAGTTGTCACAGCAGAAGACACCCCTAGGTTGAAGGTTAGTGTGGTAGGAATCTATTTCACTGAAATGGCCAGCAGTTACTCAGAACAACTAATTTTTGGGGTAGTCAACATAAAATTAAACAGGTTGTGTTTGGAATGGAAAGTCTTAGGAAGCAAAATTCCTGCCTTTGAATCCATAGACATAGGGCTTCCCAGAAAGAGGATGAAATAGTAAGGCTGTGGATCACTTCTTTTGTCAGGATCCTGAAAGTACAAAGGGGATAAAAAGTCATTCAAATGGGTTTCAGCGTAGCACAGCTCTTTCTTTGATAGAAGGGCTAAAAAGTCTGCCAAAGGGCTATAGAAGGGAACCATGAGAAACACCATCTAGGTTTCTTGTTGCTCTGAAAAGCCAACTTTGAAGATGGTGGCCAGTTTGCTCTGGTCTATTATATTTAATAGGAATGGGTCTTTGCAGAGACTCATCTTTGAGCAATATACAGCACTCATATGTTGGAATCTTTACAAACTGCTAACTAATTAGAGTTGATCTGATCTTACAAGAAGATGTTTTGGGCCAGAACCTGAAACAAGGTACTAAGTAGAACTAATTAATACAATGCTTGTGTTTGCACCTTTACTCATTGGAGTTCACAAGTATGCCAGCTTCACAAAGTAAACTTTGTAACTTTGTGAGTTCACACCTCCCTTGAAGCTCTTAGGGCCAGAGAGCACTATGGGAGAAAACCCATAATCCCATTCTCGCAGAAGAGTCAGATATAAGGCCAGTGATGAGAGATCTATTCCAGAATATATTCCACTTGGCTGGCTGGTCGCAGAAGAGAGTTCAGCTGGATTGGAGAGGAGCACTCTGGTGCAGACGCAGAGCACTTTGGGAGATTTCAGCAGAATTATGCCAGAAGCCCTCTCTCCGAGGCAAGAGAGAATATTTTCCACTTGGCTGGCTGGTGGCAGAAGAAGAGTTTTCAGAGGAAGAAGCTGCGAGTCGAGAGTTCAGTGGACAAGCAGATTCGTCTTCATCTCACACCACTGTGGCTGAAGAAAGCAGAGGCAGAGGTTAAAGGACAGAACCTTTGGATTTGGAGACATTCGGAGGGCTCTAAGCTAAACCGGCTGTGTTTTGAGAAGAACAAGAACGCCAACATTTGAACTCCGACACTCATAAAATCATAAGATATTGCAGATCTGGGTTAATTATCCCACGTCTATGTAAAAACCTAATTTTGTATATCTCGTTTCCAAATTCCATCTCCAATGTAATGACAGTATAAAGAAGTATCTTTAGAAATAGATAATGTTGTCACAACAAGAAGGCCATAACATTTGAATTATGAAGATGGCCAGAGAGAAGCTATAAGCAATAGTTCCCAACGGCTATACTGCAGCTAATTAGAATCACCAAATGGAATTTAGCACTTTTTTTTTATTTTTGCAGACTGGCAATCATATTATTTTAGAAACTTTTGTTTTTGGAAAACATAGAAGGTCAGATGGGACTTCACAATGGCAGAGCAGAGTAACCTTGGTATATTCTCTTCCTGTCCTTATTTTGTATGTGTCTCTGGAGATGCCTTGAGTAGTTGGCCATGCTATTAAGTGGCGAGTTTCTTGGGTATAGAGAACAGTGAAAAGTTTGGTGGGAATGAATAGATATCACAAAGTCAGTGACAATTAGATAAGTGGTTCTCTATCCTTTTTGGACTGTTTATGACAGAAGTCATAAGATAACCTTATCACCTGGTGATATCAAAGGTGATCTATCTAAGGCCCTCTCAAAGGACCTTAGAAGTCATATAGTTCAATCTTTTTATTTTATATTCTTATATAGAGAGAATATTTACTCCTGGGCCACACTGCACCAATGTCTTTTTCATATTGGGGTATCTTATAATTAATAAGAGTAAATTTCTTTCCCTTTTGTTCTGTTTCTTTTTTCACAAAAAGACTGTGTGGAAATATGTTTAACATATATAATTCATATCAGATTGCTTGACATTTTGGGGGAGAAAGAAAAATTTGGTGCTCAAACTCATAAAAAATGAATGTTAAAAACTATCTTCACATGTAATTGGAAAAAATAAAAAAACTGTTTACAAAAAAAAATAGAATAAAACTGTAAATTTAAAAAGTAAGTTTTTTTTGGCCAGTATTTTATAATCCGGTAAACTATATTATTTTAGAACTTCTTGTCTTTAAGGTCAGTTGGGACCTTAGAGGCAGAGAAGTGTAGTCTTGGTGGACTGATATTCAGGACTATAATTCAAACTCAAGTCTTTTTGACTATAAGACTCTTTCCATTGTGTCAAGTTATATCCCTCTTTGGAAGTGAAAAAGGCTTATACATACAATATTCCTGAAGAGCCAGCTGAGTCTTTTATAATGAGTACATTTATAGAAAGAGAAAAGAATTTCATAAAGAGGGAAATAATTACTATAAATATCAGGAATGAGGGGAACAAGCTATTTTTAGCTTCTTCCCTTCATTCCTGGAATTTACAGTATTTGCCTAGATTCATAGATTATTGCTCTTTCATTGACCTTGCCCTGTAGACCTCAAAGTATTTATTACATATTTTTAAAATTTACATTAACAGTTTGATTTATTGAATGTTTCATTTCTTTTGACTAGCTAAAAATTGAAATGTTAAATTAATTTTATATCTGAAACTACAGAGTTACTTCAATTTCTCCAAGAGCTTTATAGAAGATAATTCATTTGATCCTCACAAAAGCCCTGTGAGGTAGATGCTTTTTTTACATATGAGAAAACTGAGGGTGAGAAAAGTTATATGACTTACCTAGGGTTGCACAGGTAATAAGTTTACAAAAGAACTAGAACTCAGGTGTTTTTGATTCCAGATCTAATATTCGATCATTAATATGTCCACACTTAATTAAATTTCAATCCTCTATATCTAAGTAACAATCATTGATCATATTGGAAAGTCAGTACTGTTACATGTCCCTATGTCTAAAACTTTCTTTCTCCTAATTCTCTGCCTACTGAAATTTAATGGTTAATAATAGCTTGAATGGATAGTATGTCTTTAGTAGATATTTCTATACAACCCTTTGTCTATACTATACATCAAAATCTTACAAGTTTATATCTCTTTGCCAAAAAAAAAAAATTGTTCACTTTTTATTTCTAGGAAGTGATCAAGATGATGTAATCAACATCTTGGTGTTCCAACAGAGCACTCTGTAATTCACTTTAATTTGGCTAATTTTCAATAGGCACTTGGAAGAGCCAACCTAGATTTTTAAACTGTGAATTCTTGGGGAATGTTGAGTAAGCTGTTGGACAGCTGATAGAAGGGCTAGATTTTCCTACTGCCTGCTGTTTTCTGATAGACATATTAAACCCAATTCTCCACTTCAAGCTCAGGAGGACCAAGCATCTGTCAAGCTGAAGAGAAGATCATTACCATAGTGGCCTTAAATCAAACTGTGGTACTAATAGGAAAGGGGAAGCATTAGTCTCTTCTTCATAAATTAAAAAATAAATAAATGTACACATATACATCACATATGTATATGTACACATATATACTCAAATGTATGCGATATATGCACATATATATTTATGTACACATATAAATACACAGAAACATGTATATAATATACATATATGATAATCATACATATAATATACATATAATAATTATATTACATAATATATGTGCATATTTATAATTGTGTATTTTATTTTATTTTATTAGGCATTCTTAACCAGAGGTCTGAGAATTTAAATAAGCTATTTTGATAACTGTACTTTAATACAATTATTTTCCCTTGTAATCTTACATATTTTGTTTGATGCATTTATAAACATTACTATATAGACTTTACCAGACTGCCAAAGAGGTCCATGACTCAAAATGCAGTTTAACAACCTCTGTATTAGAGAACAGGAGCTGGGTTTTTTTGTCTGTTTCTTCAGTGCTTAGTACAGTCCCTGAAAAATAGTGAGCTCTTTATAAATGCTTTTTGACTGAGAGATAGACACATATTTTGGCAAATGGCTTCCAGGTGGCAGAATTACTAGAGAGGTATGGCTGACATCTCTGTTGCATTGAATAACAAATACATTGGATGATGGAACTGACATCCATAAAGATGTTAGGATTTTAAAAGTGAAAGAAAAATTAAGGCTCTTTCAATCCAGAAATTCTTAGTTTTTGCATGTGTCATACTTGTTGGTACTCAGTTGTATCCAATTCTTTGTGACCTCATTTGGGTTTTTTGGGGACAAAAATACTGGAGTGATTTGCCATTTCTTTTTCCAGCTCATTTTACAGATGAAGTAACTGAGGCAAATTGCATTAAGTGACTTACCCAAATCTCATAGCTAGTAAGTGTCTGAGGTCACATTTGAATTCAAGAAATCTTCTTAATTTCAGGCCTAGAACTCTAAAATACATTTATTAATTTTTTTTGAACAAAACAAATTCATGGACCTAGGTTATAAACCCCTCATAGAGTTTAGTCTTTTTAATTTTACAGCTAATAAAATTGAGACCTGAAATGGGAAAGTGACTGATCAAAGATCATACAGGTAATGTACCAGTACATAGACTTTCTAACTTAAAATACAGTGCTCTTTCCTACCCTATATTAATACTTCAAATGATTGTATTGGAGCTGAAACTAACAAAGTGAAGTGTAATAGGGGAAAAAGACATGGTTCTATATTTAGGATCAAAAAAATCAACTATACATGTACCTGAGAAAGACCTAACAATCTTGGGACTATAAGATTTTGATGATTAGCAAGTTTAATTTCCTCTACAAAGTCCTACTTCTATGACTCATAGCATGGTATTGACTCTGACCCTGAGTTCTTGCAGGTTATGTCTGTCAGGCAAAAACTCTGGCAAGTTGTAAAACACTGTAAGGGCTTCAGGGATTGTTTTAGAAACAGACTGTCTGCTTCCCGAGGACCAGCCCAGCTAAGGATGGAGAGATTTATCGCAATAGGCTGACTACTTGCTGATGAATTGACTATGGTAACTCATGAAATGTAGACAGTCTTTTTTAAAAAAATGATCCCTAGTCCTGTGAAGAACTCTATTTCTGCAAAATAATTTTTAAAAGAGGACAAAAATGTTAAAAAAATTATGTCAGTTTTAGACCATTCATAAATATTCAATTAATTCTTGCTGCTAAATAAAAAAATTGTGATCCAAATGACCAGTGAATAGATCTGATATTGGAAGAACTGAATTGTGTCAGTTTTGAAAATTTTCCTCAGAAGTAAAACCAGAAGACAAAAAAAAATCTATCTAACTGAAAGAACTGCTTACAGATTCTCCTTGCAGAAACAAATAATGAAGTGATCATCCTTGGTTTTATTGGACCTGCAGAGACAATAGAAAACATCATTTCATGGGAGCATATGGATATCTCATACTACATTATATCAAGACCACTAGGAAAATAAGTGCTATTATCTTTACAGGAAAACCACGTGGATGAAAAATAACTTTAACTGACAAATATATGCATTTGGGTAGAAAACTTATAAGCAATTAGTTCATGTCTACTTGTTATCTAGGATTGTTTTCTCACTAATTATTAATGACTATGAGACTAGTTTGGAGTAAGCAAAAGCTTATGATCCTTTGCCCTCAGTCACATTTACTGCAAGCCTAGAAGACAGCAAAAGATGGGTAGGTTAAGCACCTTCCCATGATTAGTTTTCTTTTTAATGCAACTTCTTCCAAGAAATTTTTCTTTGTTTTAGTTCCTTCATTAATTCTGTTCCTGGCTATAGTCTTATTTATGCCTTCTTTAATCTATTTGTATTGATTATTATGGAGTTTAGTCTGCTGAAGTTCTGGGTTTTATTTCCCTCTTTAAAATGTGATGGAAAGGTGAGATTTACATTTGAATTTGATGATCTTTTCCTTACTTTGAATTCTTTTCAGAATTCAATTGCTTATTGCAATTGTAATGAAATTACTCTAAAAGGAAAAAAGATAATTTGATCATATTAAAGAAATGTAATGATTTCATTTTTTTTTTGCAAAAAATAAAAATCAGTTTCTTTTTCTATATCTACATAATCTCCAAAAGCTTTATTAAAAAAATTCAATCAAGTAAAAAAATTGTCAAACCAGTTTTGAGAGAAGAAAAGTGGTATATAAATAAACTAGCTGAAATTTTCCACGTTCAACTGGTTCATTCAACTTATATCAGGGACATTCAATTCAACAAACTATTTTGATCACTGACCTCATTGGTATATTTTGTGGCACTGTCCTAATTGGATCCAACTAGAAGGCCCTCCCCTCTCAGTTTCTTATGATTTTATACCCATCATACATATTTCTGAGACCCCATTAGTATCAAATACCTGCATACAACTATGTCTCATGGTGACAAAGCTTAAGTTTCTGGAAGATTCAGGAACAGATTTTTCATACTCCTAAGAGGCTGGCCAAATTTCTGATGAATTGGCAGACTAAATGCCAGAGATAAAATGTGCAGGCATACATGGTGTGGATTTGCAAATATTTTTAGATAAATAGAGCTATTAATTCTTAAACACATTAGTTACAGACCACTGGCCTTACTCTGCCTTTGGTTGAAAGCCATTCAGTGCTGATATTCTTATGTTTTAGATGAGAAATGGTCTTCATATACTAGAGATGGTATATATTAGCCTGGGCATCCAGCGGCCTGGGTTTTGTTCTCAGCTCCATTTCTGATTCACTGTGACCAACACCCAGCAAATCGTGGGTGTTTAAGAAATGTTAAAAAATAATGAGCCAGAGTACTGCTCAGCCAAGTTACCACTGAGGGTAGAAGAAATTCTTTTAGGCTCATGCATTTTATTCTGTACATTATAACTTATTCTAGAAAAGTTTGTTTACAGATTGATAATACTTCTTTACTTAAGTACTTATTTTGCTGACTTGCTGAGTACTTGCTGGCATCTCAGCTCCTTTTTGGTTTGGAGGTCAAAGAACCTTCAAAAAAGATGATTAACCTCTGTCTTCTGCAATTAGAAACCTTTGGAAGAAAATGGTATATTCTCCCAAGTTTAAGCAAATAATTGAACAAAGTTATAGGATAGAGCAACTATATCTTATCAAGTTTTCTAGAGACATATATTTGAAGGATTGCTATTTAGAAAAGGAGATGGGACAACAGATTAATGGTGGAGAAGATAGATAATGTCTGCACCAAAAACCCAGAACAACTAGACATAGGTTGACTTTTGATGCAGATATTATCAACTCTTCTGGGGTTGTTTAAAGGATGCTATGGAAAGATGAATAAGCCCCAAATCCTACAGACTCTTTGGAGCTCATAAAGTCTTTCTCTGATCAAGGTTAGGGAGGAGGAGATCTAAACTGAGTTCAAAACACCTTTCCCTGCAAGTGATTCCTTCTCAGGGGCAATTCCCTAGTTGAATCTTTTGGGTTCTGAACTAGCTGCCTGGTTTTAGGGATGTCCTAGATACTGCCAAGTTCCTTACTCAATTTGAACAAATTTTCTGTCAAACTTACATGGAATGTCTTCATTATTTCAGGAGGCTTCCAGACTTTCTTCACACCTAGTTATGATTGATTAGTTCAATTAGAAGTGTTCTTATCTAACAAAGGTAATCAAAGAATAACACTCTTAATATATACTTTGAAAGTAGGATAACTGAGAGATGGATTTAATGACAATTATTCTTTTATATTGTTAGAATTTTGTTGTTTGTAATAATGTTAGTTCATGGTAATTTAAGAATTGGATTGGCTCTTTATAAGAGTTCTTATGTAGGCAATGTGAAATTTAAGCTCAATACTGTAATCTCTCAGGAAAAATATAATAAAATTCAAATTTTATTGATTTAATATGATTCTATCCTTAATGTGAGTAGGATAATCCTGTCAGAAATATATACCAATACAAAGTAATATGGAAGAAATAATATATTCTACAGATGGCTTTGTATAGATAACATATTTGGATTGTAGAGTGGCTTATTCCATTTTAATCCAGAGATTATATAGATATAACTAATGTGACATGTGTATATGCTATGTAATTCAAATCAAAGTGGGTATAACTTTTCTCCCTCTCTCAGCAGCTGTGCAGCTCATGTTATTCTTGTACAGTGAATCCTTTTATTAGCAACAATGCTGCCATATTTATAATGAGAACTATTTTCTAAGGAAAATACATTTCTAACTTTGGAGAATATAAATCTATTCCTAAATTGAAAAAGATCTAAAGACAAATTTCTTTTACAAATTTAATGACACATCAGTGTAGTCTACTTTTAAAAGAAGTAGAAATAAAAGTGCTTAAAGATAGAATAACTTTGGCCAAATGACCCTAAAGTCATTGCAAAGCTTAGATTATAAACAATTTTCTCTGAGTCCTTATTCACTGGAGTTTAATCCATAGAAATGCATCCTCACTGTTGAATAGATTCTAATGCATACAAATTTATCATTACTCAAACCTGTCTCTCCTTAAGTGATTCCACTTGGATAAGGTATACTTGTCATCATCTCTATAGGGAAAAAGGGAACCCTGAGCCAGCTCTTTTGGAATAGAGCTGGGGCAGGGCAAAACAAAGAATCAGGAATTGCCCCCAGGAATACTCTAGAATACTCATAAAGGTGAGTAATAATAGTAGTTAATATGTAAGTAGTAGTGATGATGTTGTTAGTAGTAGTAGTAGTGGTGGTGGAAGTGGTTAATATGTAAATAATAGTGATGGTGGTGGTGGTAATAATATAGTAGTAGTTAATAAGTAGTAATGGTAATGGTGGTTGTAGTAAAAGTAGTTAATAAGTATTAGCAGTAGCTGTGGTGGTAGTAGTAATAGTGGTAGTAATAGTAATAGTTAACAAGTAAATAGTAGTAGTTGTAGTAGTAGTGATGGTAGAGGTGGTGGTAGTAGTAGTGGGTAGTAATGGTTGTAGTAGTAGTAGTTAATATGTAAGTAATAATAGTAATGATAGTAGTGATGGTGGTAGTAATAGTAGTAGTGGTGGTGGTAGTAATAGTAATAGTTAATAAGTAAGTAGTTGTAGTAGTGGTGGTGGTAGTGGTAGTAACAGTAGTAATAATAGTAGTGATGGTGATAGTAATAGTGGTAGTAATAATGGTGGTGGTGGTGATAGTAATAGTGGTAGTAATAGTAATGGTGGTGGTAATAGTATTGGTGTGTGGTGCTAGTAATAGTAATAGTGATAGTAATGGTGGAGGTGGTGGTAGTAATACTAGTGGTGGTGGTAGTAATGTAGTAGTAATAGTAATGGTGGTGGTAGTAGTAATAGTAGTAGTAATAGTAATGATGGTGTTGGTGGTAGTAATAGTAGTAGTAATAGTAATGGTGGTGGTGGTAGTAGTAGCAATAGTAATGGTGATGATAGTAATAGTAGTAGTAATAGTAGTGGTGGTGGTAGTAGTAGTGGTGATGGTCGTAGTGATGGTGGTGGTAGTAATAGTAGTAGTAACAGTAGTGGTGGTGGTAGTAGTGGTGGTGGTAGTAATAGTAGTGGTGGTGGTAGTAGTAGTAGTAGTAGTATCAGTAGTGGTGGTGGTAGTCATAGTAGTAGTAACAGTAGTGGTGGTGGTAGTAGTGGTGGTGATAGTAATAGTAGTAGTAATAGTAGTGATGGTGGTAGTAGTAGTGGTGGTGGTAGTAATAATAGTAGTAATAGTAGTGGTGGTGGTAGTAATAGTAGTTGTTGTGTCCTGATTTCTAGAGCCCCCATACCAGGTGATTAAAATATACCTTCCTAGTGAAGAAGTGATGAGGCAGGACTCTTGAGGATGGTAGAAAAATGGAGTCTTGTTTATTCTAAGGGCCTTCCCCTTTATATAAGAAAAACAACACTGAGCATGTGGGACCACATGAACAACTTGTTATTGTATGTAGTTTGCCACCGGGGGTATCATTCTGCCTCAATCTCCACACAGGTTGTCCCTGCCCCCTGACTTCTCAGGAAGGCCGAGAGCCCTTAGGGGATATGGGGAGCCGAACCAAACACTGTCAGTAGGTTCCCTCTGGGCTGGAGTGTTATACCCAGGGGAGTGTTATTCCCCCATTAACAGTGACCCTTTACAAGTAGTACTAGTAGTTAATAAGGAAGTGGTGGTAGTAGTCGTGGTGGTGGTGGTGGTGGTGATGGTAGAGGTGTAGTAATAATAATAGTAGTAGTAGTAGTGGAAATAGATAAGCCAGTCTTCTTAAGAATTCAGGGGAATTTACCTACTTGCATCTCTTAGCAGATTCTCTTAGTTATGATACTCGATAGCCTCACATTAAACTAAGAGAGCATTATTTGTCCTAGAAGTTTTTTGACAGCAATACAATAAAGAGAAAACAGAAGGTGCAACAGTTTTGCAGTGCAAGAAAGGCAAGGTAATAAGCCCTCACAAGTATTTTCAAAATTCATATCTATTTCATTAAAAGAATGTTTATATGATATAAAATGGGTTATATAAAATAGCTAAGTGTAAAAATCTCATTTTTCAGAAAAACACTGCTGCTACTTGCAGCTGCTGATGTGGTTGAAACAATGCTTGTTCAATCATAAACAGAGTAACCTTGACTGGTTCCAGTTACAAACAGTAAAGAGAATTGTCCTTTAAAAATCTATGATAAGTTGGTTGGAAAATTAAATTCTAATTTTGCACTGTAAGTGGAAGAAATAGCACATTTAGTTGAAGATCTTCTAAAATCTTCCATATATTTTGTTGTTGAAAAACTATTAGAAAAGATTTGCCACAGAGAAATTCTTAATATAGTTACTATTGAATATATATATATATATATATAATATATATATATATATATATATATATATATATATATATATATAATTGGATTAATACATAATGAAAAAGATATTCTATGGGAGAATTGCATTGAAATCTACTCCGATCAAGCTTATTCCATTTCAGAATGAAACAAAGGTCTAAAAGTACTAATTTTAACATGTGGCACACCTCATGTGATTTATACATAGTGTGTATTTCATAATCAATCTCTTGTTATTGACACCAGTGAGTAAGAAGCTACAATTTATCAAGACAGGGCAATGAAAAGATAGGACACAAAACACAAAGCACTTCTATATTATTGTGAAATATTCTGACTTTCTCATTTCAAATTTTTTTTTTGGATTATTTGAGCTAAAAGAATAAATTTCTTAGAGACAATAAAAATGGAATAAATGGATTTTGTAGCAAATAATTCCTTCTGAAACATGTATTTGGTGAATATTTTTTGAAAAATTGTGTACTCAAAATGAATTGATATAAGGTCTTCAAATCTTCAAATTTATATTCTGATTCAGAAAGAGAAAGTAGCTACATTTATAGAAAAATAGATCTATAGATAATAAATTTGCAAAATAGCAATTTGACATTTCTCAATTAAAAAAAACAGCTTGCAATGAAAATTAACATGAAGACTTACCTTTTTGACTGTTATAAAATAATTTTTATTTTATTTATTTTAAAAACCTAGGTATTTCTAAATTTGAATAGCTAAGGAACTTGTTTACAATTGTCAAACATGATCAATTTGTTCAAACTCTCTTTATCTTAAGATAGATGTTTAACCAAGTTGTTTTGTGATAGTATGTTGAAGTAAGGGTTGAGATTTGAAAATTTTAAATTATTATTACAGATGAATAAAGAATTCTCTAATTCATCAAAGTAATACACTGTTACTACCAATTATACTATCAGTCAGATTGTGACACAGCATCCTGGAATCAAGAAGACCTAAATTCAAATATATTAGTTTATATAGCTAATTTTTGTTCAATTGAATACAATTTTAAATAAAAATTGTCATGTCACTCAACTTTTCATAAAATAATGTACTCAAATTGTTGTTGTTGTTTGTCCTTCATTCTCAAAGAGGACCAATGACATCACAATGGTGATGTCTTGACTTGAAAATGAATTGGATTTAAGTTAAGCAAAGCTATGCAAAGTCATCAACCTCCCTCCTTCTTGCAGGTACATCTGAGTCCAGTGGGCAAGACATAAATCAGAATGACGGGAGATAACCCCAGATGCAGATTGCATTACAAAAATAATTTTCTTATTTTAGAATAATTAATGTTTTATTATAATTTTATAACAAAAATTTATACAATAAACAGCACAAAATTAACAAATATTTATTTATGTATACAACTCTCCAAATATTTGAAGACTACTACCATATTTTCACCTCTCTCACCCCTCTGAAGTCTTTTTTAACTAGGTTCAGTTTAATCCTTGTAATGGATGGTTTCCAGTCCCTTTGCAATTCTAGTTATTCTATAAAATCTTGCCAGCATCCTTTCTAAAATGATACTCAACATTGTATACGTTACATAAGGTGAGTTCTGAGAAGGCCACATTACACCAAAACTATCACCACCCATGCTTTGGAAACTATACTTCTGTTAAAGCAGCCTAAAATCACAATATGTTTTTTGGCTGTCTCCTCCCACTGCTGGCATATAATTAGCCATTTGTCTACCAGAAAAGCATTAGTTTTTTCCCCATAAGAACTGCTTTTGAATTATGTTTCTTCCATCCTGCCTTGCCCAGATGATTTTTTAAGATCCAAGTCTGTTTCCATGAAAGCTTTCTCCAATGCTTCATTGTGATTTGAAGGTGACCTTGGGTACTCAAGGGTTATTTCAGTGGAGTATAAACTCCTAATACATCAGAAAGGTTTCAAAAATGGCTCAAGCAACAGATTATATTTGGTCTCCAAGGACTATTCTACTCAAGTATGGAGAGGCTTATCACAAATAATTTGGTGTCTTACAAATGAGTAATTTGGTCATGGCAACCCATGAAACAAGAAAAATACAAAATAATTCTTCCACTTGTATGTCCTCCTTTCCCTTTTGCAGTGATGGGCAAAGTGACAAAAAAGGAAAAAGTTATTAAGGATACAGTTCTTAGTCTCTAAATAGTAACATAATTATTATATTCTAAAAGTGAGATTTTTATATAAAAACAATCTATAGAGGAACTGAATTGTATCATTCTTAATATTTTTTATTATAAATAAAAATAAGACCAAGAGAAACTGGATAAATGGAAAAGATGCTTATAGGTTTTCCTTGGAGAAGAAAACAAAGGAATTGGTTTGATTATGTGTCCAAGCCAGTAAAAAGCATCATTTCTTGAGTCAATTAATTAACTTATATGGCAGTGCTCATAGGCGGCTAGGTGGATAAAAACCTGGAGTCAGAAAGATTCATCTCTGAGTTCAGCTCTGGTCTCAGACTTATGCTACGTGGCCCTGAACAAATAATTTAACTCTGTTTGCCTCAGTTTTCTCATCTGTAAAGTGAGCTGTAGAAGAAAATGGTAAACCTCTTTAGTGTCTTTGCTAAGAAAGAAAATGGGGTTATGAAGAGTTAGAAGTGACTGAAATGACTGAATGACAAGTAGCTCATGATCAATAATTCTTATTAATAATTCTGAGAGAAGGCAACCTTATGTGACGTCCCATGAAGACAAGACAACTGGCCTTTTTATTATTTTCCCTTTCAGCAGAGTTGGGATCAGGTCAGGTTCCAAGCCTCCTCTCCTCAATCCCATGTCACTAGGTTCCATTAATAACTACCTTGAGTCAAACTACAAGTTTCTTGGAGACTGTGAAATTGGTTCTATCAAGTGTCCCAGTTATCTCAAAGATGGCAGTCAACTCTGGCACTGTGGAGTATCTTGATTTCTTCAAATAAGCCTTAGAGGCAATAGTAGATCCATGCATATTCATATAGCCAAGAGATGAGAATTCCTGAGTTTCATACAGGCAAGAGAATTCAGATTTTTTCTTTAAGGCCTGTAATACAAAATTTTAATTACTAATTCTAGTAATACCAAATTGAATACATTTCAGAACCAATCCTCTCAATGAAGAGGGGCCTCCTGGTCAGAAGTCAGTTTTGGAATCTAGCCTTTTAACAATAAGAGTTCAAAGTCAGAACTAGCTTCTTAAAGAAAGAGATGAAAACCATGTTCTTGGCCCATGTGTGAAACACATCCAGAGATTAAAATCCAGAATACAAAAGAACAAATGACCTGGACTTTTAATTATATTATTACTGTATTATTCTGATAAAATAGGAAAGTGTGAAAGCACCAAAATGATCTTCCATCTGAAGAGAGTCTAATTCACGGAGTGGCAATACGCATCTAGAGGGCTACATGTTTATCTGGATTAAATAGGACTTGGGAGGGGTCTGCACCTCTAAATAACTATCATGCTTGTTTGCCTTTAGGAAGCTTATAATATGATAAACTGAGAGAGAGAGAGAAAGAAAAAGAATTATATTGCTTTTAGTTTTCTAAGAGTACTATTATTGAATTTTCCCAATAGAAAGATTATAACCTTGAATGCTTATATTAGAACTGGTAAATTCTTTGACTAATTTAGTTGGAAGCCTAAATATAAATTTTATCCTGAGATTCTCTCAGAGTAAATTTGGGGGTTCATCAAGTCTAAGATAGCAATTGCAAAATAGGAAGCACTAGAGATTAGACCTGGTTTGTGTAGTTCAGAGTTACAAGTGTTGAGCTATGGGTTACATAAATATTTTTAAAAAGATAACTATAGTGGTAGGACAAGTACTTGTTTTATGTAGGTAGTATTGGTAATCTAAGAGAACAGAGAATTTGTTTTCTAGATCAGTGGTGACAAACTCAAAAAGAAATGAGGTCACTTTAACTGAACATAAGGATGTTTGTGGCTGCGTAATGACTTAGTTTTAAAATGTAATGTTATCAAGGTTTTATTGAAATTTTATTTAGTTAAGTATTTCCCAATTACATTTTAATCTGGTTTAGGCCAGATGTATGGGTGTATGACCTGGGTGGAGTTTCATACCTTAGCTGGAGATCATTGTTGGTTTACTTTGCTTTACTGTCTTTAGGAAGTTGGTATTAAGCTTTCAATCTAATTCCCACTTCTCAAAGAATAGGACTTAGTAAATGCAGAGGAAAAGAGAATATAAGTTTTTTAAATTGTATTCTTTTAACTCTTAAGTAAAATTGCTTTTAATCCATTTTTTTGTCCACAAATATTTCACTGAATTTTGTTGTTGTGGTTCCTCCTTCCTAAAGAGCTTAGCCCGTGTTAGATCTGGTCTAAATCCCAGATTCTTAAACTATGGTTTGCACCCTCATAAAGGGTCTTGTAACTGAATGTGGAAGTCACGAAATTATGATTTATTATCAATAAATATTTGATTTGTATACCGAGTTTATATACCTACATATATCCAGGAATATGTAAAAATTTCACTGGTGAAAAGGGGTGGTGAGGGAAAAAGTTTAAGAAGCCTTGGTCTAAACTAGTTAGCACTTGTCAGCAAAAGGTTGGCTGATTATATTTACTTAGCATTTAAATTAGTTGCTAAAGTGGACAGTATGGAAGAAGTGAGCTTTGGGTGATTTAACAATCAACTATAAGACAGTGATGTTTTGTGATGGTTGTGTTTCTTGTGATAAAAGGGGTATAATTTCATTGGGATGACTGACCTTGTAATAAAGGTTAGCACAATAGATGCTTAAATAACCTGACAGAGATTGTAGAAGTATAGCAAGATTAAGTATCCCTTGTCTCTTATAGTTTTAGAAAAGCTGGATTGTTAACATACAGAAGATCAAAATAAATTACCTTTATGTATTATTAGAGACAAATGTGAATGAGCTTTTTATTTTTAAGGATTATTCTTAGTAGAAAGAAAAGTAGTTTATGAATTTAGTAACTGTACAGTTAAAAGGGGTAATCTAAATGGGATAGAGACCAATGGGACAATACATGAGATTTTATTGAAGAATGCTTAATCTTGCTAAAATAATAGCTATAATGAAAGAGAATAGAAGCAGGAAAGGAAGAGGAGGATTGGGTGAAGAAAGTCTTGGTCCCATCTCATTACTAATTCCCTCCTCCCTTCTTTCCACTTTCCTCTCAATAACTTTCAGGAAATGACTTCTTTCCCAGGGGTGTTAGAGGCTCAGAGGCTTTCATGACCAAAGATTTGGGGAGTTGAGAAAGAAACTTAAATGACAAGTTAATGAACAATTAGACAATGGAAAGATAAGTGGTTGGTCTAATGAGGATGACATAAAATTTTTGTCATTGGCAGAGTTCCATGGTTTAGAGAAGTTGCAGAGTAGTTGTTTTTGCAAAATCATCTAAACTAATCTGAGACTCTAGAATCTTTGACTCTTTTTTAGGTGGCTAAAATGGGAAATTCCACATATTTGATTCCAGAAAAATGAATTACTTTTGTAACCTAGTTTCCTAATGGAGGACAGTATGGTATTCTGGAATTGTCTCCCTTTCTCCTTGTGACCATCTTACTTTGATTGTAATAAGATCCTGTCCTGACTGAAATCAAACTTTGACTGAATCAAACCAGGTTTGAGTAGCCTAAACCTTGAGATTCTATATGTGATGTAAATATTTGCGAAAAGACCACAATTGTAGTAAGAACATTTTATGTATTCTTCTCTGCCAGATTATCAAGAAAACCCGGACATAATCACTTAGTAAAGTTTGAGGTGAGACTGGGACAGCTCAAGCAGCTGTCTGGAAAACAAGTGGAAATCTACACAATGTGTCCTGTGGAAATAATTCCTGGGGTTCTTTTAGAGAAGGAAAGGGTGATTGTATTCTTTCCTGTAGAGCCAGCTCTGAGTATGGTTTTTGAACCAAGAGATTGACAAGATGTCAGCCTGTAGTGTTATTAATAAAATTAACTTGGGACATCAGGGACTGGAGAAGTAGCAGTTTTGTTACATTCAAATTGAGGTTATTCTGGAAACTCCTACATCACTTAGTTGTTCCTCTACCTTATCTGGTTGTTCAGAGCCAGTCAAGAATTTATTTACATATTTGAGGTACTTTTGGAATGAGGCAACCTATGGTAATTGCCAGTGTTCCCCGAAGATTCAAGCTCTTTTAAGGCAGGTTCAGAGGTCATATGCCAAGTCAAGATTGTTATCATTTGGTCATTTCAGTTGTGTTTGATTCTTCATGACTCTATCTGGAATTTTCTTGGCAAAGGTATTAGAGTAGTTTGCCATTAGCTTCCCTAGCTATTTTTACAGATGAGAAAACTCAGGCAAAAAGGGCTAAATGACTTGCCCAGTATTACAACTAGTAAGTGTCTGAGGTTGGATATAAACTCAGAAAGTTCAAGTTTTCCTGATTCCAGGCCTACAGCTTTATCCACTGTGCCTTCTAGCTGCCTGGGCAACTCATGGTGAAGGTTATCACGTGTGTAAAAAGCTGAAGAAGCATTTTAAAAGCTGTCATCAAAGAAATTAACATCTGGGGAGTGGAAAAGCTGGGCCCCTTACAAAGACTGGAAGAGGATGACAGTGTACATCCCAGGACTCTCCTGCTAATCTTTGAATATTATGAGAATTAGAGGAAGATTATTAGCACACTGAGGGGTCCCTCTGTGGTATCTTTATCAGAAAATGTAGATAAAAGTCCCACAGGATGGGCAGCATGGTTGGAATTTTGTCTGCATTGTTGGAAAAGTTACCCACAGTGATAGAATCACAGATCCATTTAGTTAAATTTCATTTTGTTAACTCCAACTCACTATTCCAAGTAATTGAATCCTTTTAAGATGCTGATTCTATAATACAGTGTATAAGTTTTCCATTCCATCTTTGTGTGATCTACAAGTATGATAACATGCCATCTATGGCTTCATTCAAATCATTAATATGCAGAACAAAATAGGGTAAAGATCTGCTTCAAGATTTATATCCATTCATAAATTGCAATTAAGATTGTAAAACCATATAATTATATATGTAGATCTGGAAGGGATCCAGAGACCAATTAGTCCAATCTCCTTATTTTATAGATGAAAAAATAGAGAAGTTAAATGTCTTGCCCAGAGTCACGTGTATATTAATCATCAGAGATAGGATCTGAACCTAGAATCTCTGCCTCTTAATCCAGTATTCCATCCAGTGATCTATGCTGCTTCCACTAACAGTCTTCCAGAACCCTTTCCCTGAATATCTTGGAAATGTCTATTTGGGCATCTCCAAGTTAACACATTTAAAATGAACGTCAATATCTTTCCCCCAAAACTCATCTGTTTTCCTAATTTCCTGATATACCAGCCTCCTTCAAGTCACACAAATTTGCAACTTCAGTTATCTTTGTCTCTCACTCTTACTCATCTCTCCTAGATTCAATCATATGTCAAGATCTGTTGATTTTTCCCATCTCGCCCCTCCACTCTATTTCACATAGCCACCACTCTAGTTCAGGTCTTTATCCTTTTTAACCTGGACTATTCAATAGCCTTTTAATTAATCTCCCTGCCTTCAGTTCTTTCATTCTTCAATTCATCTGCTGATAAGTTGATAAATGTAAAGTTCATGTCACTTATCCATGTTCAAGAAGTTACATAGGTTCCTGAGCACCAGATATAAATGTCTTTGTTAGTTGGCAGCTGGTGACACAGTAGAAAGCTATTTGGACCTAGAATCTGGAAGATCTGAGTTCAACTCTAGCCTGAGAAACTAAATGTGACCCTGATCAAGTCACTTAA
Organism: Antechinus flavipes; assembly: GCF_016432865.1. Lineage (NCBI taxonomy): Eukaryota > Metazoa > Chordata > Mammalia > Dasyuromorphia > Dasyuridae > Antechinus > Antechinus flavipes. Next base: position 156,625,249 of record NC_067400.1, on the reverse strand, counting down.
CAAATTGATGCCTCAGGTTTCTTTCTCCTTTTTAAAATGGGCATAATAATAGCATCTACCTCAGGATTGTTTTGAAGATCAAATGAGATATTTGTAAAAAGTGTTAGCACAGCGCCTGTTACATAGTAGGTATTATATGCCTACTTATTCCCTTCCCATCCTATTTGACATTAAAGCTCATCACACACAATCTGATTCCAAGTTATTTCTCTAGAGTAATAGATTTTGAACTCTAAAGTCTCAGGACTCCTTTATACTTAAAAAATATTTTAGGACCCTCATCCAAAGAATATTTTTAATGTGGGTTATATCCATTGATATATTCCATATTAGAAATTAAAATGTCTTAATATTTTTTATGGAATTAGTTTTGGTCTCACAACCTCCACACCTGAAAAATGTCTTGGGGAGCCTCAGGAATTCCCAGGCCATACTTCAAGAATTACTATGGAGCAATTACTCAGCATTCTTCCTCAAGCACTCTGTGATACAGATATAGTGGTCTATTTGTGTTTCTTGTACATAACATTCCAGCCCCCTTTGCACAATTGCTAGAATATTCATGCACTTTGATTCTGCCTTGTGGGACAACTAGGGTACCATTTCCTATAGAAGGGTCTTTCTGATCCCCCCAGTACTTTGTGCTTTCCTTTTGTAAGATAGAGAAAATAAGAACATTTGCCCTCTTTATCTCACGAAGTCGTTATGAGAATACTCCATCACTCAAAACGCACAACTAAAACCCCATCTTGAACAGGAAAATTTTCCCAACCTCTCTTAATTCTAGTTCTTTATTTATTTTAATTATTTCTTATTTATCCTGTTGGAAAAAGAAATGACAAACCACTTCAGTATCTTTGCCAGAAAACTCCAAAATGGGATCGCAAAGAGCTGGACATGACTGAACAATGTTTATCCCGTATAGCTTTATTTCTATATTATCTATTTGCTTGTTGTTGTCTCCTCCATTGAACCATGAGCTTCTTGGAAGCAGGAATTGTCTTTTACCTCTTTTTATACCTTCAGCACTTAGCATAGTGCCTGGAATACAGTAGGTGATAAATTATTTTTAATGATTAATTGATGCCTTGCCCCTTGAAATTATTTTCTCTTTATTTTCTATTTCATATTTACTTATTTGTATGTATATGTGTGTGTGTGTGTGTGTATACATACACACACCCACACCCACACACAAATGTATAATTTTCTTCCCTATTGCTTAAAGGCAGAGACTATTTTGTTTTTTGATCCCATATTCTCAGTGCCTATTCCAGTGTTGACATATACTAAGTGATCAATAAATGCTCACTAATTGAATTGTCAAATACATTGGTGAAAGTTAGGCATTTGATGTTTATAGTATTTTCCTGATCTACCAGTTTAGTAATTCAGCCATAAAAATCATAGAAATGGGAGAACTAACCTCTTTGAGTGTCTTCAATTTTGCTTCCTAAGCTAACATATTTAAAAATGAAACATCTATACTTTGCCTTTTCAAATCTTCTGCTTATTCAAAATGCAGCTAACCTTTTTAATGTCTCTCTACTCCTAAAGCCAGGTGGAAGACAGAGCTGGCCCTTGAAAGAGCAGAAATATAGTTAATTCTGAAACTCTTTAAGTTGATATTCTTTCAGCTTTTCTCCTGCAAAATTGTTTGTTAGTTCTTAATTTTTTCTCATTTTACCCTATTTCTTCTTATGGGGCACTAGATACTGAGTACAAATTCTGGACTTCATTGCTATAATACTGAAAAGTTGGTAGGAAATGGGTTTATCGTATTTCTATTACCCAAAAGGCTATCTATTACAGCGTCCAATGTAAATTTTTTTTAAATTATAGAATGATATGTCTGAGGATAGTTAATCAAACTTCTCTTTTAATAGATAAGAAAAGTGAGAATGAGATTGGCATAAGGATCTGTTCAAGTCACATAGGTTGTAAAGAAAGGGTAGAGCCAGGATTCAAAGATTATCTCCTGATTCAAATAGTATTTTTTTCAAATCTCAATACCTCAATCAGAAATTGAGATAACTTGAAATCAAATATATATTCTATCAAATAGATAGTATTTTAATTTTGAATTAATTAGATAATTTGGTTAAAAAAATAGACTTGGAATTAAGAAGAGCAGAATTCAAATTCTACCTCAAACACTTATTAGCTCCGAAACAATGGGCATGTCACATAATCTCTCTGTTCCTCAAGTTCTGTATACTTAAAATGGGTAAAATAATAGTGCCTACCTCAGGGTTGCTGTGAGACTCAAATGAACTAATGTATATAAAGTACCTGACAAATTTAAAAGTGCTATTTAATGCCACCCATTATTATTTTTTGTCATTAAGATTGACCTGTCAGAATTATGCATGTGTGTGTTTGTTTTTGTTTTCTTTTTTTAGTTAGGAGTTGGAGGTAGGGGACAGTTATTACCTATGATATCAATTTTCTCATACATATGCATTTGTTTCAAAAGGAAGAAAATTAACATAACTTACTCTGGAGGCATCCTGGTGTAACAATATATCAAGTATTTATTAAACACTTAATATGCATAAGGTGCTGGCTAAATTCTAAGGATTCAAGAATGAAACAATTCCTACTCACATTCTAATGGGGAAAGGGAAAGACAATAAGTACATATAAAATATACAGCAAAAATGTAATGTTATTAAATATAAAATATATACAATATAGTAAATATTGGCAGTTTGGGAGAAAATTCATTAACTGTTGAAGGAATCAGGAAAGACATCATGGAGAAGATGCTTGAGCTGTATCTTAAAGAAATTCTATGAGGTAGAAGTGAGGAATGAGGAAGAAGTAAATTCTAGGAATGAAGGCTAACCAGTGTATAAGCAGAAAAATGATAGAAGAAGTGTATGGGGAACAGAGAGATGGCTAGTTTGGCAGGAAGAAAGAGAATTTCAGGGGAGTAATGCCCAATAATTCTTAAAAGATAAGTTGGGACCCGTGTATATAGAGCTTTGTTTTAGTCTAGAGCAATGGGCAATCAGTGCAGTTGATTGAGTAGAAGAATTACTTGGGCAGATCTGTTTTTAAGAAAAATTACTTTGATAGTATTTATGATGGAAAAAGATGATGGTGGGAGACCAGTTAGGAAACTGTTATAATAATTTAATGAAGAAGTAATTATGAGAGTCTAAACTAAGATGGTCAGTCTGTGAATGGAGAGAAGGATTTGAATAGGGGACAGGTTGTGGAGAGAGAAATGATGAAATTTGGCAACTGGTTGCATATATGAAGTGAGAAGAGTGAGAAATAAAACTCAGGTTATGAACCTGTGAGACCAAAAAGATGGTGTTATTGTGGACAGAAAAGGAAGTTTGAAAGAAGGGATAAGAGAAGGAAAAAACTGTGAGTTCAGTTTTAGATGTATTAAGTTTAAGATGCATCCAGAATGTACATTTTGAAATGTCTAATTGGCACTAAGTAATGCAGATTGATCTGGGAATCTTGTACATAGAGATGATAGTTAAATCTATGAGATCAGAGGAGATTACTAAGAGAACATTCTACAGAGAGAAGAGAAATGGGGTTACCACAGAATTTTTGGGGAATACCCCAAAGTTGATAAAGGTTTATTATATAGATGATGGTAACTGAGAAGTGATCAGACAGCAGATGAACTAGGAGAAACTGGTATTATGGAAAATCCAGATGGGAGATTATGGCTAGTCAAAAGTTTCAAGTGCTGTTGATAGGTCAAGAAAGATTAGCATAGATGAAGCAAAATAAAACAGAAGCAATCAACATCAGGAATCAGGGCTGGCAATTAAGAGATTCGGTAACTTTGAAGATAGAAGTTTCAGTTGAGAGAAGATTGGAAGCTAGATTGTAAAAGTTTGAGGAGTGAGAGGGAGTAGAGGCAGTAAGACTACTTTTTCAAGGAGTTGGCTAGGAAAGGAAGAAAAGCTATTAAAGAAAGATTTGAGATCAGAATACTTCTACTTAAGTCCTGGCTTTGCCATCTATTAGCTCTCTGACTTTGGACAAACCACACAAATTCTCGGAGCCTCAGTTTTCTTACCTGTAAAATGGGGTGACAATACTGTCTTCTATACAGGGTCCTTTTCAGAATTAAATGAAATAATACATGAATAGCACTAGGCAAGTCTAAAACTTTACATAGATCTGTGAACTACATTTTAACTACAAATAGGACTTAATTTCTCTGTTGAAAAAAGATTACTATTTTACCCTTTAGGTGGGTAATTGGAGTTAGAAATGTATCCTGAAAGAAATTTTGCCAGGGTTTATTTGGAAGATATTCAGTGTGGGATAATAATTAGGTTGCATATTAATCAAGGAGGAGAATCAAGAAGATGAGAACAGTTTATGATGATTCAATTAACGGATAGTAATTTAGTTCAATAAGAGCTAAATTGGAATAGTTTATCATAAGTCTCTGGATAAAATATTATTTAAGGAAAATATAATGCCAGAAGTAAATGCAATTCTATTCTGTGTTTTTGTCCCAGTCTTTTATTAGATAGATTTTGGCAGGTGCCAAAATGGGGCCATTTCTGGAAAACATATATACATTTATAAATAGATATGTATAGGTGTGTATATGTAAATATACACATGTGAATATTCACATATGCACATACATATATAAAACACACACATATATAGCCGCAGATTTTTTAAAAGAACTCCATCCTGATATAGTATTTTCTGCAATGAAAACCTTCATAAGAGTTCATCACACACAAAAAAAGGCATTTGAAAGACATTTCTTTGATGTTTAGGAAACTAAAAATAACAAGAAAAGATAAAAGTAAAATTTCAACAGCATAGAAAGATGAAAGGTTTCCTTTTGCTTTTATTGTGCTATTTCTTGGCCATGACTTACTTCTTTTCAATGTTACTATTATTATATTCCTTTCCATAAGTCACTTTTAAAAGTATGAAATATCTTTAATTTTTTTTTTTTTGTTGTTGTTGTTGCAATAAAGAGCAAGCCAGCAGCAGCTGAGATTTAGGGTTGACGTGAGGGCGAGGGAGCAGAGGTTAGAGTGTTGTGACGGGGGCTGGCTGGCGGTGTGAGGAGGGGGAGACTGGGAAAGAGACGCAGTGACACTGCCCTCCCCGGGCTGGTTGAAGCATCTCACTGGTGACGGGTCTGAAAGCACGTGGCTACGTCATGGAAAGCCAGTCTTTTCAATGCAAACTTCAACTCCTCCTCCTCCTCCCTCTAATGCCTGTAACTCACATCCAAGGCTGGGAGAGAAATCCAGAGGGGAGATTTTCCTCATGCACACCGTTGCTGGAAGCAGGGAGAGTGAGAAGAAGGAGGAAGGGGATCTGCCTTTCTCTCCACCTACTACAAGATTGCTAAGGGGAGGGGGAATTAAATTTGCATCTTTTCTACGAGGTGATTGAGAACTGCAGGTTCAGACAGATTATTCAGATCACTGGAAATTTATTGTAAAAAATCGACACTTTCAGAGGGAAATCTGTATCTTCAACTGTCAGACTTGATTCCGGAGGTGGTATTGGTGTGTGAGTGTGTGTGGTTGTTTTTTTTTTTTTTCTTTTTTTTTTTTTTTTTTTTTTTTTTCTTCCTTTTTTTTTTTTTTTTCCTCTTCTTTTTCCTTTCTCCTAGGGGCTACACAATGGCAGTCTTCTTTCAGTAAGATGATTCCTGCTTTGGCTTCTGCAGATCCTCCCATCCTCATAGCGATCAAGTAAAAGGCTATGGTTTTCTCTTTGGGGATCTTTTGTGCATTACTGTTCTCCCTGATTAGTTTTTGGCCTCAGTTGGGATTTCTTCTTTGCCTTTTCGTTTGGCTTCATGCTGAAAAGGATTTTCCCCCCCCCACCCTTTTGGTAATAATCCAGTGTTGATCTTGGGGGATAAATCATTCATCCTGGACGAAAAAACATTCATTGAGAAGTCTCAAAGAAATATACCACGTGAGGGGAAAAAACTGGGAGAAGATCGGAATATTATCGTTTTTCCTATGGTAAAACTGGTGCCCCTCTTCAGGAGAACTGATCTCAAATTATTATTATGCAACCACAAGGATCTCTTCTTTCTCAGGGTGTCTAAGCTGCTGGATTGCTTTTCGCCCAAATCAATGTGGTTTCTTTGGAACATTTTCAGCAAAGGAACGCATATGCTGCAGTGTCTTTGTGGCAAGAGTCTTAAGAAAAACAAGAACCCAACTGGTAAGCAAAACATGTATAATGTTATGTTTTCCCTCATAATAACCTGTCTGTTGCTTGTAGAGATAGCTCTGCAATTCTACTAAGAGGGAAGGAAGGGAAAATATAAAGAGCCAGGACCGGCCGTTGCATGTAAAGGTGCTATATGAATAAACAGCTGGATTAGCTTCAGCGAATATGAAAACCATCATCAGCATCTCTTGGCTGTGACACATCCCAGCATTGGAGGGGAGAAAACTTTAAACCTTTTTTTATTTTATTCGTGTTTCGGTGGAATATTGAAGTGCGGTGGCTTAGCGGTTTCCCCTTAGGCAGCTAAAGCTTCGGTAGTTATGGGGAAGAAGGCTCTGGGATGGGAAAGGGGGGGCTTTCTATACTTATTAGACTGCCCTCCCTGAGGGTTCAGTGACATGGGGCTCCGGAGCTGAGATATCCGGTACAATACTTTCTGATTAGCTTGCAGAATATTCGTCACACTGATCACCTTTACCGAAGTAAAATCAGGCCCCATCCCTCCCTCTCTCACATCCTACCTCCCACCACCACCATCCCCCGCCTCCCTCTCCCTCACTAGCTCACAGTGCCCGTGGATTAATTCATTCCCCCGTCTGCCAGTGACACATCATGTCACAAGGAGACTTTCCCAGGGCTGATGCCTGGAGGGAAATCGAGTCCAAGTGGCCACATTGTGCCCAGCAGCATTTTGTTACTGCACGCCGGGGGCTGGGGAGGACGGGGTTGTTATTGTTTTGCTCGAAACCTGCTTGGGTGCTTTGCTGCCTGGTTGGGCTGGGATGTGGGTCTGGGCTGTAGCGTGATGGTTGGTGATCATGCGCCTCAGTTCAAATGGGCTCCAACGAGGGAACTTGCAGTACATTACATAAGAAATGCAAATGCAGGTGTTTCGGGGAGTCAGATCCCACGGGTTCACTTTCTCCCTGGATCAGTTTGGGGCGTTCTGGGGCGGCCGCGTAGTTGTGGGCAAGCAACAAGGGGGAGGGAGGGAGGGAGAGGCGGAGGGAAGAGGAGGAGAAGGACTGGGTGGTGGCGGTGGCGGCGGCGGCAGCAGCCAGGAGTCTGGGCACTGTACCTCACAGCTGCCTTTCAGGGAAATAGCACCACACACATCCCAGCTCTGTGCCCCCTAGTTCCCACGGCTTGGTTTGCCGCAAGCATCGCTGCGTGGAAAGGAAACGTTGGAGAGTGTGCGTGGAGGTCTGTTTGTGTGTACGGAGGGGAGCGTGGGGTTGTGTGTGTGTGTGCGCGCTCGTGAGGGTGAGTGTGGGCTCGCTGTCCTGCAGTGGCAGCTCCGGAGCTGGAGGCTCCTGACGCTGGCACTGCAGTGTAGTAGATCATAGGCTCTCGGCTGCCTTTCTGACACCCCAACATCAACAAGAGGCTGCACTGGCAGCCAGAACCCCCATCTGCTCCGGCAGCAAGTGGCTGCTGTTTCCCAGCCCCCAGGGAATTGGTAACGGAAAGAAGCCGGACTGGGCTCCAAGGGGGATGCTGCTGCTTTAGGGTTGAAGGGGGGGAGGGAAGGAGGCGGAGGTGTGGTAGGCGGAGGGACGAACTCTCCACCTACTCTTCTCCCTTTGCGGCCACCACTTCTGCACCAAAAAGCAAGCAGAGTTTTTAGACTAGCCGAAAGACAGATCACCCCGTGCTCGAGAAGGGAACACATCATCATGGTCTGGAAAGAAAAGGACAGTGGTTTAGATTAGTGTTGAGGCTTTGGGAAGGAGCTCCTGATTACTCTTAATTTCTGTACTGCAGTGACTTAAGTCTTTCTCCTCCACTCTCTACCTTTCCCTCTCCTCCCGTCCCCCCAAACTCCCAAAGTCCCTTTCCCTTCTGTCTATTCATCCTTCTCTCTCTCTCTCTCTCTCTCTCTCTCTCTCTCTCTCTCTCTCTCTCTCTCTCTCTCTCTCTCTCTCTCTCTCTCTCTTTCGTTTATCCATCCATCTTCACTTTTTCTCTCAACTCCCCTAGGATTGGGAACTTTTAAATTATGCACCATCCTGAGAAATTCAAGGTGGAAAGACAATTGTCAGCTCCCCCAACTGCATATCTGAATCAGCTATTAAGTACACCCCACCCACAGCAGCAAGTAAAACAAAGTCAAATGCATTCGTTGCATAAACAAATATGAATCCACATAAACATCTCCCAAGTTGACTGAAAAAAATTTTTTTATCTGAATAAGAAAAAGCCCAAGACTGCTGATGAAAAGACGTTTTTTATTCATCCAGGACTTTTTTATTTTTTTAAAATCTAATTTAGTTCCCTTTTAAAGAAAGAAGTATTGTAAAGGCTGTTTATTTGTCAGTTTGCCTAGGATCCTTGAAGCCAGACTGGTTGTTAGCAGAAGAGAGTAAATATTCATTTCAAAGTGGAACACTAAGTTTTTTTGCTGTTTAAAAAAATTATTGTTGTAAACACTTTTGCTGGAAAAACTTTCCCATAAACATAATTCAAAAAAAAAAATTCCTTCACATTTCTCCCCACCTCACCCACCTCTATCTCTTGAATGAAATAGATATTTTACCGTTGGTGTTTGGAAAGTATCAGACAAATGATAAATTACTTTTGGAGTACTTTATTTTGCAGCTAATGAATGTTAAAACAGTTATGTGTGAAGTGACAGGTTGGTTTTATGGTCAACATCAAGTATTCTAATATGAATGAGTAACGATATGACAAGTCTCTAAGTTAGGGACTTGCAATGGTTTTTGTTGATCATTTTTATGACATTCCATTTCACCCTCTAAAAGTTCTTTCTCTTCAATGCTTTTCTGTTACTACATGATAAATTTCATTATCCATTTGCTAGTAAATCTGAAATAAATTGTAGGTTTCTGACCCCAAGAAAGTACTTCAGCTAACAAGCTAATTAATTAATTAAAATAAAACAGAGACCTAAATCCCCTTAGCAGGTAAAGCCAAAAGAAACAAATTGAACACTATCATTTTTTTTTTTTTTATAAAGGAGAGCAATTACATTAAGATTTTAATGAAGCTAAGCAGAATACTGGCAAATAATATTACTGCATCAGGAAATTTGATAAAATGTTCTTTTTATGATGTTATAATGGAGAAATAACATTAAATAAAATCTTACTTTCCCAGCCTGTGGGTTTGCTTAGTGTACTTTTTGTCATTAAAACTCCCTGGTTCTTGACTTTGTTAAAACTTTTAAGAAGTTTAGGATCTGAATTCTTGAACCAATGCTGCAATATTATTGCCACATACTTAGGAAAAGAAATAGTCATTATCTGATGGCCCAGAAATTTGTAGCTATTATTTTATTATAGGAATCAGCATAAATGACAGTTTTAATTGAAATATCTTTTTTATTTTCATTGTAATAAATCTCAGAATTTGAATCCATTTCATAATACATCTTTACTATAGGATTATGAATATTTAAATCATGATTCACTTTTTGTAGTGGCTCAAAAGGAAACTATGTTTGAAACCAAGATCGTTGGTATCTATATGAACTTCTGCAAATCACAATTGTCTAAGAAATGAAGTACATATTTTAAATATTCCCCCTTTTCCCATCAAATAATTTTCTGTTTAAGAATAAACTTAGCTTTAGGTTTCACAAAATTTTACAGTCACTGAATATTTAGCAAATCCTCAAAAGGGAAGTATGAGGGTTTAGACTTTTTTTTGTTTGTTTAGACTTTTCTTTTTGTCCAGTAGGCCTAAGTTTCTTAAATCACATTTTGTCCTAATATGATAGATTGACTAAACTCATTATCTAGGTCATGACTCTGAGTACAGAATTCAGAGAAAATGAATAAAGAGTCAAAAAAAAAAAAAAAAGATTAGACTGAAAAGATAAGTATTTAAGTAATATTATTGACATTCACATTGACATTGAATATAAAAAAACAAACTCCCGCACAATCCCAAACTAGAGGCCAGTTTAGAGGCTCAGTAAGCTTTTGAAGTTGATTCTGAGTGAAAAAGATAAACAAAGACACTATTTACAAAGGACTAAGAAAAGATCTCTCTTGGGAGAGAAGTAGGAAGTACTTGTCCTAATTGCAGCTCAGATAAGTACAGGTAGACCTTCAGAATTTCTCTTGCCCTGTTTGTCTTTTCTCTCTGTCACATTAATTCAAACAAGGTGGCCGTGCGCACCTATCACTTCCTGTTTCCTTTACTATCAATAGAAAGTGGTAATACCCTGACTTCAGCACTTGCCTCACTCTTCAATCTTAGCTGCCTTGAGTAAAAGAAGCACCTGTTCTTCAGCTCATTTTGAAGTTACCTGTAAAATCTACTGGCGTTTCATCCAGGTTTATTACATTTTGAATTAATATACCAAATATGCAAACAAGAAGGTGCATAGAAGGTTTTTTAGTTCCTGTTATTCCCTTGCTTTCGCACAAACTATGGCTTCTTATAGAATCAGACTGAGTAAAAAAACTCAAACTTCTCTAACTATAGAGCATTTAGATTGATCAAACCCAGATTGTCTGTGTGAAAATCTTCAAGTTGCAGATTTGAGGGCAGGTCAAGAACTCTATCCTAGGGGTTGAGTAACAGAAATACCAATTGTCGTTTAGCATCATTTCCAAAGAAAGTCTTACATATATAATCAAAGGTTAATATTAAAATCAGGCCACTTTCTCAGAACAGTGAATTTCTTATAATATATAAATGAACAAATATGATAATAAAGTTTTAGTTTTAACAATGAAGATGATTTTGACCATATCAATATCTTACCTGATTCATCTTAGAACATATTCTTAACTGAGAGTTTGTTGTATTTTTTTCACATCATGCCGAAGCTAACTGAATCTGTGTTTTATGTGTTTTCATGTTGAATCATTCTGTCACAAATTTTCAAATAAAGTCTTCCATGTTTTAGCAACTTATTTATAAGGAGAACATTTTCAGGAAGTTTCTTTGTACATTCAGTAAGAAGGACAGCACTGTTTCATGTACTTCTATTGAAACCAAATTTTACTTGAACAGAATCATAAACTTTCTCCCTATGTAAATACTTCAAAACTGGAGTAATACTTTATAGTTATAGGGTAAACCATTCTAATGGTTGAACAGTTATATGTGAAAGGCAGTGGGTTATTATGGAAAGAACACTGGACTTGGAAATTGGAGAGAAAGGTTCAAGTCCCTTATTATCTCTATGGCTATGGGTAGACCACTCTCTTAAGTTTCAATCTCCTCATCTGTAAAATGGGAATGGTAATACCAGTACTGCTTACCTCATAGGGCTGTTATGAAGAATATGTTCCTTCTGTAAACATTGAAGTTCTACATACATATGAATAACAGGAATTCCATAATAAAATCTTCTAAGTTGTTTCATTATATTCCCTTCTTTAGCAAACACCCAATTTAATCTCCCACATTCTGGTCAGAGAATGGATTAGGAAAAATCCCTCCTGACATCCAATTTACTTTATAAAAAGACTCTATGATGATGACCAAGGATTCAGTTTCTATTTGAGATCTTGAGCATGGTTGTACAAAATATTGTAGCCAAGGCATGTGTCTAGGCACCTGGTAAAATATCTTCCTATGGCATTTACAGATTCTATTACATATGTCATTGTGCCTTGCTTTTTAAAGGAAACAACAAAATTCTGATGTTTGTGACTAAATACTCTAGCAGCAGGTGATCCTCTTCTTTGGCAAGAAGACAAAGATCTCAATCTTCTATATCTTGGATATTGAACTGATTTCTAAGACCCTCCCGCATAGAAGGAAATGTTCATCTGTTTTGTAAGATAATAATAATTGTTACCATTTATATAGTGCTATGAGTTTTATAAAGAACTTTATAAATAACTCATTTGATCCTCATAACAACCCTAGAGTGCTATTATCCCCATTTTATAGTTGTGAAAACTGATCCAGATAGGTTAAGTCACCTGTTTAGTCACAAAGCAAATTAGTATGTGGAATTGGATTTGAATTTAGTTCTTCCAGACCGTAGAAAGGGAGCACACTCAACAAATTCACCTAGTTGGCAGTTATATTGAATTGTGTATGTATGTTATCTGTCAATATCATCCATCCATTCTACAAATAGTTGTGCAAATATTTATGCTAAATGCTTACTTTTTTTCATTAGTTAGTTAAAAGTCATGTGTTTTTTCTCAGATCTATGAATTTTAGGACTGTATTTAGCATAATCTTCATATTTATGTTTGATTCATAAGAATCACAGACTTTAGATTTCTCCCATTATGGATATCATCCATCAATTCGATATATACTTATTTGTGCAGATAGTTATTCTAAGTGCTTACTTTCACAGTCAAAAGTCACATGTTTTTCTCGGATCTATGAATTTTAGGACTATAACTAGTATAATCTTCATATTTTTGTCTATCAATAGTATCCATCCATTCGACAAATACTTATTTGTGCAACTATTTATTCTAGGTGCTTACTTTTTTTCATTAGGTAGTTAAAAGTCATGTGTTTTTCTCAGATTTATGAATTTTAGGACTATAACTAGCATAACCTTCCTATTTATAAAGTCAAGGTTTAATGAAAGTAGCACATATTTCACTTTCATTCATTCTTTCGAGTCAGTTATTTGTAAGCATAAGCCTGTTTTAAATTGTCTAATAGAACAAAGTTTGTAAAAATCTTTCAGATTACTGAGTTTTAATTCTAATCTTTTTTCAGCTATAGAGCTTATTAATGGCTGATGTTTCATTGCATCTTTCATTTTATTTGATTGAATTTAATTCAATACATTTAAGTATCTATTATGAACAATGATCTGTGCTAGGTTCTGGAGACACATGGATGAAACAAGGCTTTTCTCCTCACCTCTCTCTCCTAGTTTTCCAGGCTTCCTTTAAGATTTAGTTCAAATCTCATCTTTCAAAACTACTTTTTTCAATTTCCCCTCACTACTAGTACCTTCCTGTGAGATCACCTGCTATTTATTCTACATGCATCTTGTATGTAAATAGTTGTTTGCATCTACTCTCCCTCATTATACTGTATTTTTTGTGATAGGGATTGTTTTTGCCTTTGTATCTCTGGGTCCTCATACTTAACAGAGTTTCTGGAATATAGAAAGTATTAATTAAGATTAATGCTTCTTGATGATGATGCTGATAGCACAGTCTTTGCTCTTAAGTAACCCAAAACCTTCTATGCACTGTATAAATGGTAGCTATTATTATTATCTTATAAAACATATGAACATTTCCTTTTATCTGGAAGGGATAAGACTGAGAAATAACACTCAGAACTAAAATATAACTTAGAATATGATAAGTGTATAGAAGAGCTCATTGTTAAGTACCTATAATATGCCAGGCATTGGCCTAAATGCTAGGGATTATAAAACAGAGGATTCCCCTGCCCTCAAGAAGCTCACAGTCTGTGAGGTGGGGAGGCAGGGCGGGGGAAGCTATGCAAATAGCTAGCTACAAATTCGAACAGAGCAAAGAGACTTGAAAAAGGAGAGAATATATCAAACTCAGAGATTAAGGAAACCTTCATGGAGGAGGGGATACTTGAACTGAGTTTACAAAGTCAAATATTTTAACAGGAAAAATATAAGGCTAGACTGTTTTAGGTATGGGAGAATACTTAATTCTCCCTACCTATCTAATATGGGAGAATAGTATGAACAAAGGTATGATGATGGGAAAGGACACACTAGAGAAGAGTTTGGCTGGAATATAGGAGAAGTAATATGGGACATTGTTGGAAAAGGATAGTGGAAGCTGACAGTGGAGAAACCTGGAGGTCATACTAAAAAATTATTTGGTAAATAATGGGACAATATTGACAGCTTTTGAGGGGGAATAATGTGATCACAGTAGTCAGTTACAAAAATTGCTGGGACAAAATAAGGAGTGGATTGCAGAGGGGGAAGACTGTAGGCCCAAAGGCAATTTAGAGAATTAATCCATAATTTAGGTGAGAGGTAATGAGATAGTGGCAATGAAAAGGGGGCAGTAGAAAGATGAGGAAGTTCCTACAGAGACAGAATCAAAAGTATTTGGCAATTATTTGCATAAGAAGTATTAAAAGAGAGAAGAGTGTGTGTGTGTATGTATATATATATATATATATATATAATACATATAGATAGGTGTATATATTTTCCCCCTCGCTATGCCCTAGCAAAGGCGGGTATAGGAACTATATCTTGACTTCAATGATACAGAGGATTCCTGATGAGAAAGCTCTCTACCAATACAAGTACAGGACCTTTTCTGCAACTCACAGTCAAACAGTTATACACATTACTGAGAAAGTAAATAGCTTGTTTAAGGACACATAGAAAATATATGTGGTATTTGAACCCAGGTTTCCCCCATCTTGAGCCACCTTTCTATCAACTCTACCATAGTGCCCCTCTTTCAAACTACCTTAAAAAGTACAAATCCACCTTATATACTGGATTAACTTTTTTCCTTCTCTTATTTCATTTTATAATAGCACTTTATAATAGTTAGAAATTTATGAACTTTATAAATCACTAGGTTACCATTACTTGTATGTCCTGGAGAAAATTGAGCCACCTGCTCTATTCCTTAATTTTCTTTCCATAAGTATTTCTAAGATACTGGAATGACCATTTTCTCTCTTCATAGAATCCCTTTCAGTAAGGATATAGACAGTGATAGCATTTATCATTATTTCTAATCTGTTGCCTATTGTTCTCCTTGAGGGCCCACTGTGCCTTGAAATTAACTTTTTTTTAGTCTTTAGCCATTTTTATTTTTAAGGCAAAACTATAAACCTTATGAATTTCTGCACTTCAGGTGACACTCCTATGCTACTTCTAGTTCTTTCTCTTTCCTTCCTCCCTTCCCCCTTCCTTCTCCCTTTACCTTCCTTCCTTCCTCCTTTTTGTTTCTTCTTTCTTTCTTTCTTTCTTTCTTTCTTTCTTTCTTTCTTTCTTTCTTTCTTTCTTTCTTTCTCTCTCTCTCTCTCTCTCTCTCTCTTCTCTCTCTCTCTCTCTCTCTCTTCTCTCTCTCTCTTTCTTTTTTTCTTTCCTTCCTTCCTTCTCTGTGTCTCTCTTTTCTCTTTCTTTTCTGCTTTATCTTTTTCTAGTTACTTTAAAGGGAGCGGCAAGTGGATGTCTTAATCTCATTAAAGAATCTTAAGTCCAGAACCAGTTTTCTTGTCATTGTTCCAATTCAATTAAGAAACACTTATTAAACCCCTAATGTTGTGAGGATAAGTGCTGGTTTTGTTGTTTAGAAGTAATAAAAAAGACTGTTCTCATGGAGCTTATAATCTAATAAAAAAGGAAAGACATGGTGGGAATTCCTATCCCCTACACATGCAAGAGAAAACATAATAAAAATAGAGAAGAAAAATGTTATGAGCCATTTAAGAAGATCATTTTAACTTGGAGGGAAATAATCATTGGTCAGGGAAAGATCTATGGAGGAAGTGACACTTGAATTGGGCCTTGAAGGGACGAAAATCCTTTGAAAGTTGCTGATGGAGAAGAGACCACTTTTTGCCAAGCAGTAGAAAATGTAAGCAAAGATACACAAAATTGACTAGGGCACTTTCCCTTTTCATCTTTTCTGCTTGTAATTCTAGCTGTCTTCCAAGCTAAGATGATCATGTGCCACCTTCTTTGTAAAGACTATTATCTTCTTCTTGAAAGGATATATTTGTATATGAGTTTACTTTTATTACTCAATAGAATGTAAGCTTCTTGAGGCTCCAGGGTTTTTCATTTTGTCTATTTTCATAGTGCCAACTATGTACCCTGGGCATTTGACAGATTCTCCCTGGACTGGATAAAAAGGTAGTGTTCCCAAATGGCAATAATATGGGATGAAGTTGGAAAAAGCATGTTGGGACCAGATTTTAGAGAGTAGCAGTTTATACTTCATTCTATTGGTAAGTGGGAAGTGTGGAGTACAGGAAGAGAAGAAGAAGAGGAGAGAGAAAGAAGAGTATGGGGAGAAAAGCCAAGGAGGAGAGGAAGAGAAGAGAAGGCTAGAAATGGGAATAACAGAACCAGTTTAGTTTATTAGGAATATTTCTTGGGCATCAGTGAAAACTATTAATGGGATAGGAGTGGAGGCAGGGAAGCCATTCAGGAGGCTATGGTGAGACTGGAGACAAGAAGAGATGAGGGCCTGACTTAAAAGTGGAAAACGATGGATTGGAGGTGAGGATAGGGCTGAAAGTTGTTGACAGAAATGCCTAATTTCTGGAAGAGGGCTGCTGGAGGGTATCTGTTGGGTCGGGGCAAGATGCTTACTAGCTGTGTCACCCTGGCTTTGGCTTAAGTTTTCACTTCTGCAAAATGACTACTTTCTACCAGGATTGTTGCTAGGGAAAAAAAATATTTCAAAGAGCTATTTAAATTTCCAAGTACTCAATAAATGCATTGATTATTTATTTTCATCATTTCTCACGAGGTGGGTAGAATGGAAAGCTTTTCAAAAACATCGTCGATGGCTGAAGGGTCTGACTTCGGAGGAGTATGTTAGGTGCAGGTGGGGATCGGGCTGTTTTGTTAAATACAAACTGCTCCGGCCTGGGGGCTTAGGGCTGAGGTCTCGAGTTTAAGTGTATCCTTGACCCCCGGTAGCTCAGGGAAGTAAGATGTGACTCGCTACAAAGCACAGGATTTGGGGTTAGAAGACTTGGGTGCAAATCCCAATTCTGTAACCAAACCACCTGTGTGACCTTGGGCAAATAACTGCCCCTTGCAGGCCCTCAGTGTCCCCGCTCTGGGATATGGGTGATGTTGGGAGAGACCTTTTTCAAGCCTGTATCCCGAGAGCAGTGGAGGTGGAACCTTAAGTAACTTCGCTCAGAGTAAAGCCTGGTGGTCCGGGGGGACGGAGAAGCTAGCGGAAGGTAACAATCACAGACTCCTCTCACCATGACGAAGCGGGGAAAGGGGCTGGGGACTGTTAACCTAAGAGAAGCAGAAGCCCCGGGACTTCAGTTGAGGAAGGGGACCCGCTACGCAATGCGGCGGAATCGGCCTGTTGGAGCCGCCGTAGCGCACGAAGTTTTCGTTGCTACAGAGATGACCCTTGACCCTATTGAAGAGCCGACCTAGAGTGGCGCTTCCCTCCTAGGACCTCGCGGGCTGGGGCTCTTCTGTTGCTATGGAAACGACGCGGACCGGAAGCGCGGGAGGAGCCTCAGCCGAGGATCCTCATTTCGGGCTCCAGCCGGACCCGGAGGGGAGAACTGACAGCTGGAGCTGCGTGGAGTCCTTGGGAGTTGTGAGGCGCGTGGTCCTTTGAGGTTGCTTGGACTGGAGGCTCGGCACTGTTGGGAGGGTAGGCAAAGGCGGCGGAGATCCCGGGACCGCCTTGCCCCTGATCAACCCGCAAGCCCCGCCCTATTCTGAGACTTTTCTTACCCGAGCTGGTTTTGCTTAACTAGACTTGCAGCTTCCTTGGGGTCCGGTACCGCTCTCTTGGGGCAAGAGGACAAATCTGATCTCACTCCCTGCAGAGCTGGACTTTAAAAGGAAAGGGTAGGAATTCTAGGAGTGTGGAGAGAGGAGGAGTGAATCAAGAAACTGAAGAAGGGTTCAGGGTTTTCGAAAGGCTTGGACCTCCATTAGTCTGTCAGCAAGGGTTCGAGAACTCCGAGACCAGTCCGGGTTCTCCTTTTAAAAAGCTGATGCCTTTATTCTGTGATTGTCATCAATTTATCCCGTACATATAACTTGCACGTGTACCTTGTCATGTGCACTTAGCTCCCTGAGTTCTGGTGCTATTTTTGCTTTTGTATTCCGGCATTAGCACATGACCTGGCTCCTAGTAGTTGAATTACTACCTTGGTTTAGGTGTCCTGAAGTTTTGTACAGCTCCCAGGTAGTTTAAAGTAATCTATTAGCAAACTCTCTCTTCCTCCTGTCTTGTATCAAGGATCTTATGTGACTGCATGTTTGTTTTGTTTTTTGGCTGCTTTAAAAAAAAAATCACTTAAAGTACCTATTATAAATATTATTTGGAATGAATGAAAACCAAAATAAAACCAAAACAAATCTTAAGATTTAATTAATACCTTCGTATTGGTATTTAGGGTAAGAAACCTAGGGGGAAAATATCCCCTGCAGTTGATTATTTGTTATTCTAGAATTGTAGATGGTTACACACATACTATAAAACACCATTGCCATTCTCCACTCCTACCCTTCACATTCTTTCACAAACAGCCTTACCTAGACCTCTAATGTGACAGAACTGCATTAAGTCTGATGAGAACATTTTGGGACTAATCATGGACTTAGTGACTTGTGTCCGACTCTTCTTGACCCCATTTTCTTGGCAAATATGCTGAAAGGCTTCAATATTTCTTCCTCCAAGGTATGATGTGCCCATGGATTAATTCCATAATTTACCACTCATGACTGAATAAAAAGGATTATGTAGCCCAGTGGTATATTCCTTACTTTCTCTGTATTGTATTAAACCAGGTCATTAAAATTTTTAATACAAATCTTTTACAGAAAGTAAAAATCGACTTTGAGCCTAGAGAATCTTGAGACAATGTCCTACCATTAGTGTTGCCACTCAGACGGGGAAGGACTGGATTGCCAAAGCATCATCATTATGATTGAATTGTAATTTCTAAGATTTGAGATTATAGAGTATTTCTCTAAAGAGATCTACTCAATGGATTAACAAGTCTCTATGATCCTTAGAGTATGGAGGAGAAAGGCAAAGAATTCAGTGCAGCTGTAGCTTTAAGTTGGAAAACATGTTTGAGTTTGAGTTAGGATAGGGAAACCAAAGAAAGGTGCCCCCCCCAAAAAAAAAAAAAAAAAAAAAAACATACCTTTATTTATACTTACTCAGTTTTGAAAGCAATTTAGCCTTATTTTGGAACAAGTGGAATGAACTTTTGGTATACTCTTTTTATTTCTTCTTGATAAATTTGCAAATTGCAGTCAGGGGAGAAAGTTTGTTGATAGTTGAAAAAACATGTTTTACTAGCTTACAACCAAGCACTATCTTACAATGCTGTCTTTGGTGCTGTAGCAGAAAGTTTCCTTTCCTATTTCTATTTATTATGTCTCCAAACTATCTATAAGTTAATATCCATTTACTGTGTCCTTATTCTCTTTGTCAGAATATTAGCAAATAAATCTTCTGAGAATCTTTTTGCTTTGTCTCTTTTCTTTTCTTTACTTGCACTCTTTCCATTTTTAGATTTAATCATTACTTTGACCCCTTTGCCTGTCTGCTAAAAACATTCCTCTTCTCCCTCCCTACCCTGAATCCCCAAATAAATGTCTCTACTATCTTTGCTGAATATGAATAAGTAAAGTAGCTATTATAGCAAGTGAGGACTTGCTCTAAATTTTAAAATTACATGTATTCTCCTTATAGCTAAGTAATATGAGCACTCCTTTCAATATCTTTATCAGGAAAAGTTAACTTTATTTCAAGCCTTAAAAAACATAAGGGAATGAAAATGCTATAAGCCAAATATGGTAAGACAATACAATATTTTTGTAATTATGTATGGTTCTAAGTCAAAAAGGATGCTTTTGTACTCAATCTTTTCTTCATTTTGAGGTGTCAAGTGATATAATTAAAAGGCAGATTTTCAGATGAACTATTCAGATCTGATAAAAGAGGAGGAAGTATGAACTTTATTGAATTTACATTTCTAAGTGTGCACCTGTTTAGAGAGAAATCAATCTAGTAATAATTAAAATGTCTTTCCCCTCCTCTATAACATTTTGTTGTCTCCACAATCACAGTGGATCATTGAACTGTGTGGTAACCTATTCTATAATGTTGCCTCCCAGATAAAGTACAGTTTGGAAGAGATTGCAGTCTCTATTCTTCTTACTTCCTGTAAATAGCACATGGTGTGCTCTACTGTGCTATTAAAAAAAAAAAATGAGAAAAAAAAGCTAAGTCCTAAAACAAAAATAATATCCTCTAATTGTAGGTGTTTAAACACAGCCATTTATCTCAAAGCCTAAAACTTCTCTTCTTCAGCTATCTTCCTCTTGTGCACCAGGTGTTCCGATTCGGAAACAGAGAAAAAGCACTGTTTCAGGAGATATCTGAGTCACTTTTCTTCTCAGGCTCTCAGTAGCTGGCATCAAAGCCTTACTAACATTTTATTGTTGATGAAGATTACAAACAAAACGCACAATATGCCTCCTTTTCAATGTCCACCTCACATCTTCCTTAAAAATACAAGCTAAAACATTACAAGATGCAATTTTAAGGGATTTTTCAATAGCATTCTTTCTTCGAGTTGGAAATGGGGTTGTCAATGCTACAAATGGCAAAAATGGAGAATAGTCTGATTTTTTTTTTTTTTTTTATCGTCTCTATCAAGAAGTATTTATTAACTGTCTTCTGTGTGCCCAAAGACTATACTGGGCTGTGAAGAAGCAAATAAAAAGAATCAAAACTATCTGCTTTCAAGCTTATACTTTAGTAGAGGAGAAACAAATATAAAGGAGAAACAAATATAAATATACATACATACAAAAGAAATGTAGTGTCTATTTTAACAAATAAAGAATAAATCTGTACTAAGACTTTTGGAAAACCTGGTAATGTTTGAATTACATTTTGAAGGACAGAGGAATCCATTAAGGTGGAATTTAGAAGGAAGTATGTTTCAGGGATGGAGAATAGCTAACAAAGGCACAGAGATGGGAATTGGAGTATTGTCAGAGAAGCAGAAAGAACAAATTTGACTGTGCTGGAGTTCTTGTTCTTCTTTATAAATAATAATATAAGAAGGTTCTCTCTGGGGAAGAAAGATAGGTTTTTCTGGGAGGTTTTCTTGGAGGCAATCTTAGTATCAGTTCAGATCAATAATTACCCCAAAATGCAGCCAGGTGATAAAAGTTCAGATCTTTTATTGTCTCCAATATAGCCCGGTTAGCTTAGAGGCCTCTCTCTTTGCTTGATTCTAAGAGCTCTTGCAGTTTTGTCCTTTGCTTCTGCCTCTGCTTTCATCTGCCTCTACAACTCCACTCTTCATGTAATTCCACTGAAATCTGTCCGAGAGCCTCTGTCTGTTTCTTTTATACGAGAGAGAGGAATTGTGGGATATGAGAGAGAGGGATTCTGGGTTTTCTCCCATAGTGCTCTCTGGCCCTAAGAGCTTCAAGGGAGGTGTGAATTCACAAAGTTACAAAGTTTACTTTGTGAAGCTCCCATACTTATGAACTCCAATGAATAAAGGTGTAAACACAAGCATTGTATCAATTAGTTCTACTTAGTACCTTGTTTCAGGTTCTGGCCCAAAACATCTTCTTGTAAGATCAGATCAATAATCTATCAACTCTAATGAGTTAGCAGTTTGTAAAGATTCCAACATGACTGAATCACAGGATTTGAGAAGGGAATAATATACAGTGAGGTAGGAGCACATAAGAGCTAAATTTTGAAGGACTTTAAAAGCTAAACAGAGAATTTTATATTTAAGTGAAGTTTATTGAGTAAGGAAATAACATGGTCAGATTTGTCCTTAAAAATAATTTTGGTAGCCGTGTGGAGAAAAGATGGGAATAAGGGAGGCATTTGACACAGGGAGATAAATTGGGATCCATTTTGGTAATTGAACTGAGAGATGATAAGGGCCTAAACTAAGGCAATGGCTGTATGAGTTGAATGGGTCAGAGGCAGGAGAGGTGATGGACATAAAAATCACAGAATTCAGTGACTGGTTGATATGGGGTGAAGGAGAATGAAGAGTCAAAGTTAAAGTTGGTAAAAGTTCCCAACCTGGGTCATTGGTGGTACTTGAGCAGAAATAGGGAAGTTTGGAAGTGGGAGGGGATTGGGAAATAAAGACCATGAATTTGTCAGATGTTAAGTCTGAGATGTTTCTATGACATGGAGGGTAAAATGTCCCACAGACATGTAGGTCAGGAACTCAGTTGAGGGACTTGGAACAGATGTAGAGATCTGAGAATCGGCCACGTTGAGGTGGTAATTAAACATAAGGGGGCTGATGAAGTCACTTCGAGAAAAGAGTGACCTATACAGAGCATCATTTGATATATACAGTGGGCATGATATGTCTGATGATCCAGGAAAAGGATCAGAACCAAGAAAGCACTGTCCGAAAGTGGAGCACATATCTAGCAATGTCCAATGAAGCAGAAAGTTTAAGAAGGCTATAGGTTGAGAAGAACACCAGATTTAGCAATTAAAAGTCAGTTGTAACTTTGGAAAAATCATTTTAATTAGTGGATAATATTGAAAGCCAGAGTGCAAAGGACTGAGAAAGGGAGTAAGGAATGAGGAAGTGCAAGCCACAAGTATAAACTTCCATAATTCTCTACTTTTCCCAATGGTTGTCTATTATTACTACTCAGCATTCTACTGCAAACCTTAATCAAAGTACCTTTACCCTCTTTTTGGGCCATTAATACAACTCAGAGATCTTAGAATTTTATGCTGAGGGATGCTGGAAATTATCTGATCCAACCCTCTCATTTTACAAATGGAGAAACTTTGACCTAGTAATTTGGTTAAGAAACTTGCCCAAGTTCATGAAGACTTGAAATCTGAACCTTGGTTCTTTCATTTTAAATAAAATTTCTTTTTTATCATACTATGCTTTCTTCTTCCTATAGATTTGTTTAGATGCTCCACCTTTTCATACATACCAAAGAGTCAAAACATTTACATTACTGATCCCCTGTTAAAAAGTTACTTATACAAAATTACTATTGGAGTTTGAAGTTCTTAGAAGTTTTCAACTTTTTAGTGTAATAAGTTGAAGATAGTGGTAGATAAAAAGCAGCTTGAAACTATGATTAAGATATACTCAGCACAATGTAAGGTTAGAAATGGATATATCTTTTATCTTGGAGGAAGATGAGACATGCCTAAAGTGTAATTTATTTTAATTTGAGATCTCTGCTTGTTTTCTGTATTATATTGTGTTATTTAAAATAAATTTGACCAAGGAGATCAGTTTACAAACATTTACTATTTACTATATGCCAATCTTGAGCTAAGTGTTGGTAATAGAGTTGTGAATAAAGAGAAGGACCCTGTCCTCAAAAAATCTTAGGAGTTAATGAATAAACGATAACACATAAAAGGAAGGTGAATAGGAGGTGGGAGGAGGTTTACATGGGGCATAATGGAGGAGTACAGATTTTAGCCTGGCAAGAAATGAAGAGATGGCTGGCCATGAGCTCTATTCTTAAAAAAAAAGTTATGGGAACAGCCATCTAATCAGATATAGGGACCTCAAGGACTGAGAGTATTTATAAGGTTTGAAATCCAAGACTTAAGTGATATTCCCAGAGGAGTAGTTTTGTGGGACATTATGGAGGAATTTGATTATAACCTGGTAAGAAGTGGAGGTTTAAATGATATGACAATATTCACTGCTACTTCAGAATTTAAGTGATGATGATATAGATGACACTATATTGATTATGATTATATACGATGAACATTGTTTTGTATAAATAAACACTATGAATTAAATTTAATAAAGTATACTGTGAATTTTGTGACACAACATACTCCTCTTTAAAATATTTTAAATTCTTCAAAATAGAAGCCAGAATGGTGTAGTGGACAGAGAATTGGATTGAGAGTTAGAAGCTTTGAGTTCAAATCTTAATTACCTAGTGGATCTTGAGCAAAATACTTCGTGTTAGCTTTTTCATCTGTAAAATAGGTTGGACTAGTTCCCAGTTTCTTAACCTGTGATGCACTACATGTGGTATCATAACTGAATGTGAAAGTCACAAAATTGTGATTTATTATCAGCAAATATTTGATTTGCGCACTTATTTTATATACTTGTATACCCTGAGTCACCAAAAAATTTCTTGGGTAAAAATGGATCATGAGTGGAAAAAGTTTGAGAAGCCCTGGATTAAATAAAATTTGGAAGTGAAAACCATGTTTCTTCACTTCTAAATCTATGCTTTTATGATTCTACATTGGCACAGAAGAAACACTCCAAATGATTATACCTAAAGTGAAGGTATATTTGTATCAGTATTTCAACTGAAGGAAGTATGCACGTTTAGCTTGGAGAGCAAAGTCTCTGGAAACATGATTTCTGCTTTCTAGTATCTGAAGAACAGTTATATGGAGGAGAGATTAGAACATACCTCAGCTGCCTTCTCCTGAACTCCTTTGGTTCACTGATTTCCTTCCAGAACTTTCCAATTGCTTCTCCCCTTTCCCCACATTGTGCTTTTCTCTCTCTCTCTCTCTCTCTCTCTCTCTCTCTCTCTCTCTCTCTCTCTCTCTCTCTCTCTCTCTCTCTCTTGGAATTCTATCCCTACATAGGATATATTCTGTATTCTACTATTTAGCACAATGGTACATGGTAAGTGGTCAATAAATGCTCCCTGACTTATGTATGTCCAGAACTAGGAAAAATAGATGCAAGTTGTAGTTCCTTTTCGAATAGGCTCTTACAATTTACAAAGCACATGGCATATGTTATCTTGTTAACTTTAAGTTTGGTGATGTAAATATGATCTGCACCTTAAAGTTGGGGAAATTGAGATTCAGGGAATTTATAAATGATTTTCCCAGTATTATACAGCTAGTATATGTCACAACCAGGGTTTACCCCAGACCTTTTAACTTTAAGTCCTGTGCAATTTTTCCTATGTCACAGCTAACAAGATATAACAGTAATTCTTTGCCCTGACCCCTTTTAGTTGTATTACATTTTCACCTCTCCAAAGTTCTTCAGTACCCTAAATGGTTGTGTGTGTATAGGGGGCTATCTTTCATCTCTACCTTTGGCTCAAGCCCCTACTGAGGGCATTCGTTAAAATTTTAGAAGATCTAATGATTTATTTTCCATTTAACAACTAAATAATTGAATTAGTTTTTAAGAAAGAATTATTTCAAACATTTCCTATCAACTCTTAGAGGTGGTGGTAATGGTGGATAGGTGGTGGTGGTGGTGATGTGCATGCACATAATCCCTTATGCATGACCTCATTCTTTAGGGAGGTGAATTCACAGTTTAATTCAATTTTTACATAGCATTATATTCCATGTCCGAAGATTCCCTGAGCAGTTCTTCCCCTGAGCAGTCCTCTGTTTTCTCACGGTTTTTCCCGATGGTCTAATTACAACATCTGGCCTGGAGATTTGAGCTTCATGTTGTTATTGAGATTCATTCCTTGTACCTAGAACTGAAAAGAGGAATGAAACTGATCAAAGATCTGGATGGGCCACAGAGCCTGAGGGCAAGGGATCCTTTCCCTGTCTAACTCACCTCAGGATATTCCTTGCTATTGAGGAGGAGGGACCTTTGAAACTCTCTCTAAAATTCCTTGAAGGAGAGATTCTCCTTGAATCCTGGCCTCAGTAATAAAAATCCTGCCTGAGAGAAACGGGACAAAGAGCTTCATGTTATCTAGATGGGGCTATTGAGTCCAGAGTTGGGAGATTCTAACAGCATTGAATTGAAGATTAGTCAAGAAACACCCATTCAGTTCTAAGATTCTCTATTCAAATTCCAACTCAAGTTGCACCACCCCCATCAAGAACAAACCCCAGCTTGTAACCAAGGCCTCAATTGTAAAATGAGCCAACTTGGGGCTCAGTCTTTGCAGAAGACCTAATAAGCCAAGGAACTTCTTCCTGGCATAGCAGCAACCTCTGCCCACTGAAATGATATTCTCTTTCAGCCTTACTCTCTCTTAACTCTCTTATCTGTTTCCCTAATAAGACTTTATACCTGTCAGGATTTCTCTGCTAGAAATTCTCTCTCTCTCTGCCAGGACTCCTCCACTAGAAACTTTATAGCTCTCTGCTGGGACCTTGATACTAAGGAATTCAGTCTTTCTATTCATGCATAGCAAAGGCTGACTTTCCAATGCAAGCAAAAAACTTTTTTTTATCAGTCTAGCTTTTCAGGTTTGTAAATTCCTTTATGAAGGACCTCTGCATCTCCAGAAGAGGGGTTCCCACAACTCTCTACCTTGCAGGAATCCTAAAGGGGATTTAGGGGAGCCAAACTTCTTCATTTGGTTCCCTGAACTCTGAACCTGTCACTAAGTCCCTGACCACCAGGAACTCTAATCTCATCACTATGAATGAATGAACAGCACTAAAAAGAGAGTGGATGTGCTTTGGGTAAATTTGAAGATGATGATAGTCCAAACTGTTCAGCCACTAGCAAGAGCCTCTTTCTACTTGCTTGATATGCCAGTGCAGAATGTCTATACATGTGTCAGTCCTGTCTCCCAAGAGCAAGTGCCTGATGTCTCCCAGTGGAACACCTCCATTTTAGGGTGAACTAGGCCTATGCCAAAGCCTGCCTGCCTGCCTTCTGAAAAAGATGGAGTGTAAAATTAAGGGATTTTACTCTATACACTTTTCTACTCTCTATCAATCTAAGTACCGTTACCATAGCCTTCATGAGTATGTTATATTTCTAAATAGTTGAAAAATTACTTAAAACAATTGCACAGAATTTAAGTATCTTTTATAAATGGAAAATATGTTTTCCTGAAAACTTGTCTACAAAGCAATGAAAAAAAAACCCAATTCCTATTTTTTTCTGCTGGCGTCTGATATAATTAGAGACATTATATTGGGAAAAATGGATCTCAAAGATAGAATATAGTTACACTTAGAGTGCAGCAAATAGATTACAAAATTAAAAAAAATTCTGAAACTGAAAATAACAGTGTCTTGTGATGTGGAGGTGCAGCAAGATGTAGAAGGGAGAGAGAGGGTAGGGAATTGGGATCATCTGCTTCATTCCGTGAATTATCATCTTGCTGCTTAAGTCTCTGCTACCAAAAGAGGAACAGGGTTTTGGCAATTCATGAAAGTTTTTTCTTCCTTTTTGGTTAGAACTATAAAATATTAAGGATGACTTTGATCATATTCTTTTTGATACTTATTCATTTATTCACAGGAAGCTTTTATTGCTCCAAAATTCCTAAAAATGCTATTTTAAGTATTATTAATAAGGTTTAATCCCTTCCTCCTTTGGAATGTACTGAAATTCTAAGCAGTTGAACTAGACTTTCTTACAGACTTGATGCTGCAGAAAAGACTCTAAACCAGATACAAAGGGACTTCAAATTTCTATTAAATTAAATTTAAGGTAATGTGTATTGAACTCTTTTAATTGCTAAAATCTATTTAACATTTTTTACATATTGAGTTGTATAATGGTGCATAATGGTATAATTGTGTTTTGAGGACAAACTTTATAGAAGGGATTCTTGCAATTATGAACATATTTTGGTCATTATGAATATATTTTGCTAGGCGGAGACTGCCATGGATCTTGCCAATCTGTGGCCTATCAGGAATATTTGCTTGAAATATTCATTCTACAAAGGGACATGATAATCTGATTTTAAAGGAAACAAAAATGGTTACAAAATGTGTTCCATTCAAAGAGTATTAATAGAATATAGCTTTTGTATTTGGAAACCAATATTTCTGAAATAAGATAGCCTATAGTATCTTTACCAATCAGTTTTATGACTTTACAATGATTTTTAGATTATTTTTTAATCAACCTGTAGAACCCAAAGCTCTACAGAGTAAAATTTCAAAACTAAATAAAATCATATGTAAAATCATATCCATGTCAAACTTACTACTCAGTCTAAATTGTTCTGTGTTGTGTTCATCCAAAGCATGTCAACTTTCTGAACAGCCACCATTTTAAACTTCTCAAAAATAAATAGGTCTCACAGATAACCTAGAAAGCAATGATAGAATTGCAAAATGCATTAAATCTTAAAGTCTAGCTATTCTTCAGTTGGTTTCAGTGTTGTCTGTCACCATGGTATTTTTGCAAGCTGGCATAGATATTAGACTAAAACCAGAGAATAATAGAAGGTTAACAGAGAGGTTCATATCATTAGAATTTCTTCCTGATACTCATCCTCTCCCCATCCTGTGTTCTATAATCACTTCCTTCCTAGATTTCATGTAATGCTTGGGTATTATAACTCTAATACCCTTTGTGCATTATAATATTCTCTGAGTCCCTGAAGAAGACCTTGTTCTCTGGTTGAGAAGGGAATTACTAATATGTAAAATGATTGACATTTTGGAAAATCTCATCCCTTTCCTAGAGTATTAGCTCTTTGAGGGGAGGAACTAGATTATCAAAATTAAGTACTTAATAAATACTTATTTACTGACTTCGATCCTTTGACACTTACCATAGTGTGCTGAACACTGTGTTATGTTGTATTCTTTCTGTGTTCTGTATTTCTCTTTCTGTATTTATTCTTTAATAATTCAATACACAACTCCCTTTACCCTCATATAGGTTAAAATCTTTTCTAGTTTTTGATTCCATTATTTGTTGCCCAAGAAGTGTTGGAAAATGTTGTTTATGTAGTATTGATTCTGGTTATATCTTTCTGAAGCAGCAACTGAAAAAAAAAAAAAAAAGAAACAAAACCTTTCTAACCCTGAAGAATTATTGCTGGGTTCAAGATTTTTCCTATCCTGGACCTAATTTTGCTGGAAATTCTAGGAATTCCAATTCTAGGAAAGTTGGTCTCTAATCAAAAGGATCTGGGCTCCGTGTTTTCATACTCTGGCCCCTTAAATGCTCCATCTTAGTAACCCAGCAATATTTTCCTTATGTTCCCCTTAAAGGGGAATACTGTAATGCCAGAGAAACTGAGGCAGGAGAGAGATTAGAGAGTTTTTAATATTTTATTAATGGGAGAGTATAATTGACTGGACAGGACTCTCGTCTCAAAGTATCCAGTCAGACAGAGATAAAGATATACTGGAACCAAGGAATGCATGTTGGTCCCAGGGCTGGAGGAGACTGTCATCTCAAAGAATCCAGTGGACAGCATCCAGCATACAGCCGCCAGCCTTCAGCAATGAATGGAGGAACCCCAACTTCTTAAATACGTTTTCTCTAAACAAAGGAAGGGGTAAGAAGCAGGGAAAACTTCTGTCAGGATAGGGAGGCCATAAATCCTAAAAACCCAGAGACAGGATGTCTAAATACACAGAAATAAAGATATCAGTGAGGTATCTTGGAATATTTTAGAGGGATATTGTAAATTCTTGAGGATAGAAAAGAGTCAGGGGGTCTACTCTCTTGTTTATCTTGCTAACAATTTATAACCTTACAGCAAATAGTTCTCAGTCTTAATGGGCCAGATGGGGGTTTACAGCTTAGGGGATTGAGACAGAACAGCTAAGGAAACTGAGACAAGGGAAACTAGTGCAGGGAAACTGAGTCAGGACAGTTAAAGAGAACTGTGGCATAACAATACAAATTACAAAAATCATTATATAATATGATTCATGTATGGGAAGGACGATTTATTTCTACACACAAAAACACATACATACAATGTGGCATCTAAAAGACTTGCAAAAATGCATTAACAAAATAGGATTCAGTGAATTAACTTGTAGTGTTAGAAATCTGTTGGAAGGTGGATACTTAACCTCATCAGAATATAAGTGGGTTTGAAAAATTGTTAATGAGGCTTTTTACATTTCACCTTAACTCTGTACTTCCAAACAACTCCCAATATAGTTCTGCTGGTAAACCTGCCAGGCCTGGGTCTATCTTTTTTAAGACTACTAGAGGAGTTATGGTGACTCATCTGCAGCACTGGATAATGTCAGCTCCAGCCAAGTGATTTATCTCTACCTCTTGAACTCAGAAAGGGGACATGTTTGTCCCAGGTTGGGTGGTTGGTTTGTTGGTCACCTTCGTTTTTGAAGAGGACCAAAACAAAATTGTGCTTCTGACTGACTGGCTGGTTAGACCAGTATTGAATGCTTTATCACAGGCTGGGCAGAATTAGTTGGTATGAATATCTGGAGTGGAGAAGTCTCCAAGATTGTGCGTAGCACACACAAATCATCAAACTTTGTTCATAAAGCTCAACACTCTCTCTGATGCTGGCACACCATGCTGGGGCCTTCTTTGCCAGAGTCTCCCATCTTCCAGATGTTCTTCTGAATCAGTTCCAGAGTTCTTCTGAAAGGCCTTGAGAGTGTCCTTGCATCACTTCTCAGGATAGACATTTGATTTCTTAAGATAGAAAAGCCAAAACCACAACAGACCCACAAACAAAGAGGCAGTCTAATCCCAGGCTCAGGCTTGCCTAAGTAGACATGTACTTTAGATTCCAAGGACTTACGATTACATGGAAGTCAAGGCAAGGGGGGTGGAATAAAACCAATCAACCTTCACTGACCCAATTCTTGGGATTTAGCTCAAAATAGTCTTGTACAATTCACATCCAGAAAGGAGAGAAGTGAGGGGGTGAGTAACTATGTTTTGTACCCATTGAGTTATCAACTTTCCAAATATCATAGCCAATAGGAAAATTCTTCTTCTCAAAGTATGAGACCTTTAGCAATGTGGTTGGAAGCAGCCATCTGAAAGCTTCTTCATGGTCATTTATAAACAGGAATGATAACTGAGCATGTCTGTTAGGTGGCTCTCCAGTACTTCTTATACTCTCCTTTTCATTTTTCTATAGAAAAGCAACAACAGTTTTTCCTTACATATGCTTCTGCTACAAAAGAGCTATTCAGAACTTTTTTTTTGTTGTCTCCTTTTCAATATTTCAATAGATTTAGATTGAGAAAGCATAGAAAATGAAATGTTCAGGAGGTAGAAGCAGGCTTATCAACAGATTTCACTTCATTTGATTGCTTTTATTCCTTTTTTTAGACAGTTTTAAAATATATTTTGTCATACAGGTCTTAGTAATGCAATAAAAAAGCAAATAACCTATACTTTGCTATGCTTTTTATGTCCTCCAATTCATTCCTAAGAATAATAATGTCAATAATAGAATTATACTATTAAGGAAAGACATTGAAATACTTTCTTAAAACAAAAAAAAGGGTATCAATGACACCTTTGAAATTCTTTTGAATTTTCCTTAGGGTTTTGATTCCTGTTTTGAAAGTACTGTTGAGATATGATATCCATGAGGAAGCTGGTTGTGCATTGGGCCTGGAAATGTTCAGGAAAACTTGAATTCAAATCCATACTCAGATATTAGCAGTATTAATGATTAATGAGGTTAAGGTGGTCAGGGAGTTAAATGATGAGGTTAGTGGTAAGTTCAGGTTTCAGGGAACCAAAAAAAGAGGTTTGGCTCCTCTAAATCCCCTTAGGATTTGGCACAAGGCAGGGAGTTGTGGGAACCCCCTTTTGGCAGCACAGAGGTCCTTCATAAAGGAATTTACAAACCCAAAAAGCTGGACTTGGTTAAAAAGAAGTTTATTATTGGAATTGGGAAGTCAGCCTTCGCTATGCATGACTAGAAAGACTGAATTCTTTAATGGCAAGGTCTGAAAAGAAGTAAAGTTTCTAGTAGAGAAATCCCTACAGAGAGGTATAAAGTCTTATTAGAAAAATAGGTGAGGATAGAGTGTAATGCTGAAAGAGAATATCATTTCAGTGGGCAGAAGTTTCCTTGGCATAGCATGGCATGGCATGGCATGTTAGGTCCTCTGCAAGGACTGAGCCCCAAGTTGGCTCATTTTAAGGATACAAGCTGGGGTTTGCTCTTGATGGGGATTGGTCAGCTTGAGTCAGAATTTGAATAGAATTGAATGAGTCTCTGGGCTAATCTTTTAATTCAGTAGGGTTGGAATTCTCCAGCTCAGGACTCAACTAGCCCCTAGTTGCTTAGATAACAGAATGAAGTTGTTTTTCCTGTTTCCTTCAGGAGAGGTCTTTTAGAGAGGCTAGAATTCAAGGAGAATCTCTCTTTCAAGGAATTTTAGAGAGAGTTTCTGGGTTTCCCCCACCCCCCCTCGTCAGTATGACTCTGGGCAAGTCTTCTATTTTATTCAGTTTCCTCAACTGTAAAATGTGGATAATAATAACAACTATCTTTCAGGGTTGTTGTGAATTTTAAATGAGATTTAAAAAAATGATTAGCACAGTTCCTGGCACAAAAGGGACCATTCTATAGTTAATTATATTTCCTCCCTGCAAGGGAAAAATGATCTTGTGATTTGTCAGTGTGGTTATATCCTGACTATAGTTTAGTAGGTAAAATTCACACAGTGTCTTGAGGCTCATCATGATAATATTGTAAGGTGTCACAGAATTTGAACTCTGGTCTTCCTGATTCCAACTTTGGAACTTTATCATTTTATTCACAGCCCACTGGATGATATTTTATTTCTTTAAACAATAAACTGACATTATAGTATATTGGCAAACATCCCAAAACAAGTATAATGGTACTTTAAAATTGTGTATTGATCTACCTATTTAATTGATAAATTTCACATTATATAGTAATATGGGTTATTTGCACTGGTGTGTTAAAGTTTATCAGTCTTGTATCACAAGAAGTTATGGAACATTTATCTTCAAAGAATTTGAGCATCACTCAAAAGGTAATGAAGAGAGGTATAGTGGGTGTAAACTGGATAAAATAGGTATCCAGTTTTGGAAGTTTTATTTATTTATTGCTGAAGCAATTGGAGTTAAGTTACTTGTCCACAGAGCTAGGCACACTTGGCACACAACTAGAAAGTATTAAGTGTCTGAGGTCAGATTTGAACTTGGGTCTTCTCAACTTCAGGGTTGGTGCTCTTAGCTACTGCCCCAACTATTGCCCCTCATTTTAGGAAGTTTGAAGCATTTTATTATGACTCTCTACAGAGCTAGCAGCACATAAGAAATTATGAAAAAGAACTAGAGGAAAAAATGTCTTAAAGAAATGTGTGTGAGAAAAAGGAAAGTAGCATGTTCATGTGATGAGAACAAGAGATAATTGAGGGATAAACTGCTCCCCTGAGGTCCTTAAAATGTCATGATAAATTGAAGAGAGGCCCTAATATGTTAGGAAGAACTTTGGTAAACTTATGAGAAGACTTGAACAAAGAGCACCACAGGATAGTCAGGTGTCAATTAAAGCTAATACCCACATTGATTAGATCACAGATCTATTTGAATATTTAAATATATAATAGTTGCTAGCAATACATTGGCTGCTCAGTATGTAACCTGTTTTGTGTCAACTTTTAATCCAATAATCCTGTTTTATAAAAGCTTAAATTCTCCCCCAAGGTAGAAAGGTTTGTTAGGATTCTACTGGAGAACAGCTTCCTCAAATAATTTAGGATGACTTAGGTTTCATACAGTCATATCTGTTAAGGAACAGGTCAATTCTCTGGGAGCCTCCTAACAAGTCAATTTTCTGAGAGCCTCCACAGCTGGGGATCATAACATCTGAAGTAGGTGCAGACCAGCCTTTGGCTGACACCAATGTTTCCGACTGGGAATGAGATAAATTGGAGGCAGAGGGAAGAGGAGAGAGGTCAGACAACGAAATGGCCTCTCAGTCAGAGAGGTCAGAGAACAGCAACTGCCTTTCAGTCTCCTTGTATCATCCTCTTATAAGAGGAGCTCCCTTCTGCAGGTCTGTGTTGGATCTTTAGCAGCCACTATCAGGTAGCTCCCGTGGGACAACAGTATCCATTACAAAGCTTGTGAACATATTAAAAGATTTTTACAGTATTTCAGTACAATTGGTCTTTTGTATTTTTGTTTGCTTGATTCCAGTTCTACGATGGAAAATTCTTCATTTTCTTCTGAACTTGGGAGCAATTTTTTTATTGTAAGACTGGTCCTAGTAATATAGTTTTGATATGTTTGAGAGTTTTGAGAGCATAGAATCTCTCAGAAAATAATCTTCACCCACTGGTAGAGCTTTACAGTCACATTTCTTTTTAATCTTTATGTGAGCCAACACCTACAGTGAAATTCATTGGTCCTATATCAGGTGGTCTTAAATCTTTTTATGTGTGTACTGTGGATTCTTTTGGTAATCTGGTAAAGCTTCTGGATCCTTTCTTAGAACAATATTTTTAAATATATAAGTAGGGTTATAAAATAAACCAATCATATTGAAATATCAAAATATTATTAAAAACAATTTCAAGCATACCTTTATTCTTGGTAAATGTGTTCTTTATCATCAGAATAAATGGATTGTAAAAAATATTTAAAGGAAACATGGCATAGGAATAGAATTCAAGACTTGAAGTTGGTTAAGACCTAGTTCTTCTTATTACATCTGTGGCATTTAATAGTTGTACAACCATAGGCAAGTCACTTACTTTCCCTGAACCCTCAAAGACTGTGGTATATGGATTGATTGTGATCTGTTTTGGTAGTGTTTGGTAGGGGAATTCCTGTCCCCACTAAATTTATGTTTGGTTTTTATATAGACACATTGGTTAATATGTGGCATAATAGATGTGTGTTATAAGCATTCTAGAACTCATTAAATTAATATCTTTCTATTTCATAGTTATATATATTTATTATGTAAATGTTTGATCTCTCTGTGTGTGTATATGATATGCTACGTAGGAAATTTGAGTCAATAGTTGGCAAAGGAGTAAAGATATTTGAAGTGTTTTCATCTTCTAAGAATGTTCTTAGCACTTCTTTGAGTTTAACACTCCTGAATTAAATATAGTTTTAAACTTTTTAAAAGGAAGAATTAAACTATCAAATAAAAGACACCAAAAACTACTTAAATACATTTAGAATGCATTGTAAATATCCCTTTGACATACTTAGAAATTGTCTCTTGATTCTAACTTACAGGTGAATTATTTTTCTTTCAATCAATGGATTGTAAGCTGGAAAAAAAAGGCAGACATTTTAGAAAGTTTGTAACATCTTACTGTGAATATGGAATTAATGGACTTAAATTGTTATATAATAAATTTAGGGTTAAAGTTTTTTTAAAAGCCTACACTGAATGATTAATATTATATTTCTTTTCAAATGGATAGATATGAAGTTATTTTAAAACAAATAGATGTATATAATTTCCTGAATCCGTTGTAAATGTATGAGTACAAGAGAAGATAGATTAATGATGTAATGAGAAAAATAATGGCCATCTTAGTATCCTATTTAGATGACAAAATACTAAAGGTTCTAAAGGAAGATCTATATAGTATGTTGGGTAGATCCTCTTTTTAGGCTTCATGGGATAATTTAGACACAAATATACAGAATGATAGGGCATGAACAGGTTGCTAACTATGCTGATGGAGGGAATTTCTACATTGATAAGATTTTGGACACTGTATAAATGTATTGAAAATAATTTGTCACAGGTCATTTATATATAATCCTTATCAAATACATAAACTAGATCATGGGCTTTCATTAACTACAGAGATTCAGATATTTCTAAAGAGGATTATTCTAAGATCTTTTCTGCTAAAATTCAGAATGTTCTGTGCTGAGGTATCAAAATACAATGAGTATGAAAATAATCATTATTTTGTGTAGTTTGATGAATTTAGGATGCTTTACCATTATAGTTTGGAGAGGATCCTACCTTTCACATCCCATTCCCCAAGGACACATGACTGAAGTGAATCGGAAGAAAGGAAGATTTATATCATAGGTTGTTCTTTTCTTTTATGAAGTTCTTCTTTTTTTGTTTTTTAGTAAGATCATATTGTCCAGTGATAATGATAGAAGTATAACTCTGGACTTTTTTCTTTTACAGTAATTCTATTTGTATCTTTCAAGCCAGGCATAAAGCTTATTTACGATTCATGTAGTTCTGTGTTTCTCTGTTAGCATTAACTTTCACAGGAATGAAAGAGAAAGACTTCTTGAATTCAATTCAGTATTTCTCATATATCCATACCTCTCATTGGAACCAGGTTACAGCAAAATAACACTGTGAATAGGATAAAAGTAGAATTTTTTCTCAGGTGTTTTGACTTAAACTTTCTGGATCTCATTTCTTTTATTAAATGACTAACTTGGTCTGCTTGAGTTCTTAAGTCCTGTTTTAAATTTCTATTGATTCCTTTAGAATCTTTGAGTACATATCTTCATAAATACAGATGGTAGCATGAAAATTAGTGGGATTCTTATAATTAGTATATGTATTAATTTTAATCCTTACACAGTAATGAAGATTTCACAGGTTCTAAGGCTGAAAGACACCTTAGAGATCATGTAATTCGGGAATGTTATATTACTCTCACTTTGAAGTCAAATAGTAGAACTTGATTTCAATGAAAGATGAATGCATGTAAAGACTATTCAACTACATTGAGTAAGTCACTTTTTCACACTTTTTTGTTCCGGTACAGTGAACATAAATTTTTGTAGTAATCATAAAAAAAAAAAAGAAAAGTTGTGACTAGAAGCCATGTTTATTGTTTGAGAAGCAGAAACAATACCTTTGGGGTTGCTTTGCATATTTTTGTGTTCTTTGAAATCTGCCTTCATAAATAACAGTAAGGTTTATTTCTATATCTGTTGATTAACATGAAGATTCAAAACAAAGTTTTCTAAGAGAAGAAATCCATTCAGTTGGTAGTAATTATTATAACAGATTTGTATCACTATTCTCTAATTCTGGGTTTTGAGTTATGGGTTTCATTTTGAATGGAAATATACCCATTCAGGAAAATGGGAAATCCTTTAATTTTGTTTTACATTGGAGTAATATATAAATGTTATACTATTTTTAAGAATGAGATTACATCATAGACATTTTGTTACACATAGGATGAAATCATAGTAACATGATGTTATATTTTATAGCTTTTATTAGTGTTACTAGCATTATATTTCCAAGTACATTTTATATATAACATCCTATTGATATTTTTGATTATAAGAGATCAATACCCTTGTGAAAATAACTGGAGGTGGGGAGTTTAACAATCATGATAAGTCTTCATGTTATTTTAAGTGAACCATTTTTATCTAGTTATCTTTGAATCAGGTATTACTTTGATTCTTTTCTCTTTTTATTTTCAAAGCAGAGATATTTTATTAGGATGTTGAAAGATAATATATTTATATTTCCTCTTGAATTTTTTTAAAGGTTAGACAGTGTTGTAAAGGTCATTATTTATTCCTAGATACATAACTCCCCTAGTTTAAATTTATTCTGATTTACTTCTTAAATAATCTAATACTCCATGTAAAAGACAATAAAGAAAATATTCAAAACACGTTGCCTTCATTGCTTAAGAAAGTAAATAGTATTGTGTTGTGTTCTGCTACCAGTCAAAATACTTTTGTGTATAAATTAGAATCGGAGGTATAATATCATTTGTCATAAATCAAAATATATTAAATATTCATATTCATATACATTAGGGAGACCAGAATTCTTTCAGCTTTTTTGGTGCTTTCCCAGATCACAGGGGAAAATGCAAAGTTAGATTGAGGTTCAATTAGAATTCTAGGCAAAGGAGAGACTTCTTTAGATGGCTTATGTAATATACTCTTAGAATAGCCCTTGTTTTAAGATGACATATATTCCTTATTTTAATGTTTATATTATTTGTAGCATAGTTATTTCCCATTTCATGTTTGAATTGATTCAATGCTGTTTTATTGTTTTTTTAATCATTGATGTTCATTTTCTTAGACTTACTTTTCCATATATTATATATGTAACTACATATATAATATACATATACATATATACACATATGTAAATATAATATTGTAGATTATGGAGATGATAATAAAATATAAAAATTGGATAGTAGGAAAAAGGGGCTAACTTGAGAAGGACCTCATCTCATCTTAGAGGTAATAGGGAGGTACTTGAGATTGTGTAGAAAGAAGATAGACTTTAGACAGACTTTAGGAAAATTACTTTGGAAACTGAGTAGGGGATGAATTGGAGTAGGAAGTGATGAAGTAAGGAGACCAATTAAAAGGCTATTGAAATAGTCTGTACTAGGATGGCAAGTATGTGAGTGAACAGAAGGGGACTACAAAAGAAACTGCAAGATTTGGCAACAAATTAGAAATGTCAAAAATACAGGGAGGTCTTAAGGATGACACTGAGGGTTGTAAGCCTGTTTTTAATGCTTTAAAGAAACATTCATATGTTCTATTACTCAGTGTGAATGGTTGTTATTATTATTTGTTCTTTGTTCTTAAGAAGACCATGACCCATGTCATTTAAGTGATTTGGTTTTAAGTAAGGAAGAGCTGGACAAAGTCACCTGCCTCACTTTCCCTTCCAGAGCCATGTGGGTCCAGTGGCAAGTTATAGATCAAGATTATTGGAGATGGCCCTGGATGAAACAGAAGACACTGGCCTTTTTAAGCTAAGGCCTTCAATACGTCCCACAGTAGTTAAGGCTAGGATGAAAAAATGAAACAAGACAGTTTTGATTGAAATGGCAGAGTTGACCTTTTGAAAAAGATTTATCAAAGTTTCAGGTCTTGTGTGATAGTAAAATCTTGTACAAATTTGGAGCACTTTACTATGTGTCACATACACCTTTCCCATGTCTTTTATAGAACTGATTTATTTCATACAATTCTTTTAAGTAACAGGAATTTTTATTAGTATATACTAGTTTTAAAAAAAATCAAGCAACTGTCTAAAATATATTGCTAACTTTATAACACCTATAGTTTAACTTGATTTTTAACATATTTAACTACTAACAGTCCAGTGTGAATAATTACCTTAATTTTGAGGGGTAGATCTGGCACTGATTTCAAATGATGCATCTCACTCAATGAAAAAAGTCAATATCAAGTTGAATGCTGTTTTCTTAAAAAGTCTTTATTTAAAAGTGGTTCTTTTAAGCAAATTGACTATTATAATATTTAAATAGAGACCATTCATTTCCTAGTTTCATTTCTTTTAATCTTCCTTGAATTTTTTTGCTTTTTCTCCTCCATGTTTTTTTTTAATTGCCCCTCCCCCACCCATCTTTTGTCTTATTGTCTATTTAAATCCTGGTTTTGCTATTGGAAATTGTGCTCACATCTGTATACTCTGAATAGCTGCCTTGTCAATTTTTATTTTTCATGCAAATTGCAACTTTCTTTCTTCATTTGTACCTGATTGTTTTTAATTCTATCATTCATTTTTTTTTAATTAAAAAAAAAAGCTAGAGATGATGCTTACCTGGTTTTAGCTTGCAGATTAGATTCCACAGGCCTTGTTAGGAAAGTTTTGCATATAGGAGAAATTTGTAATTTGGTTTCAAGGCTGAAGTAGATGGCTTCTAAGTTACATTTCTATTCTAAGAGTCTATGATTTTAATTCAAGGAATATTTTTGCTTTTAGCTATTGACTCAGGTCATTTGGCTTGAGTCATACTAATTACTTGTGAGTTTTAGAGAATCATATGGTCAGTAAATTGTAGCATTATACCACTCCAATTTGCTTAGAAATGTCACTGTAAGAAACACATGAAAGGAAAAACCTGGTCTAGATAGCCAAACAAGGAAGGAACATGGAATGATATAGATGGTCAATTTTTTAATTGTTAAAAAACCAAATAAAAATGATTTTGTCTACTTTATGCTTAGAATTGTACTGATATAGTAGTGTCTTCTAGAATTACCAACTGCTTTAAGATATCTAGATAATTGAACTCTCTTTCGGCCCTGTTCAAGTTCATTCTAAATCATTATGCATTGGATAGGCATGAAATGATCCTAGCTAAGTTCTAGCAAAGAATGGATGTAGCATCTGGACTAGCTCTCTGGAGGATCTCTGGACGAGCCTTGGTCTTAGAGAGTGTCTGAGTCCTTATCTGTTTCTCCTCTATGTCCTCATCCTCGTCCGATTCTGAGATCAAGCTCATCTGTAATGCCAGAGAAACTGAACAAGACAGAGATTAGAGAACAATTTAATAATGTATTAAATGGAGAGGTATACTGGGACCAAATGGATCCATGGTTGGTCCCAGGGCTGAATGAGACTATGGTCTCAAAGAATCTAGCTCTGAGTATCAGGACAGCAAGATTTTTATAGGATAACAAGAACAATGACATAATGGGGGAGGTACCTGGATGGGGATAACCTAATGGGGGGAGGCACCTAGGGTGACACAATGGAGGGAGGTACTGGAGAGGTTACTGATATTCTAATGAAGTCTAAAATGGATAGACCTTTATCCTGTCAAACATTAAGAAGGAATGAGTATAGCCTAAATATATAAAACCTTTATCTCATCAGACATTAAGAAGGAAAGGTTATAACCTGAGGCAGAGTAACTAAATAGGACAACTGGACAAACTGGGTCAGGACATTAAAAGGGAACTGTGGCACAACACATCTTCACCTGTTCCCTATTTAAATGAAAAAAATTAAGGTATGTAAGCACACAATCAAATAAGAGAAGCAATTTTTAGGGCATGCAATATATATCTTTTGATGCTCGATCTTCTCTAATATTCCTAATCTTTCTACTTTCCATTTGCAATGAAAATGGATATAAATGATTGGGCAAGATTGTGATTTTCTGAGCTATAGTGTGGGCAACTTCAGATAATCAAATTCTATTATTTGTCAATATCCTTTATCACTTCCTCAACTTCCTAGATGACTCCATGACTTTTCTTTCCATCTTCT
This sequence comes from Antechinus flavipes, assembly GCF_016432865.1. NCBI lineage: Eukaryota > Metazoa > Chordata > Mammalia > Dasyuromorphia > Dasyuridae > Antechinus > Antechinus flavipes. The sequence continues at coordinate 156,584,709 of NC_067400.1, read as the reverse complement.
ATACTACTTCCTCTGTTATAATCCTTAAGAATTTGAATATGCAGGTTGATAATTATGCAACTTCAAAACAAAAATCCTTAACTTCCTCAATTCCAATGACATTCCAATCTCCACCTAACTTCTGCTGAATACCATTAGGGTTGTATCTCATGTCTCATTTCAGGATCAGGAAATGCATTACCCAATTTAATTTCTTTTTTCTTTTTTGGGGGGGAGGACCCACATTATGATCTTTGTTCTTTACTCTCCCAATTTATCTTTCCAAATTTACAGTTGCATATGTAGAGGTCAGTTGATCCAACTACCTAATTTAACATGAAGAAGGTAACCCAGATAAGTGAAGTAAATTGTCCCAAATAACACAGGTAGCAGAATTGGGATTTGAAATCAGGTAATTTTTTATAATCTAAATTCATTACTTTTTCTACTATATCTGCTTTATCTGCCTCCTTATATAAAACCAACCCAAAGTTTGTCACTTTAAAAGTAATTGCTAGCTACCTCCATATAATTCATCTTTTTTCTTTTCTTGTTATGTTATGCCTCTATTTCCCAGGATCAGTTTTCCTGAATTGTTCTTCCTCAGTCTCCCTGGTGGCAAGCCCCCCTTCCTGGCCATTAGGCCTGAGATAATTAGGGCTGGGAGCCCTGATCACTAGCATTCCAAAGAGTCATAAACTACAGATGGCTTATGTCAGGTTTTTGGGCATATCTTCTACCTCAGACCTAGTGTCTTCTAGCCTCCTAACTTAACAGAATTTATGATCCTTCCTAACCTCCAACCTGTCACAACTGAATTTATGGTCCTTTCCTGGAACTCCTGCTTACCAGTGCTCTACTCCCCTTCCTCTGCCCTTGTTTCCCTGATCTCTGAAGCCCTTATAAGAATCCCTGGAATCCCTTCCCCCCGGCTGGATATTTTGAGACAAGAGTCCGATCCAGCCGACTAGTCCAAACTCTCCATTAATAAAATATATTAAAAACCTCTAATCTCTATCTTGCCTCAGTTTCTCTGCCATTACATTTATCTATATCCTGCTAATTTTTGTCCTTGAGAAAACTATACTGTATTTTTTCTTTGGCCTTGCTCTTGAATTTTACTAAATTACAATCTTCTGATTTTATCCATTATTAATGGTAGCTTTCTTTGCTTCTAGCAGGCTTTCTGTACTAGTTAATTCCTCAGAGTGACTAAGACAGGTCTATATAAAAATCCATAGACAATTGCATATTCTCTCCTCCTTGGACAAGATTATCCACCTTTTCATTTGACTAGGAAGACTGAGACTGTTTTAAGGATATAGTCTTCTCAAATTTTCTTAGTCATCTCCTATTCTCTTTTCCTATTTTCCTCTCAGAGAAAAAGATGTTCTTATTTTTTAACTAAAGCTAGTATCTTTTCCATGTGATTTGAATTTGGAACAATTAAAAATTAATTTTGTCTTCCTCCCTTCTCCTACTTCCAACCATTGAGGGGAAATTAAAAAAGAGGGAAAAAACCTCTTGTAATATTCATAGTCAGATAAAAGCAAATTCTAATATTGATCATGTACAAAAAATGTCTCATTATATGCCCCAAATCCATCACTTCTCTGTCAAGAAATTAGTAGCATGTTTCATTAGTGATCCTCTGGAATATTTTTAGGTCTCTTAAAGTTGTTTCTTTTTATAATTATTTTCTTATTACATAAATTATTCTATTTTTCTGCCTACTTTACCCTATCAATTCATACAAGTATTCCCAGATTTCATAGCTGTTTCACTGCTGAGTTTCTTGAAAAATGAATTTTTACTCATTTTACTTTATCACTTCTGCCATAATCCCTTGGAATATGACTCAACTGAAACTATCTTTCAAAAGTCCTCACCATATCCAAAGATATTTTCTTAGTTTTCTTCCTCTTGGCATTTAATACTTCTGACAACTCTTTCCTTCTGGGTGTTCTTTCTTTTGTTTTTGAGATACTATACTCTCCTGGTTTTGCTTCTATCTCTAATCACTCTTAAGTCTTCTTCCTCTTCCAAATCTAATAAAGTGTGTGTTCTCATGTTTTCTACCCTTATCTTTTTTCTCTCTTTATTCCTTTTCATTTAACAAATTCATTTGCTTTTAAAACTTCTCTAATCAAATTATTCCAAAATCTCTTTCTTTGGCACTGAATTATCTTTCAGGTTACAAACTTGCATCTTTAACAGACTGTGGAATATTTCCATCTTGCACTTTACAGGTATGTTCAGAATCCTTCCCCAACCTGCTTTTCCTTCTGAATTCTCTTTTTCTGTTTCATAGTCTTTTGCCTGTGATTCTGCCTATGCAGCTTCTTTCACATCCATCCTTTTCTTTCTATTCTCACTGCTGCCAGTATAAGATCTATAACAGATCAAGGGTTCTTAACCTGGGGTCTAAAAACTGAAAAAAAATTATATTTCAATACGATGGATTTATTTCATAATATTATATAGTTTATTTTATATGCCTAAGAAGATATCTATAGATTTTCTCAAATTGCCAAAGTGGTCCATGAAACAAAAAAATTAAGGATACTTTCAATAGAACCTTGTCGCTGTTGACCTGGAGTATTGTTATATTTTCCTAATTGCACTTTTTACTTCTTATTTATTCAATCCATCCTTAATAAAACAGCCTTTATTGATCTTCTTTATGTATATTAGAGATCACCTGGTCCCTCTAGATACCAGTGCTTTTATCTTTGAGATAACTGTCTACTTTTTCTCTCTCTCTACATATAATAAGTATCAGTTATTTATGAGCTCTATCCACCATTTGAATGTATGCTCCTTGAGGGCAGGATTTTTTTTAAACCTTTCTTTGTATACCCTGTGCTTTTGCATAGTGCTTAGCCTGGAATATATTAAATCCTTAATAAATGTTTTTTTGTTTATTAAGTGACTTCTCAAAAGTTTTCAATCCTTCCTGCTATCTATGGAATAAAGATTTAGGCTTGCATTCAAAATCCTCTACAATCTGGAGCATTTTTCTTTCTTTCCAGATTTTAGCTCACACTTCTCTACCCAATGTAGTAGAATAACTTGCCATACTCTGTTTTTTCTTGACTCTTGTGTCTTTCCTTTTGCTGTTCTTTACAGCTAGAATAGACAAATGAATGAAAGAAAAGCATTAAAAAAACATACACTATAATATGCAACACACTATGCTAGTACTGAAGATACAAAACCCAGATAGTCCCTGAGCTTAGGAAGCCATGTAGGGGAATGGTCCTAGGAAGGGGTGTTATGGCTGGGAAATCACAACAATAATGAATGGAGCAGTAGAATACTAAGTATATTAACACAACTTTTCCAAAAGCAAAGAATTTCTCATTGTTTTGGTTTCTGTTCCCAAAGCAACAGATAAAAAGTGTGTGTGTGTGTGTGTGTGTGTGTGTGTGTGTGTGTAGTGTAGTGTAGTGTAGTGTAGTGTAGTGTAATGTAGTGTAGTGTAGTGTATATGTAGGAATGGTTGATGAAAAGGGGAATCGCAAGCAGCATAGCAAAAAGGTTTATTTTCAGGGGATTGGGGCTGGCTAGATTAGAGTATGATATATCAATTTAAACTCACATACTGACCAATTAGGATAGCATGGCCCCTGTGTGGGGAATTTAAAGCTGGCTTAATTCTTTCAGGGCATAGTATCTAACAGGTCAACATATGTAGTAGTCAAATAGATAAATAGGAGGAATGTGGTTAAGGTGAACTTTGGAAGGATGGACAAGATTCTGGGAACAATTAGATGGAATGGATTATAGGGATTTACAAACATGGACTCACTAATCAGGACTGCATGACCCTAGGAAAAGAGGAGAATGCTCTGCTCCCTTTTTTATCCATTAAAATTCTATATTTTCAGATCATAACTCAAATGTCACCTCCCTAATGAAATAAAAACATTTCCTTATTCCTTCAGTTTGATAATCATTTCCTTCTTTGAACCACATCACATTTTGCTTGTATGTTGCATATGAATTATGTTTACTTTTGTGTGTTTATCTGTGATACTATTAATTTGGGAGTTCCCTCCAGTGATGCAATGCTAATCTTGTCCCATGTTCTCTTAAAGTTTGTCAGATAGGCTTAACCTAATGTGCTAGAGACTTTCTATACCTTCTTCCAATGTTATCTTTCAGTCCATTTTTCACCCTTTCTTCTTGCCATGTGAGCAGATCATCTTTTTTTCCTATCATAAATTTCTAGTAACATCCTTTATTCCTATTCTTTGAATTCCTTACTGGATGTTATCATATCCATTGTAGGCTTCTGCGTTTTTACCTGTGACTATCTTGGCTTTAATTTTTTCAGAAGCAATTTCCAAGTGGTCAGCAAGTCAATTACAGTTTCAATGTGGCATTAGTATGCATGTGATTCTGGAAAATGTCTTAAACAAAATTCTCAACAAATGTGACTTAAAAAAGAGACTATATTTAAAAAATAACATATAAAATCTAACACAGTTTTTTTTTCCTTTTGTTTTTTCATTCTTCTGACTGGACTTGCTGCTAGATTAATTCTAGGTTTCTTTCTGCTTAATTAAACTTTTAAAGATTCCAAGATAATTTGAGTTCTTCTATAATTTTTTTCTCCTACTCTAAACTCTTGAGTAAGTAGGTCTAGAACATAGAACCCATGCCTTTCTATCATCTGCCCCAATCGTATAGGCAAAATGGGCTTATTTTTTCTACCTTTTGGTCTAAACTGGCATCCCTCCAGAGATTCCAATGGTCCCCTTTGGGGCTACTCCAGGATGATCTTTTGGATGTTGCTTTCCTGTCCTCTAATTTCATTGCAGAATTACGCCACATCAATGACTGTGGCCCAGCTCTCTTATAGTTCACGTTCTCCCCAAACATATATTCTCTCATTACTTATTAGGACAGGGACATGACAGATACCATATTAATACGGCATTTGGCATGTTGCAGCCATTCTATAGTGCAAGTTAATGTCATGGATTCTTTATTTTATTTATGTGAGACTCTTATTAGCCCAGGTCACAAGGCCCTCTAAAACATCTGTTGGAAATCTCCATGAGTTCTTTTGCCAAGAAATAAAACAAAAAACAAAAATGAGAGCTAACCTATTGATTAAGTCTCTTCAAATTGAAACTAGCAAGAGAATAGTGGCCTGGTTTCCCAAGATTTCAAGTATCATAGATTTAGAATTGGAAGTTACTTCAGAGGCTTTCAAGTCCAATCTCCTCATTTTACAAATTAAGAAACCAAGGCCCAGAGATATAAAGTCACTTAGCTAAATTTTTTTTTTTTTTTCTGGCATCAGCAGCATGTTTCTTCTTCTTCTTCTTCTTCTTTTTTTATAGCTTTTTATTTACAAGACATATGCATGGGTAATTTTTCAGCATTGGCCCTTGCAAAATCTTCAGTTCCAACTTTTCCTCTCCTCCCCACCTCCTCCCCCAGATGGCAGGTAGACCAGTACATGTTAAATATGTTAAAGTATATGTTAAATACAATATATGTATACATATTTATACAGTTATCTTACTTAGCTAAGATTTCACAGCTAGTAAATATCTGAGGCAAATCTTGACACCAAGTCCTGTGTTCTATCTAATATACCAGCCTGTTTTCTAGAGCCTTTGTTTTGTGGGCATTGCCTTTAAGAAGTCAGGTCACCTCCTTAATATGATAGCCTTGGAGTAGGATTTTATGAAGACAGATAATGATAATTGACATTTATAGAGGGCTTGATGGTTTGCAAAGAACTTTATATCCATTAGTTAACTCATTTTCACCTATTATCTTTTTTTAGTTATTTTGTTATAACAGTAAACTAATGCATTTCATTAATTAGGCTTGAATGAATGGCCTGATGAATTTATATGAAGAATGCATCTCATTTAGCTGGAAGAGCCTAGTTCAGTATTATGACCCAGAATAGTATACATGTCCAAATCAAGTCTTTTGTTTGATTTTATTATTTTGTATTTATTGACTTTTAGATAATGGTTTGTAGGAATTATTAGGTAGGTCACTTAATCTCATTGTTATAGTTTCCTTATCTGCAAAAATGGGAATAAAGATAGAAGGACCACCTCCTTCATTGTTATGAAGAAAGCAGTTGGAAAACATTAAATTGTGAGCTATTCTTTTATCCATTAATGTATCAAAACTATTTTTCAGCTTTGTTATTCTATAGTTATAAAACAGAATAAAAAAAAAACAGGACTAAAAAGAGGGATATTCAATCCAAATTCTTTTCTTTTAAGTGAAACTACAGCAAGTTTGAGTGACTTTCAAAGGTAGATCATAAAAATTTCTTCAATAATTTTCAAATCTCACTTTAGCAATGATTAAGTTGTTTGGTATGATTCAAACATTCTGCTGTGTCTTGGAATATTTTGATTTAAAAAAATGGTTATTATGCCACCCAGATTGACAAATAAAAATGTACAAGTCATAAGCAAAATGTTATATATACACATACACACACACACTCATACACACACACACACACACACACACACACACACACACACACACCCCTTTCAGAAAACTGAAATTTTCTAATATAAAGGTATTTTGGAGTAACCTGGGGGTATTTTGTCACTTAGGGTAAGATGTCAGCTTTTCTGTACCAGAAGATACTGCAGCTAGGAGAATATTAAATGGAAAGAATTTACCTTACTGAGAAGTTTATTGTTTGGTCAAGAGAACCTATAAAGCTCTTTGACCTTAGAGAAAGTACTATGTGAAAAAAAGTATATTCAAATAAATTTGCATATTTGTGCTGCTTGTCTTGGAAACTCATCTACCTAAAAAAGAAAAAAAAAAAAACAAATGTAAACTTTTCCTGAGAAATGCTTTTATTTGTGATGGAAGTAATATAATAGCTACTTATTTCACTTGACCATTGGTCAGGTACCCTAGGTCTGCTAAATTGTGAACTAATTTATTTAAGAAAGGTTATAGTACAAAATGAATTTGATACTTAGTCTTAATCTCTTCTTTCTCTACAATGATCTCATTGGGAGCTAGGGAATCGTATCTTATCTAGAGGATCATGATTTCAAATGTTATACCAAGATAAATAGTTTCCAAATCACTATCTTAATCCTTAATCTTTTACTCCTCTCTAGCTCCAGTGTTATATTTCTAGTGGTGGGATATATTGACATTGTTGTTTTGTTGGCACTTCAATTTACTTCCCCTCCCCCCGCGCTCAAAACCCCCTCCTCCCCCCAACTCCCCACTTTGGACTACCCACAGGTATATATATTAAGTAGAGAAGTATGATATATACATATATATATATTAATATGTATCTATATCTATATCATACTTCTCTACTTATTTTGCATTATTTGTATCAATTACTGTACATTTATGTCATAGTTTCTTATTAGTCTAAAATCTTCTTGAGGGGTAAGATACATTTCACCTAAGTTCTACATCTGTTTTATTACCTATTGTAATATCTTATGCATCGAAAATAAAAGTTTGTAGAAGGAAGTTATTGAAAAGTGTGGCAAAGCATCCAGCAGGCAAGCTTCCTTCATTCCGGTAGCTGTCTACAACCATTGCACCAAGAGATAGGTTAAGAGATAATAATTGTCCTATTCAACTTCTTAGAAAGGGATCATTCATCAAAGAATTCTGCTTTTCTGAAATAATCCATTATGAATCTATTAGTTATCAGTGTGTCTCCCTTAAAAAAAAACAAAAAAACAAAAAAACACTATATGTTTAGCCTGTAGTGCTTTGAAAGTAATGAATCCTGGAAGTTAGCTATTTACTATATAAAATAGTTCTTCCTTTTATTCGTATTATCTCAACTCTGGTGAATAGATCTGACCAATGCTAGCTTTAGGAGATGATTACTTGCATCCTGTGATCTGGTTCCCCATTCCTGGAACTATCCATTCCAGTAACTTGATATGAGTAAAAGATCATTGACTATAGCACTTATCATCTATGAGACTCTGAGCAAGTCATTTAACCTCTATTGACTTTAGTTTCCCAAACCATAAAATGGGGAGAATAACATCACCCATTTTGCAAGGTTGTTGTGAAGATCAAATGAGATAATATTTGTAAAAAAAATTGTATTATTTGGCATAATTCCTGGCACATAGTTTGTGTTTAATTAATACTTGTTTCTCTTCCTTCTCCTTCTTCCTACGTTCTGTATGCCCCCTCAGCAATAGAGTCTGAAGATCTGATTTATAATTCTGCTTCTGAAACATTCTCTGTTTCCCTGAAACAGACCTTTGGAAAATTATTGAACTTCTTGGTTTTTGCTTTTCCCATCTGTAAAATGAGAAGGATGGTCTTTCATTGTATTATTTGAGTTTTATTCCTTATTCCTTTTCTTGAAAAAAATTTTTTTGTTTGTTTTATTTTTCTTTTGGCTTCCAAATGTCCTCTGGAAAAAATAAGTTCTTAAGAGTGAGGAGGAGGCACTGATGATGTAATTGGGAAGAAAATAAACATTTTCTTAGTTGGCCAAATGTATGTCCACTAATAGTTCATGATTATTTTAAATTTTTAATTAATTTTTAGCCTATCTTTTCTCAGTCTTGGTCTTCTCAGGCTGAGTCTATCCATATTTCTTGATACTAGCATCCAGTTTTAAAACTTCTTTGGATGCAATAAGTTTTTAATATATCTATGTCTCCTACCCACATTGTCTAAAAAAATTATAGCATGTTAAGGAAAAACAAAAGATCTGTGGATCTTTTGCCAGTATGAATGTATTTCACTTTAAGAAACTCAGTTATACAACATGATGGAATATTTGCTCTTGGTAGACCCTAGATCATATAGTTCAGTTTCTTTCCCAAAGAAAGGAAAAGGGACCTATCCTCACAAACCTAACTGGTTAGTGAAAGAATTAAAACACAAGATGCTTGCTTCCCATTTCTATTTTTTTTCTGTTTACAATTCATAATTAAAACAATAGCTGCTTATTGAATGAATGAATTAGCACAGTGTTTGTGAAGATATCTGACCTTTCATTATTTTAATTTTTAAAAATTAAATTTTAAAAATCTCACAAATTTCATTCATTTTACAAAAGAAACCTTTATTGCTTTCTAACATTTTACTTATTTACATCAATATTTCACGGATCTATGATTCTATCTGGATACTTCTTCCACTAATACATACTGAAATCTCTTCCTTCCCACTAATTCCCCAGTGCTTTAGAAGATGGAGTTTTGAATTGATCTGTTCAAAATATTCATTATCTGTTATCTAATATGGTGATGATGAAGGTCTGTGAGTTTAGTTAACCTGTTAACTTACAGACTTACAGACTTGGTCAAGATGCTGTCAGACTTTGCATTTGATTGGTATAGTCTTCGGAAATGTCAACAAGTATTTTAGTGGATGAAAAGGTTGTTCAATGTAGGAAAAAAATAATCTAGATCCATCTATTTCTTAAATGATTTTTTGTTTGTTTTGTCTTAAATCAGTTCTATTCATTCTGGCATTTAATTTTATATTGTTATCTAAGTATTCCTCTCCCTATGTCTTATTTAACCAAGACTGTGAACTCCTTTAGGACAAATTCAAGACCCATACTATGCTAAGTATTAGATATATCCAAACAAAAATGAAGGCTGTCCCTGGACTCAAGGAACTTACACACTAATGGGGAAAGCAAAGTTGAGTCATAGCAGAGAAGTTTGGAGAATTAGGAATGGAGTGATAACATTAAACATGGCTGTCCTGAGTACATTTTCCAAGATGACTGTTCTGGGAAGAGCTCACCAATAGAAGAGGGCCAAAGAACTAGAGATATGAGAAAGTTTGGTGAAGATTAGAGGATCACTGGAATAAGGAGAAAAAATCTGGAAGTTAGGAGTGGTAATGGGCATAGCACTGTGTTATAATCACAGTAGATCTAAATAAATAGTTGCTAAATCAAAACCAAAGTAAAAAGGACAAGGATGGTTGTACTTCTCTATTATATTATTATAATAAATTTAATAAAAACTCAAATCGGGGGGGGGCAAAAATTATTTTAGAGTTTGGGACCTGGCTTTCAGGTTGTTTGTCGTTAAAATAAACCTTGTAATCCTATCACAGCTTAAGTTCAAATATCTAAGTTTCAAAAGACTCTGGGTTAAATAAATATTGAAGGGTAGAAGACTGGATGCAAATTTCACAGGGTAGAATATATAGGTGCAGATTTATCCTTTACTTTCTTAAGAGAAGAAAAGGTAGAAGATGTGTCATTTCCATTGTATTCTATTGTCTTATAATTGGCTTTAATAATACATTCTGCCTGGAAATTTATTATTGAATTTCTTTTAATTTTCACAGTTGTCTTCAGTTCTTTAACAATGATTCTGAGGTTTGTTCATTGCATTTTACAGATGGAGGATGTGAAGCAATCATGGTCCTAACTTCTAGGTTCTTTGCTTTGGCCACTGAGCCCCCACATTGTAATATTTAGACTGATATTATTTTGGTCCAAATATAGGGTAGATCCTTAAAATGTGATTCTCTTTGAAAGAAAAAAAGTATCAGTCAAAAAGGATTATACAGAAATATTCTATTAAACATGTTTTCTTTGAAAACTTAAATTTCCAGTTCTGGTAAAGGGTTTTCAAAATTAATTTTGACTCTCTTTGATTTCATAACTTCCTTAACTTTTCTCGGTCTTTCTACAGTTGATATGATAGCTATACTTATTTCTTATATACTTCCCTATTATTTATAGTTTCATCATACTCTTCTTAAAATGGTTATTATAATTGCTTTTCAACTTCTGAATGATATCTATTTTTAATATAGTCACCCTTATTTTTACAATGTAAAAAACACATGCAAGCTTTAAATTCCCCTCACAATGAATAACTCACAGAGTGATCAGCATATAGAGAAGAGTAATTGTCTTATGAAAACTATGTCAGTGTACTGAAGTTCCACTTGATTCTGAGGTCACTGCCTACAGTCATTAATGATTGAATTCAAATTTTATAGGAGACAGGTTTGGGGGAAATGTAAACTTGTTTCAAACAGAATATTGTCACTCAATGATCTTAATACAGTGTCATAATTTAGTCCTCTTGTGCCTGCGTACCTACATTTGTTTACATTTGTGTAGCTATGTTTTAAAGTTTTGATTGTTCATCTAGAAAATATTAGTGTCTTTGGTTTAACATGAGCAATGTGGAAGTGTACGCCTGCTGATTACTTTGTGATTGTCATCCATGTACCTCAGTAGCTGTGTACAATCTGAATAGCTAGCAAGCCCCCTGCCCCTGAACTGAGGAATGGTGGGATATCTTCCTATTACATTATAATGTCTGCAGCATTACAGTATGTTGCCATGACTCAGCCCCATTAACATACTGATGCCATGGCCTAAGGTACATACTGTAGAGTGAAACTAGCCTGTCAAATTGTGATTAATTTGTGATGCTGCAACTATGTTTAATGCAGTTCTTCTTTTCTTATGCTCTTCAGTTGCAGAGGAGGAAAGCAGAATGGATTTTAGCAATTTATTTTTTCACTTGTGCTAGGGAAGAGAGAGCAGTAAAGGATGCATGCTGTTATTCTCCTTTCTTTGTGCAGCTGTGGGTGTGTTGGACCTTATGAGGAGCCTTTCAATGAAAAGCAGAGCCAGAGGAACACTGCAGAGTCAGAGACCCTCATGTGCTCAAAAAGCTGAACACTATTCATCTTAGGATTCCCTATCATGCTCTATGACCTGTTCATGTAACAGGTTGGCCAGCTGTACTGCTACTCATTTACAAGGGCACACACATAACTGTATTTACACATGGGGAAGACAGCATGTGAAGGACACTATTATATTTCAAAGCCTGTTTTCTTGAAGCCCCAAATATATCCTTGATGAAATCTCCCTGGATGAAGTCCTGTGAGACAATATGATGTTTGGGGTATAGAAATAGACTAAAATCTTTTATTGGATTAGTTTCTTCTTATTGCACCTTCCTACCACATTGAAAATGTAGAGGATACAGAGGAGATCTTGGAGGTGGGAAGACCTGCATTCATGTTTTGCTCTGACATGTACTGGCTCTGGACAAGTCACTTAACCTCTCAGTCCCTCAGGCTATAAATTTATGAATATTATAGATTTGTGTTGGTAAAAGGAGTTCCTCACTGGAATTCCCTACACTAATAAAACCAGAGGTCCAGACTGCCCACCTCCATCCCCCAAAGCCTTATCATCCTTCCAATTGGAGGATGGAATATTAAACTCTTTCCCAAATCTCACTTTGTAGAAGGCAGAAACTGAACTCAACTTACTTCATTTTACATCTGCTGCCCTCTCTGGTATCAATTCCATGGAACAAAATACTCTCCAGCTGGATACCCTTGTCTTCGGTTTTTTCCCCCCTCACTGTCCTGCCTCCCTTTGGCCTGTAACTCCTTGAGGATAGGAACTATTTTTTGTTTTATTAATTTAGCACAGTGACTGACCATAGGAGGTGCCTAATAAATGTTTATTGGATTAGATAGTCTTCCCAAATATAATTACAAATAGAAAGTACTTGACATACTATATAGCCAAATAGATGACTTTTAGTTACATCTTTCAATACTAAAATTATTAAGGTGGTGTTTTTTAGTTGATAAATATCATCCAACATTTCTTGAAATATATAGTAATGACAATGATCACAGTAGTTCTAATGTTTGTTGGTTCTCTTACTAAAATATGTTGACATTACTATTTTGAAATGACATTTTATGATTTTCTTGGGAGGTTATGGAACAGGTGCTAGACCCCCTTCCCCAAATTAACTAATCAGAAACATCTTCAGGTACAAAGAGAAAACATCTATTTAGTCGCTACAGGGAGAGGCCCAAACACACCCGGGAAGCATCTCAGCTCCCAACATGTGCTTGACCTGACTAGCTGGAAGCAGTAAATTTTTCATTGGATAGACTAAAAGGAAGTAAACCATCATTGACTAATGGTCACCAATGTTGTCTGCTTCCTGTGAGTTATGTCACTTTCTGTCACTGATCCAGGGGCTTGGCTTTTAGAGATTTCTAGGCCTTGAGATCAAGTGACTTTCTGCAACCTGGTCACAAGACCTAATCTTCAAGAAATTTGAGGCAGGGAAAGTAATTAGAAGTCTATTGCAATAGAGATGATGAGGACTTGAATCCTGATAGTAACTAAATATAGAAATATTGTAAAACTAAAATTGACAATACTTGAATAGACATGTGGAGTGAGTGAGAAGCGAATAATGGTTCTAAGATTATGAATCTCTGTGATGGAGGAATGGTAATGACCTTGTCAGAAATGGAGAACTTTGAAGAGGAATGAGTTTCAGAGAATAGAAAGGTATGTTGGGTTTGAGTTCTTTAAGGGCAACTTACTATCCAAGAGGTAATTGATGATGTTGACCTGGAGGTTAGAAAAGAGACTAAAAATGGAAATACTTGTTGTATTTACTTAAGTTCAGAATAAAATAAATAATAAAATAAAGGAAAAAAAAATGGAAAAAGCATTGAACTTGGATTCTCCATAAAAAAATTAATACTTAAATGCATAAATATTAGTTTCACAATGTTTCTGGTCTCGCTGAAAATAAAAGGAGTGTTTATCTCTGTACCTCAGAAATTTTAAGTATACCTAAGAAGTGTAGAAAATGGTACCTTATATTAGCATTTGCCCATGCCAATATTGAATATTTTTGATGAACTTTTTCTTTCTTCCTCTTTCTCTCTTTTTCTTATGGAAAACCCGAGAGTTTCAATCGCTATTAATTTTAAAAATAGTTTATGGGAGCTCGATAATTATTCATATTGATTCAAAAAAGGAATAGTATTGAAATTTGTTTTTTATGTGTGAGATCCTAGGAGATTCCTCCCTCACTGCCTGTCCCTGGTTTGGTTTTGCAATCTAGTCTTAAAGCATATTATAAAAATTGGGGGGGAAAAACACAAGTTAAGAGCATTATTAGACATCCATTCTTTAGAAGGAGACAGAAAAGATGTAAGTAACTGCTTTACTTTAGTATGAAGAGATTTTTGGCAATGAATGAGTCAGTACTATATTTATTGAGCGGACTAGCATTGGCTTTATGCAAAGCAGAGGCCTAAAGAGCTGAAAACAACCAGTAACAATGGTGGACCATGCTTAAAAATCAAAAAAGCTTTCTTTATTTCTAGCTATAATGTTGTTCCCAAATTTAGTTGTGTGATGAATGCTGCAAATTTTGTATTTTTGTGTTTATTTTATTGAATTAAAAGGGAGGTAAGTCTACCTGTGTGATGGATAAAGCAAGTATCAAAAGCCCATGATTTAAGAAATATTAGAACATTTTGTAACTGTAAAGGACCATATACATGTAAATTAGAATTACTATTATTATTGTCATGCAGTAGTTGCCTACAAAAACTTGACATCTAATGGCAGTAAAATACACTACATATATTATTAGTTTATAAAGCATGAGAGATTCAGCATGACATAATGTCTAGAATTGTTATTCATTTTTTTTTTCTTTCAGTCATGTTCCACTCTTTGTGACCCCATTTGGGATTTTCCTGTCAAAAATACTAGAATATTTTTCCATTTCTTTCTCTGTTTCATTTTACAGATGAGGATACAAAGGTAAAAAAGGTTAATTGACTAGTATAGGATCACACAGCTAGTAAGTGTCTAAGGCTAGATTTGAACTCATAAAGATGAGTCTTTCTTATTTCAGACATGGTATAAAGTCAGGAAAACTTGGGATCAAGTCCTAGCTACTTCTTAGACAAAATAAATGTGTAGTCCTGGACATGTCAATCCCTTAATGCTCTCAGTAACTCTTAAAGACAATAAGTTGCTGAGAAGATCTGGACATTAGTTGGTCAAGGGAGTCTCTTCATCCAGATGTTCCTTGTATCAGTAAAATCATATTCTATCCCTGTATAATCAATATGAATCTTATCATTTGGATATCATTAAAGCAGACCTTCTGACTAAAGATCTACTGTTACACTGTTCCACGAGGAAGTTTGTGCTAAACAAATTAATAATTTCTTTAAAGAAATTGTTTACTTATTTGAATGAGAAACTTAGAGGCTTTCTTCAATTTAGGAGTACCTAACTTGTAGATTTGCCAAATACAAGAAGAACCCATTTATATTGTGGTAGTCATTTGGCATGCTTCTATTAGAACCACAGAATATTAACATTTCCACAAGCTGTTGAATTCCCTTGTCTGGGAAATATGACCAGTGGCTGCAGCTAGTGGGAGGTAAGGGCTGGCAGAAGGGGCCTGAAAGTGTTAAATTCATAGCCTGCTTTCCCTCAGCTCTAGGAAGGAAATAAGCTTCTGCTACTGCTGAATTCCTTCATTAAGGCACTCTAGGAATTCATTTACCTCTAGAATCAATGTTATAAATGGTAGTTAAGTTCCAAGAGCAGCCCACAGAAGTCTATAATGTAACTGAAATAGTTACAGATCCTATCTCCTTACTTTCAATTAGAAGAAATATTCAGAGTTTTTAGTATATATGTGAATTAAGTGTGTATATGTGTGTAAGTTTATGAGTGGTTTACAAAGTGATTGAGTTTCCACCACAACACAAAAAATTACTGGGAAGAAACTGTACTAATTATTGTAGCTCTTTTCTTTGATTCACACCTGTGACTAAATTAAACTGCAAAGCCAGGCAATAGGTTTTTAGGGGCACTTTTACAGTGTCTTCCCTTCCCTGTTCAGAGCATCTATCAAAAGTATTCTGGCAGTGAAGGGAGGAGCCGTAGTTTGGGAGATAAGATTTTTTTTTTCAATATTGAACCATAGATGTCAATACTGATAATCAAATATGGCAACAAATGTAGGCTCAACCTCCTCCTTCCCTCCTTCCCTTTTCCCATCCCTCCCTCCCTCCTTCCTTCATTCTTTCCTTTCTTTCTCCCTTCCTCCCTCCCTACCTCTTTCCTCCTTTCTCTCCCTTACTCCCTTTCTCCCTCCTTCCTTCCTTCCTTCCTCTCTCCTTGTGCATGGAGATCCAAATGCTATATTCTGCCATGGGGATAAAGAAACCCCTCTCTCTCTCTCTCTCTCTCTCTCTCTCTCTCTCTCTCGCTCTCTCGCTCTGTGTGTGTGTGTGTGTGTGTGTGTTAGAACTATATATTTTTTCTTAAATCTGACAAAAAGCATCCATTTTAAATTATATATATTGTAATTTTGCTCTATTTCCCACTACAGATGAAAAAAGTTATTTTAAGTAGTTGATATGCATATGTTGGTACATGAATGTGATAAATTATCACTGGGCCAAATGTTAAAAAGCACATAAAGATGAATTGGCAAGTAAAGCTCTCTTGAGGAAAAAAGTGAGAACTTAGGGGAAAGGCTTTCGAGCAAGATCAGGAGAAAGAGCTGTTTATAGAGTCAAGATTCAAGGCACAATGACCTTGGAAGAGAAGAATTCTAACTGTGAAATTCAGGGCCTAAAACAATTAAATGGGAGTTCAAGTGGCTTCAAAGAAACATAATTGACTAGAAAATATGAGTGATATATGTATCCTAAAATGAGAGACAGAAACAGAGACAGAAAATACATTGTGCTAGGCATTGTATTAAGCAGAGGAAATATAAATTTAAAAAATCAAGGTACTACCTACTTTCAAAGGCTTATATCTAGATAAGGGAAGATAAAGCATAAAGGAGAACTAGCAAATTTAGAGGGGGAATTTGGTGAAGGGTCAGAGAGCAGATCAACAACTGAGTTGAGTTGAAAGTGAAGTGAACATATGACTACTGCCTGTTCAAGAAATGTCTGTCAGTTAACAGTTATATTTTGTAGCTAAGCTGATTTTGATTCATTTTACACGTGACACATTGACAATCCATGAACAAGGAATAATTTGGAGAAGTATGGGGCAGGATTTTGCACCTAAGCTATAAAATTTAGGGAGGCAAACCTCCTCTATTGCATTCAATAGTGGCAATATAAGGTACCAAATATAAATGTGCTGCTAGAGAATGCTGTGGGAACACTCATCATTGGGTCTTTCTCTGAGTGTTCATTAGAAAAACATCATAGATATATTTATATACATTTGTGAGAAAAATGCTTCTAGGAATATATTGACTGACTATAGGGCTAGTTCGAAGTTTTCAAGTTGTCACAATTCTTTTTTCTTGAGAGTAAGAAACAGAAGGAGTACATAAGCTAGAAATATGGAAGAACTAAAGTTAGAATATTAGACTGTTAAATTGCATATTTAAATTTTGCATGTAGAGCAGCACCATTGTAGAGATTACAAGCATATATAATCAACTTTCTAATGTGATATTAAATCTGATTTGAATTTGTGATCATTAAAAAGGCAAATTAATCTAAAAGTATGACACAACCCACCCAAGTTTGGTGCCTGAAGTGCATTTTGCAATAAAATTGTTTTTGGTAATTTGCATGTTTACTAGAGAAATTAATGCTGTCAAATAATTACCAATGTGCACAGTAGTGCTGTTGGCAATTAATTTGAAAACTCACAGCAGAATCCAGTGGCATTTACAGCATCTTTCCTATACTGAATGGGGAAAAGTCAGCAATAAAATAATTTCTTTCATCTCATCATGCCATACATCAGTGTCTCTTTGTGGCATGATCACTTAAAACTTCCCCTTAGCTCTTTCAGTAACTTGAATGGAAGCAAAGAACCTGCAAATGTGTGTGCAGGACTAAGGAATCTGTGCAACTAAATTATTCCCAAAGACCCTGTAGAGGGAGAGATCTTATGAGGGATGGTGAGCAGGACCTTAGACAGTACTAAGTAGCCTACTCCCAGTGTTGTACTACTCTGTTATTTTAACATTAATATGAGAGTGTGTAAAAAGGGAATCAGACAATTCAACATGGCAATGTTACAAATAAAAAACACTCTTGACAGCTGTCATTAACAGATGATAGAATCATACAGTTAAAATAGACTATGAAGTATTTTACTTTAGTATACAGAAAGACATTTTTTATTTTCTGGGAAGATAACATCAGGCATTCTTTATCTCAGGCAGAATCAGAGTGTAGAAAAGCAATTCTTATTTTAGAACTTAGCTATTTGAACATACTTGCTCAGAGTGGAACTTCAGTACTGTTAGTAGAAAATCCTGAGAACAGACTTGTAAGTTTACCTACAAATTATGTAATTTTCCCCAGATGCTCTCCCTTAAATAAAATGAGCAAGATAATATCATACCAGAAGTACTGTGTTGCCAGATAAATAGGATAATATTGTCTCTAACTGTAGTAAATATCAGAGATGATAAAATTCCGATCATAAGCTGTTGGTAGTAGAACACTAATAAAATGAGCCATTTTATGTGATTTTTTAAATAAGGGTTATTCTGTGTGATTAAACTCAGCTAATGCAAAGTAGCCCTTTCATTTTTCTGATTTTTTTTTTGAATTCTTCTTTTTCTTATTTATAATGGTCCTACATTGACAGATTTTTGTTCTCATGGGACCACAATTAAAATATTATTAAAAGTAAATTAATCTGTAGAACATTAAAATTCGTTCTTCCTTAGTCTTTCCTTTTCCTTAATACAGCAATTAATTTTAATTAGCTCATTTTTTTTTTTCCTGGAAAGAAAACAGATCTCTCAACACTTTAAAAAGGTAAATTGATTGGTATTTCTTTTAGATTTAATTAACATCTAAATTATTTTGCCTTAAAGATGACTAGAAAAAAGGACAGTGAAATGCAAATTTAGTTTTCTTTTTTCTTCTCCAATATTATATTACAAAAGAAAATTTATAAATTAAAATATGAAATTGATATATACACAAAGATAGCATTTTTAAAACCATACTTCCAGTGGCCTTCTAATGTATTTCTAAAGTAAAGAAATGTTCAAATATTTGAGCTATTAAGGATAAAAAGAGCTGTTTTGAGCACCTCAAATTATTTGTCTTTTAGATCCTGATAATAACATAGGAAAAAAGGAAAGAGAAGTAAAGGGGAAAACAATAAGCATTTATTTAGCACCCACTATATACTAGACATGGTACTGTGTTGGAAGCTAGGGAAATCAGTAGTTGGAGATGAAGAGAGGAAAGAGAATTTACCCAATTCCCTTTCTCATCAGGCGTCTGCTAGGTATATACTAATTTGTATAAGTAAATAGTAACCATGTCTAGATACTGGATAAGATGCAAATGGGAGCTTTGAAGATGACTCAGATGTGAGTCATATTTGAAGTCAGAGTGACATAATGGAGAGTCCTGGACTTAGATTTATGAGTCCTGGATTCAGAATATATCTTACACACATAGCTGTTTGACCATGGGCAAATCACATAACCTCTCAGAGCTTCAGTTATCTCATCTGTAAAGTATAGACCATCATCTTACCACCCTTACTACTCACTCTGTGGTGAGAAAAGTCTTAAAGGACTTAAGGACTTAAAGATAAATGTTAGTTATTATAGTTAATACTGACCTAATCAATATGAAAATGTTTGTCTCCTTACTGTTCAAGTGACTCCTTGAAAGTTAGTTATTTGCTTAGGGATAAAAATGGACTCTTTTAATTCTAATATTACTTGCTAGGAATAATCTTATGTATTAGGAGAATCTGGTTTAGAATGTCTAGGAGATAAAATGCAAAATCCAAAGTGGCTTTATTAATAATAAACATTTATTGAGCATCCAGATTGCACTAAACACAATTAAACTTTTCTTTTGTTGAAAGTTTAGATGAGGATGAATAAATAAGTTAAATTTAAGCATAGCCCCAGAAAATTTTATTTCTAAAACAAAACCAAAAATGATGCTAATTTCATATTGCAAAAATTAAGACTAAATTCTCAGTGATAATAATAATCTATTAAAAATAAAATTCTTATCATTTATTCTCCCTCATACTTCAGGAGCAAATTTATTAACCTAAGTAGTGACTCAAAACTTTTCAGGTTTAATTTTTTAAATCATCAAACATTATTAACATAAATTAATTCAAAGGAATGATCTGGAATCTAATTTTAATGTCACAGGGAATTTTAGAGGTCTTATAAGAAAAAAAATAAGCTTACATTTTTTTTTCAAGAAATTTTTTTTTAATTTTTATTTAATGATTACTTTATATTGACACTCGTTTCTGTTCCAATTTTTTTCCCTCCCTCCCTCTACCCCCTCCCCTAGATGGCAAGCAGTCCTTTATATGTTGGATATGTTGCAGTATATCCTAGATACAATATATGTTTGCAGAACCGAACAGTTCTCTTGTTGCACAGGGAGAATTGGATTCAGAAGGTATAAATAACCCGGGAAGAAAAACAAAAATGCAGATAGTTCACATTCGTTTCCCAGTGTTCTTTCTTTGGGTGTAGCTGCTTTTGTCCGTCATTTATCAATTGAAATTCAGGTCTCTTTGTCAAAGAAATCCACTTCCATCAAAATATGTCCTCATACAATATCGTTGTCGAAGTGTATAATGATCTCCTGGTTCTGCTCATTTCACTTAGCATCAGTTCATGTAAGTCTCGCCAGTCCTCTCTGTATTCATCCTGCTGGTCATTTCTTACAGAACAATAATATTCCATAACATTCATATACCACAATTTACCCAGCCATTCTCCAATTGATGGACATCCATTCATTTTCCAGTTTCTAGCCACTACAAACAGGGCTGCTACAAACATTTTGGCACATACAGGTCCCTTTCCCTTCTTTAGTATTTCTTTGGGATATAAGCCCAATAGAAACACTGCTGGATCAAAGGGTATGCACAGTTTGATAATTTTGGGGGCGTAATTCCAGATTGCTCTCCAGAATGGTTGGATTCGTTCACAACTCCACCAACAATGCATTAGTGTCCCAGTTTTCCCGCATCCCCTCCAACATTCATCATTATTTTTTCCTGTCATCTTAGCCAATCTGACAGGTGTGTAGTGGTATCTCAGAGTTGTCTTAATTTGCATTTCTCTGATCAATAATGATTTGGAACACTCTTTCATATGAGTGGTAATAGTTTCAATTTCATCCTCTGAAAATTGTCTGTTCATATCCTTTGACCATTTATCAATTGGAGAATGGCTTGATTTCTTATAAATTTGAGTCAGTTCTCTATATATTTTGGAAATGAGGCCTTTATCAGAACCTTTAACTGTGAAAATGTTTTCCCAGTTTGTTGCTTCCCTTCTAATCTTGTTTGCATTAGTTTTATTTGTACAAAGGCTTTTTAATTTGATGTAATCGAAATTTTCTATTTTGTGATCAGTAATGGTCTCTAGTTCATCTTTGGTCACAAATTTCTTTCTCCTCCACAAGTCTGAGAGATAAACTATTCTATGTTCCTCTAATTTATTTATAATCTCGTTCTTTATGCTTAGGTCATAGACCCATTTTGATCTTATCTTGGTATATGGTGTTAAGTGTGGGTCCATGCCTAATTTCTGCCATACTAATTTCCAATTATCCCAGCAGTTTTTATCAAATAATGAATTCTTTTCCCAGAAGTTAGGGGCTTTGGGTTTGTCAAACACTAGATTGCTATAATTGACTATTCTGTCTTGTGAACCTAGCCTTTTCCATTGATCCACTAATCTATTTCTTAGCCAATACCAAATGGTTTTGGTGACTGCTGCTTTATAATATAATTTTAGATCAGGTACAGCTAGGCCACCTTCATTTGATTTTTTTTTCATTAATTCCCTTGAGATTCTCGACTTTTTATTGTTCCATATGAATTTTGTTGTTATTTTTTCTAGATCAATAAAATATTTTCTTGGAAGTCTGATTGGTATAGCACTAAATAAGTAGATTAGTTTAGGGAGTATTGTCATCTTTATTATGTTCGCTCGGCCGATCCAAGAGCACTTAATATTTTTCCAATTATTTAAGTCTGACTTTATTTGTGTGGAGACTTTTTTATAATTTTGCTCATATAATTCCTGACTTTCCTTTGGTAGATAGATTCCCAAATATTTTATGGTATCAACAGTTATTCTGAATGGAATTTCTCTTTGTATCTCTTGCTGTTGGGTTTTGTTGGTGATGTATAAAAATGCTGAGGATTTATGGGGATTTATTTTGTAGCCAGCTACTTTGCTAAAATTATGAATTATTTCCAATAGCTTTTTAGTAGAATCTCTGGGGTTCTCTAGGTATACCATCATATCATCTGCAAAGAGTGATAGTTTGGTTTCCTCATTGCCTACTCTAATTCCTTTAATATCTTTCTCGACTCTTATTGCAGAGGCTAGTGTTTCTAATACGATATTAAATAATAATGGTGATAGTGGGCAACCTTGCTTCACTCCAGATCTTACTGGGAAAGGTTCCAGTTTTTCCCCATTGCATATGATGCTTACTGATGGTTTTAAATATATGCTCCTGACTATTTTAAGGAAAAGTCCATTTATTCCTATGCTCTCAAGTGTTTTTATTAGGAATGGATGTTGGATTTTATCAAATGCTTTTTCTGCATCTATTGAGATGATCATATGGTTTTTGTTTGTTTGGTTATTGATATAGTCAATTATGCTAATAGTTTTCCTAATATTGAACCAGCCCTGCATTCCTGGTATAAATCCTACTTGGTCATAGTGTATTATCCTGGTGACGATTTTCTGTAATCTTTTTGCTAATATTTTATTTAAGATTTTAGCATCAATATTCATTAGGGAGATTGGTCTATAATTTTCTTTCTCTGTTTTTAGCCTACCTGGTTTAGGTATCAGTACCATGTCTGTGTCATAAAAGGAGTTTGGTAGGACTCCTTCAATCCCTATTTTTTCAAATAGTTTATATAACATTGGAGTTAATTGTTCTTTAAATGTTTGGTAGAATTCACATGTAAATCCATCTGGTCCTGGGGATTTTTTCTTAGGGAGTTGATTGATAGTTTGTTCTATTTCTTTTTCTGAGATGGGACTGTTTAGGATATTTACTTCTTCCTCTGTTAGTTTGGGCAAGCTATATTTTTGGAGGTATTTTTCTATTTCATTTAAGTTGTCGAATTTATTGGCATAAAGTTGGGCAAAGTAACTCCTAATTATTGCTCTAATTTCCTCTTCGTTAGTGGCGAGTTCTCCCTTTTCATTTTTAAGACTAACAATTTGATTTTCCTCTTTCCTTTTTTTAATCAGATTTACTAAGGGTTTGTCTATTTTGTTGGTTTTTTCATAGAACCAACTCTTAGTTTTATTAATCAATTCAATAGTTTTTTTACTTTCAATTTTATTGATCTCACCTTTTACTTTTAGAATTTCAAGTTTAGTGTTTGACTGGGGGTTTTTAATTTGTTCCTTTTCTAGCATTTTTAGTTGCAAACCCAATTCATTGACCTTCTCTTTCTCTATTTTATACAAATAGGCCTCTAGAAATATGAAATTTCCCCTTATTACCGCTTTGGCTGCATCCCATACATTTTGGTATGATGTCTCATTATTATCGTTTTCTTGGGTGAAGTTATTAATTATGTCTATGATTTGCTGTTTCACCCAATCATTCTTTAGTATAAGATTATTTAGTTTCCAATTATTTTTTGGTCTACTTCCCCCTGGTTTTTTGTTGAATGTAATTTTCATTGCATCGTGGTCTGAAAAGGATGCATTTACTATTTCTGCCTTACTGCATTTGAGTTTGAGGTTTTTATGTCCTAATATATGGTCAATTTTTGTATAGGTTCCATGAACTGCTGAAAAGAAAGTGTATTCCTTTCTGTCTCCATTACATTTTCTCCAGAGATCTATCATATCTAACTTTTCTAGTATTCTATTTACCTCTTTGACTTCTTTCTTATTTATTTTGTGGTTTGATTTATCTAATTCTGAGAGTGCAAGGTTAAGATCTCCCACTATTATAGTTTTACTGTCTATTTCTTCTTGCAGCTCTCTTAGTTTCTCTTTTAAGAATTTAGATGCTACCCCACTTGGTGCATATATGTTTAATATAGATAGTGCTTCATTATCCATGCTACCCTTTAGCAAGATATAGTGCCCTTCCTTATCTCTTTTAATTAGATCAATTTTTGCTTTAGCTTGATCTGAGATCAGGATGGCTACCCCTGCTTTTTTGACTTCACCTGAAGCATAGTAGATTTTGCTCCAATCTTTTACTTTTAACCTGCATGTATCTCCCCGCTTCAGGTGTGTTTCCTGTAAACAACATATTGTAGGATTCTGGCTTTTAATCCATTCTGCTAACCGCTTCCTCTTTATGGGGGAGTTTACCCCGTTCACGTTTATGGTTAGAATGACCAATTCTGTATTACTTGCCATCTTGTTAACCCCGGTTTATGCTTTTCTCCCTTCTTTCCCCTTTACCCCCCTTCCCAGTATTAAGCTTGTGAGCATCACTTGCTTCTCACAGCTCTCCCTTTTTAGTATCCCTCCCCCCGCCTTAGAGTTCCTCCCCCTATCTTACCCCTTTCCCTCCCAGTTCCCGTATTCCCTTCCGCTTAGCTTATTCCTTCCCTTTTCACTTTTCCCTTCTCACTTTTCAATGAGGTGGGAGAAGTTTCACCATAGATTGAATATGTCTTAAGATTTTTCACTTAAAGCCAATTCTGAAGGCAGTAAGATACCCACTATATTCATCCCCCTCCATTCTTTCTCTCAGATATAATAGGTTTCCTATGCCTCTTCATGAGATGTACTACCCCCACTTTACCCTTTTTCTGATACAATGTCCTTTCCACATCAATTTCTAGAACAAGGTATACATGTATTCTTTATACATCTATATAGTCAAAATATAGTTCCCAAGATTAATCTTTACCTTTTTAGATTTCTCTTGAGTTCTATATTTGTAGATCAAACTTTTTGTTAAGTTCTGTTTTTTTCATCAGAAATAGATGAAATTCGCTTACTTCGTTGAATGTCCATCTTCTTCCCTGGAAAAAGATGCTCATTCTCGCTGGGTAAGTTATTTTTGGTTGCATACCAAGTTCCTTAGCCTTTCGGAATATCATATTCCAGGCCCTTCGATCTTTTAATGTGGATGCTGCCAGATCCTGGGTGATCCTTATTGTGGCTCCTTGATACTTGAATTGGGTTTTTCTAGCCGCTTGCAATATTTTTTCCTTCATCTGAGGGTTCTGGCATTTGGCCACTATATTCCTTGGTGTTTTGATTTTAGGATCCCTTTCAGTGGGTGATCGATGAATCCTTTCAATGTTTATTTTTTCCTCTGTTCCTATGACTTCTGGGCAGTTCTCTTTGATAATTTCCTGGAAGACAGTGTCCAGGCTCTTTTTTTCATCATGTTTTTCTGGGAGTCCAATGATTCTCAGATTGTCTCTCCTGGATCTGTTTTCCAGGTCTGTTGTCTTCCCCAGAAGGTATTTCACATTTTTCTCCATTCTTTGATTTTTTTGGATTTGCTTGACTGATTCTTCTTGTCTCCTCGAGTCATTCAATTCCACTTGTTCAATTCTGATTTTCAGTGAAGTATTCTCTTCACTCACTTTTTAAAAATCTTTCTCTAATTGTCCAATTGAGTTCTTTTGTTCTGTGGAATTTTTTTCCATTTCGCCAATTTTGTTTTTTAGAGAGCTGTTTTTTGTTTCCAGTTCACTAATCCTATTTTTCAAGGATTTTACTTCTTTATCCACTCTCTCTTTAACTTTCTCCAGGCTCTTTTCCCAAGCCTCCCTCTCCTTTTCCCAAGCTTCCCTCTCCTTTTGCCAAGTCTCCCTCTCCTTTTGCCAAGCCTCACTCTGCTTTCCCCATTTTTCTTCTAGCTCCCTTGTGAGAGCCTTTTTAATCACTTCTATGAGGTTCATCTGTGCTGAGGAACAGACGATCTCCTCCTTTGGGGATTCACCTGGAGACTGCCTGTTTTTAGTCTCCTCAGGATTTAGAGTCTGCTCTCTATCTGTGTAGAAGCTGTCAAGGGTTAAAGTCCTCGTCAGCTTCTTGCTCATTCTGTCTAATAATCAGAGACAAACTACCAAAGAAAAACAGAAAAAACTGGAGTCTTTCTTTGGGGGAGGGGCTGGGTGTGTTACCGAGCTTCCTCTACAGACTGCAGGGGGCAGCAGTGAGGCACTAGCAGGACTGTGTTGCGCGTGCGCTCTGAGATCCCAAAGTGTGCTGAGTCACTGTGGGGGGGGGGGGGGGGGGGGGGGCGGCCAGGTCCCGAGAGACTCCAGCTGTTTGGGGTTGTATTCTTCACCCCCGGTGTTTTTAGCTTCTCTGCTGGGCTGCTGACTTGCTGCCGGAGCAAAGTATCTAATCCTGTAGCTAAGCTCTCCCCGCAGAGCCGGCTGCGATCACTCCCCACCCCCTCTCCAGTCTGCTCCCGTGCTCTCACTGCCGCTGCCCTCAGCCTGCGCCCGATCTAAAACCGCCCCAGCCCTCCAGTAAAGACAGACCTTTCTTGGCGGATCTCAAGGATGGCTTCTCTTGGTAACTATTTGTGGGTTTTTTTCAGTCAAGCATTGATTCAGAGGCTTGTAATGAAGTGGATAGTGAGAGAAAGCGCGGAGCTTATGCAACTGTGAGCCTCCTCTCCGCCATCTTAACCAGAAGTCCTTCCATTAGCTTACATTTTGACAGGCAGCTATACTGTTTCTTCCTGAACACTTCTAGGAACAAGGAGCTCACTATAAGACAGTCTGTTGCATCATTGAAGAGTTCTTTATGATGGGCTGAAATCTATTGAAAATTTCTACATCTTTGTTCTAGGTTTTTGAAGCAATATCAAAAATTCTATCACCTTCTTCACTTGATAATGCTCCAAATATTTTCAAAAGAGCTATTGTATCTTCTTCACAACTCTAATAAAATTTAAAATAAAATTATCAAGACAACATATTGTAATTTTGTGATATCTTAGTAAAGATTTTTGACACACATGAAATAGTCAATTAAAAGCCAATCAACTTAATTATATTTCAGGCTAGGAGAGATAAAATCAGAATGACATTTATTACTTGTTAGTCTTTTACATGGTGAACCTGAGTGGAGGAATGCTTTCACAAGTTTGCTGTAATTCTATAATAATTTTTTAAAGTTTTAATTAACTAAAAAGTTTGCATATATTGAATTGTATTGATAAACAAATTGTCCTTTCCTAATTTTTATTTCTTTATTTTCTCAGTTATTAAAGTCATGCAATGCTTATGTTATGTCTTGAAAAATATTTTGTAATTATTATACAAAAGAAAATGCTGAACTTTGAATAGTTAGAGGTTTTCATTATAACAAAACAAAACAAAAAACACAACAAACCCCAGCCACACTTACTCATAAGAAAGGCAGGTTGGCTCAATGTCCAGAAAATATAGTCAAGAGACCTGGGTTTTTGTTTTAGCTCTGTCACTAACTAGTTGTGTAAACTTGAGGAAGTATTTTGCTTCTTTGGATGGTAGTTTCCTCCTCAGTAAAAAGAGAGTGCTTCTTCACTTTTGTGATTATCCATGTTAAACAAACCCAATTCCTTTTACAGTTGTTCAGATATCATGTTTTCCAGACTTTTCACTATCCTCTGAAAGCATCTCAACTCTTATAAGGCAGTTAAGTGACATAATGGATAGAATATTGTATTTGGAGTCATAAAGATCTAAATTAAAAATCTGCCTCAGAGACTTAATAGTGTGACTCTGGGCAAAGCAGCCTCAATTTGATCATTTGTAAAATGAGGATAATAATAACACTTATTGCATAAGATTGTTAGGACAGTGGATAGAGCGCCAGCCCTGAAGTCAGGAGGACCTGAGTTCAAATATGGCCTCAGACACTTAACACTTCCTGGCTGTGTTACCCTGGGCAAGTCACTTAACCCCAATTTCCTCAGGGGGAAAAAAAAAGATTGTTAAGACTAAAAGATATAATAAATATAAAGGGTTTGCAAACTTTAAAATGCTATATACACATTAACTATTAACAACAAATAGTAATAATAATATACTAACAAAGTCTTCTAAATTATTTTCAAAATAAAGTCAATTATTAGAGGTGTTGTAGGAAAAAGGCATAGATAATACCCTTTTCATAGGAATACATTCAACGACCCTTTTATATTTTGGTACTCACACATCATACCTCTTATATTGGCTAAGATGACAGAAAAAGGTAATGATAGATGTTGGAGGTGCAATACCTTAGTTTCCTACCAGCTCATTGCTCTCCAAATCTCATTATGACTAGATACCCTCAGAGAGCTTTATACTTGGATGCAGTGACCCATGAGTAAGACCTCCCTCTCCTTTTCAGTTGGGTAGGATATGAGTCAGATAGCATGAGCTGGCATGGTATTGTGATATTAATCACTGATATCACTGTGTTATCTTTTCCCCTCAACTATCTTCAAAACTTTCCCATTACTGTTGAAGACAATACCATCCTTTTAGTCACCAGGTTATGCTATACCTTCCTCTACTAAGTTAGGGCTTAATAGCATTAATATAGGGCACTTACTTTAGTTATTCAAATTAGCATTTGCTTTTCAACCTACAATCTTAGAGAATTACCAGGGAACTTAATTGACTAATTTACTCAAGCTGTATGTTGATAAATGTTTAATAATTGGTTTTCCATAGGGGTAAAAATGCATTTGATACACTTGTAAGCTTAAAATGCATTATCAACGTTTTGTCCACCATTGCCTTAAGTCTAGCTTACTAACAAAGTTATAAATCAAAACCTGATTTGTAGTATTTGCCAATTTCTGAGAGTAAATGCTTATAATAACTAGTAAAAGAAAGCATTTTGTTGTCTCTTTTTCTTTCTTGGACTTAATCACTGAATGAGTTTTGCCTCGAACAAACCGAGATCTGTTAAAGACCTTAGCTTAAAAAGGCCAAGATCTCCCATTGCATCTGGAGCATCTCCAGTAGTCCTGATCAGTATCTTGCCATTTCACCCAGGTGGCTCTGGAAGAGAAAATAAGGGCTTCTGAGTTTTCACAGCCCTCCCTCACTTAAATTCAATTTGTTTGCATGCCATGGTGCTCTTTGAGAAGGAACAAACAGCAAAGGAGGTAGTGTATTTGGTAGTATCTTCCTTCCTATATAATCATCTAGTCCATTGAGAGTTATAAGTGTGAGTGAGGAACAGAAATATTCTATTAGTTCTTTGACTACTGTTCATTCCAGACATCTCTATTCATATAAACTTCTATAAATGAAGAAATTAAGGTTCAAAAAAGGGGAATGATCTACCAGTTGTTCAATAGCTAGGAAATATCAGAAGCAGGATTAAAACCTGGGTGTCATCTAAACTGTAGCTATGTACTTAAATTTAGTAGATTAGTATAATCGTTGATTTTATCTTAGAAAATATGGAAAGACTCACATGAAGTAATGAAGAGTGAAATGAGCAGAATCAAGAGAACACTGTACACAATAACACTATTTTTAAAAGAATGACTGAATAAATATGTTATTTTGATATGATATGACATATGATAATTTGATTATAAATAATCTAATTAATTATAAAGAACATATAAAGAAAAAAGCTATCTGCATCTAGAGTCAGAACAGATAAATAGATGTACAGAATAATTTTATATGCTTACACATATATATGTGTCTCTCTAATTATCTATTGACCTGTGTCTAATGGTAGCCCTCTCTAGGATTGGAAGCAGGGAGAAAAAAAGAAACTTGCATGATAACTTTGTTATATATTTAAAAGAAATAGTTATACATAGTTGATTTGCAGTTTCATATGCAGTCTTTTTTAAAAAATATGCTATGTTATGGAATTGCTTGCTTTGTTCCGTAAATTAAAAATAAAATTTAAAAAATTTAGTAAGAGTTATGCTTATTTTAGCAGTGAAGCTTGTTGCCTTAGGAGTTGGTCCTTTAAAATTCTTCATTGAAAATAAGCAATAAATAATTTTAATAATAAGGGGAAAGAGCTTGTTTTCTAGATCAGGTTTTACTGAGGTGGTAAAAATATTTCAAATGCCTCTTAATGGGAACTTATTAAGGTCTCCTTCCTCTGACCTTTTGTTAAAATGTTCATCATTTCCCATCCCTTCTCTTCTCTTTTTAAAAATCTGTTATGACTTAATGTCAGCTAGTAAAACTGTTTTGTGGAAAGTTCTAAAAATAATAATCCTGAGTAAGTGACTTCTAAGTAACAAGGAAATTGATGTCAGCTAGGAATGTGGAAGGACATTGTGCTCACTCAACTGTTACCCCCACTATCTTGGTTGTGAAGTGGGACAGCATTGCCTGTCTCCTGAGGTGGAACAGAATTTTGAGACATGCAATTGTTTAAGAATTTTCTTTTAATAGACAAATTATTTTCATTTTAGATTTATATTTTGCTTTCCTCATGTTCATGTTGCATTGAACTTGGGCATCCTCAGGGCAAAAAAGAGCAAGTTGACATAGAGAAGACATTACTAGTGAATTATAAACTAGTTAGGAGAATCAGTACCATTTGTAAGATTTTATAGGGAAGGTGGCTCTTGACCTGAACTTTGAAAATAGAATAACCTCTCCATTTCATGGCAGCCCACAACCACACATACTTAACTTTCCAGGAAATGCCATCTGGAAGAAGCCTCAGCAACACAACAACAAACACCCTGTTACAGTAGGGACTCACCCTGCTGACTCACTCTTTGAGAACGTGTCCCCAGAATCAGACAAAGTTAGAGGCATCAGATGTGGTGAATGTGTGAATATACCAATCACTGTGACATGTGATAATGATTCAAATTTCATTCAAAAATTATTAATGAGAACCGAAAAACATCCCAAATAAACAAATTCTTTTATCATCATCTGGAAGTTACATAAAAAAAGTTATGGGATGAAGTCTAGAGTTGGAACTAGCTTAGCAGTCACTGACCTATGCTCTCGTGTCTTACAGTCTGGTGCTCAACTTGGACCCGGTATTATAACATATCTTTCCTTCAATTTACTATTATACTAAATGTATCCTTCGTGAAGCTATCAAGTGAACAAGTGGAAAGTTTCTTGGAAGAATTGTTCTACTAAAATCTCAAGTTTCTTTATTAGTATTCTAGCTGATTCTGTGTTTCAATAAATAGTAAAAGCTATTAAAATTCCTGCTGAATGTTTTATTAATTTAATATTTGCACTCTTATTTTAACCTCTCTGGACCTCAGCTGCTCCATCTGTAAAATAATGATTTGGATTCTATGACCTTCTGTGATTGTTGAAGTACTCATACATTCTAAGGTCCCTTCCTGCTTATCCTAATCTGATCTTTATAATTAGATTATGTGTGCCCTGTTCAATTTAGAACTTTAGACAGTATTGACAAGAGCTTTTCATTCATCTATTCATCTACTGGAATATTTCTATTTATTGAATAAAACTTTTTATTATTTTTGTTTTTTACCCTACTTTTATTTTCTGACATATCTTCTATTAAAACAAAGAAACTGTTAAATTGACTGACAAAATGGCAATGTCTGATAGACTATCATATAGTCTCCTTTTATAGTTCTCACTTTTTTGCAGAAAGGAGAAAGGTATGTTACATCCTCTGTTCCCTCAGATGAAGATTGAGCCTTTCAAGGAATCTGTTAGGTTCTTCCTTTAGTCTTGTTTTCATTTATATGATTGCAGTCATTGTGTATATATTGTTGTCCTGATTATTCTTAATCTACAGCAATTGTTAACGAGTTTTTTCAAGTTTTTCTCCTAAATTCCCCATAAGTATTATCTAATAGTATGCAAAAGTATTCCACATTCATGTAGTATAATTTGTTTAGTGAAGAGAAACGAAATATATGTTGTTCTGATTAAAGTTATTGTGAAGACCCATACCTTTACTTAGAATATGAAAGTGTTTTAAAAGAATAGTAGTTAGAATTTACATTGCATTTTAAGATTTTCAAAATGCTTCATATTTATTATCTTGTTCAATTCTCATAGTAAACCTGGAATATAGGTACTATTATATATAAGGAAACTGTGGCGGTTGGACTTTGTGATTTATCCAGGATCTCATAAGTGTCTGACTTTGGATTTGAACTTAAGGTTTCCTGGTTCAAGGTCTAGCACTCTATTCACTATGCTACTCCTGAACGAAACCAAAGTGTCCTAAGTAGCTTAAAGGAAAATAGAAAGGGAAACAAGATGGCTCCAGGTTACTTACATTTGGTAAACTGAATTGCTACACATAATCATATTATAGCTATTTTATTGATGCCAAAATAGAATCAGAGAGAAACTATTAATAGTTTCTTTGTATTCCCCAGTGCTTATCAAGGAGTCACTAAAAAAAAAAAAAATACTTCATCTGTCTGTTTAAGTTAGATTTTGGGAATGCGAAGACCAAAAAATCAGTCCATCCCTGCCTTCAAGAAACTTATACCATAGGGAGGGGAGGAGAACATGTAAATAACTAGCAGAATTAGAAATGCTTTATAAATGCCACAAGGCAAGATTGCATTTACTGTAGGATTTGTAAGATTATTTTTACTTTAATAAAAACTTAAGTTGTTTTAGTCCCTTGATGTAATACATTTTTATAGATGTTTCTTTTCCTTAGCTTTTTTTTTTTTTTTTTGAGTAGCCTCCCAACTCCAATGAGACTGATTCTTGACAAGCTAAATTACCTACCCACCCCTATGTACAGCATAGCACATCAACAGAGGCTTTAGTAAATATTGTATTAATTTGTTGCTAATGAATGTTTTGACAAGCATGACTGCATTGAAAGGAAATAGCTTTTAATAGGTCACCAGAGTCCACACTCTTGGCTCAGTTCTCTTCTTAGGTTTGTATCTGAAAATAGCAGTCCATAATTCAGAGGCCTTTTATTTTATTTGGTCCTAATATCAGCTGTCACCCTGAAGCAAAGAAATAAGATTCATCTATTTCATGTGACTGCTGATTAGGGAGTGCACAGAACATGCTCTTTCTTTAAAAGATTCAGTGCAGCATCTTTTCCTGCAGATTACTCAGAACCTGTCCTAGTTTAACTAAGATCCAGTAGTTCATAATAGAGTATGCTAATGCATGACTAAAAAGATCCAGGTTTTTAAACATTTTCATTGGAAAATTCTTTTTCTCATTAGAGGCTTTAGAGTTGCTATCCATAAACAGAATGTGTCCTTTTGTGGTAGGAAAACTTAAGGTTCAAATAATATTTTTATTTTATCATTTTTTTTAAGGAATTCTTTTCCATTTCTACTTCTATCCTCAATTCCATAGCATGGTTAGAATTATCTTATTTTCACAAGGGGATCACATTCGAATCTTTAAATTGTGTTGTGATTAGCAATGATAATATTTACTGAAAATCATGAAGTATGTATCAAAGTATAGGTAGACTTCAAAAGCTTCTTTCCTTTCCATAAACAACTCTTTTGCATACTGCTTTACCATTAACTCCTCTTCCCCAGAGCCTTTTTTTCCTTCACAAGACAGATTTGTCAGATAGGGTGTGGTTATTTTCCACATTTTCCTTCCTTCCCTCCCTTCCTCCCTCCCTTCTTTCCTTCCCCCTCCTCTAATTTTCTTCTCTCTGGGCATTTTTCTATCACTCTCTTCAGATGTAAAGTAGATGTGTGCTTCTGAAACTGCCTAGATTTGTGGCAATGAACAAGTTATTTAATTTTTCTGAACCTTAGTTCCTCATTTTTGAAATAAATTTACAATGTCTATAAGTCTCTGGCATACAGAATCATTGTGATATTAAATAAAGTATGTGAAGTACTTTGTAAACTTTAAAATACTCTTGTAAACACCATTACACAAATGTAAGAAATATTTACCTATTTAGTTTTTGTTTAGACTTGAAATTTTGTGGTATGGGTACATCTTTGCATGGAAACTCCCTTTACTCATTGAGATCTCCAACTATCTTTAACGCTTTGTCTTCGGGGGTTGCCTGGGGCACTGAAAGCTTTAGTAGTTTGCCAAGTCCTCTTGACAGCCATCCCTTTATATACCAAGTCACACTATCTCTAGTCTAGGGGATAGCAAAGAGCTTTGGAAAGGACATAGGATGCAGCCAAGAATAAACTACCCAGCTAAGCTGAGTATTTTTTTCCACGGAAAAAGATGGACATTTAGTGAAACAGAGGAATTCCATCTGTTTCTAAGGAAAAAAACCAGACTTAAACAAAAAATTTGATCTCCAACAACAGGAATCAAGAGAAGTAGAAAAAGGAGAAACTAGACAATATAGTAAAGTAAGAGAATACAGTTCAACCCAACTCCTCCTACAACTACTTCAACAAAGATGAGAAATTGAAGGATACACTGCAAGACTCAAGTGTTTCATTCAAGTCCTCTATCTTCAGAGTCGATGTTCTTTTCACTTGCCATTGTGCTTCCCATGGTCAGGCACACTGTAACATGCCCTTGACTCCTGTGCCTCCAAATCCTGTATTTGGAGTGACCAAATAAATGTCTCCTCCCCAGCCCACTCACAAAAAAAAAAAAAAAAAAGAGAGAGAGAGAGAGAGAGAGAGAGAGAGAGAGAGAGAGAGAGAGACAGAGAGAGAGAGATAGAGATAGAGAGAGAGAGAGAGAGAGAGAGAGAGAGAGACAGAGAGAGAGAGAGAGAGATGGAGCACAGGACCTGGAGTCAAGAAGAACTGAATTCAAATCTAGCCTCACATCCTGCCTAGCCCTGGACAAGTCATTTTACCTTTGACAAAGTGGATCCACTGGATCCACTAGGGAAGATCTCTGCCAAGAAAAGGCCAAATGGGGACAACAAGGGCTGGACAAGGCTGTCACAACTGAGCAACAACCAGAGAGAAGTTTTCCTGATGCCAGGACCAGCCTTCTAGCCACTGTGCCACCCAAAATGCCCTTATTAATATGCCTATTAGCAACCTTTGTGTTATATATGTTTATTTTAATATGTGCCTATTAACACTTTTATGTTATATATTATCTGGACAAGTCATTTTACCTTTGACAAAGTGGATCCACTGGATCCACTAGGGAAGATCTCTGCCAAGAAAAGGCCAAATGGGGACAACAAGGGCTGGACAAGGCTGTCACAACTGAGCAACAACAAGAGAGAAGTTTTCCTGATGCCAGGACCAGCCTTCTAGCCACTGTGCCACCCAAAATGCCCTTATTAATATGCCTATTAGCAACCTTTGTGTTATATATGTTTATTTTAATATGTGCCTATTAACACTTTTATGTTATATATTATGTGTTAATTTTAATATGTGCCTATTAACAATCTTTGTGTTATATGTTATATATTAATTTTAATGTGTGCCTATTAACAATTTTGTATTATCTTAATTTTTAACATATGCCTATTAAAAATTTTTGTTTTATTAAAAAAAAAAAAGAAAAAGAAAGGACATAGGATGTAGAATTGGATGTAGTCCTACATTCAACTCTAAGCCCTTGTTTGAATTCTAGTCTTGTTACTTTCTACTGCATATTCTGTTGGTAGTCACTAAAACATTCTGCTCCTTAGTTTTCTCATCTGTAAAATGAGATTAATTGAAGAAGATGACCTCTAAGATTCAGTCTCCTCTATATACATGTGTGCATATTCATACATATTTGTATGTATCTTTAAGACATGATTTTTACTAGCAAGGTGTTTGCAATTTCACTGGGGGAAATAAAACAAACTCAAAAAAAGATACTAAATGAGTCATGAGTCATGTTCATGTGATAAAGAAAATCTGCAGAAGAATAGATCAGTATGGCCTTTAGTGATCAGGGAATGTTTGGGGATAGGGAAGTGATGGGGATTAATTTAGACTCTGAAGGTTGGAGTGCTTTCCATAGTTAGAAAGGACATTACAATCAGGGCAAAGTTATGCAGAATTACACAATAGGGCAAAGCTATGCAGAATTACTCAATCAGGAAAATGCAAAACTTTTTTGGGGAACAGGAATTAGACCAGTTTGAATGGATCTAATAATTTGGATGGAAGAATCATAGAGGAGGAGAAGGTTGAAGGAGCTGACTGGGACCAGATGAATAGAGAGCTTTGAAAGTCAAACCAAAGTACTTTATTTAATAGATTGTGAGTTCCCTGGAAAGGTTTCTGTGAAATTGTACAACATGATGTCTCAGAAATATTATTCTGGCTGAATTTTGCATTCTGGTTTGGAGAAGAGAGTGACAAGAATGGATAGGACAGTTATATGAAGTAGATAGTGAATATTTAAATTAGAGTGGTAGCAATTGGAATGGAAAAGAAGAATTGAATATGAGGAATTATAAAAAGAGATCGTAGGGAGGATGTGATGTGCAAGCAAGAGAAAAGAATCAAAGATCAGAAATTTAAAGCTGGAAAGAACTTTTAAAAAGACCATCCAATCAGAATATCAAGACTCGAAGGGCTATGCGATCCTGGGCAAGTCACTTAACTCTAATTGTCTTGCAAAAAAGGAAAAAAAAAAAAAGACTTGAAGAGGACATGAAAGGCCATTTGGTCCAATAACCTTATTTTATGGATAAAGAAATTGGGACTCCAGGAAGGTTAAATAATTTACATAAAGTTATAAAGATAGTACTAATCAGATACAGAATCTGAACTCCTATTACATTGGTGAGAGCCACCCTTGATAAGTTGTCTTAGGGAATGTGGATAATAACAAGCATTTCTGATGCTAAAACCAACATGATGCCTTCTTAATGATCTTAAGTTTTAAAAGTTATCCTTATTTTTTTTTATTAAAAAGTTACATAAAATACATAATTATAACTTTAAAAATTTATGATCATATTAAGATGTAATTTTATGGTTTTTTTTTCCTGAAAGGGTATTTTATCTCTCTAAACTCAATTATAAGCATTAATAGGGAAAATATTTTATAGAAATGTAGCACGTGTATACAATATACATATATACAAGAATGATGTAAATAGAGTTGTCAGGAGTAAAAGTCAACTTTGGGGGGGAGAAAATATTATTTTGGTAATAATAGCTAATATTTACATAGTTCTTTAAGGTTTTCTAAGCAATTTACATATACCTTATTTGCTACAGTAATCCTTTGATATAGGTCTATTATTAACCCAATTTTAATAAGTAAATGGAAGCAGAAAAATGACTGCCCTCTATCCCATACTTAGTATTTGAAACAAGATTGGAATTCAGATCTTCCTGACTGTAGCCACTTAGCTAACTAAGCTGTTTACATTTTGGTTTTGAATTTTAGTTAATTTGATTGAAAGTTATATCAATGAATTTATTTTCTAGGAGTGTAGAGCTTGGGAGAAATATCTGGATTGTATATATGGCATAGTTTTGTATTCACTCATATAAAGATAGGATAATTGAAACTGCTCAGATTCATCTCCACTAAAGAACTGTCACTGAAAGAGAAGTGCAGTAGGTCGAAGATATGCTTGAGAATATAATAGGTCTTCAGTTAGAAGACAGGGAGAGAAAGAAGAATCAGTAAAGAAGAAGGAAAGAGGAAGTCTGAGATAGCCAAGCCAAGAAAAGAGGTAATTTCAAGAAGAAGGGGTATGTTCAATACAATAAAGTGAGGAAAGGAGAGCCTTTGGGTGGGATGGGGGTTGGGGTTGGGGAAAGGAAGAGAGGATGACAACAAACATTTTCCAATCCATAGTTTTGTTGAGGTATGGCTATGAACCACAAATATAAACTTAGAAGTTGCTTCATACTAAATTAATCACATATCATATCACTGCTGCATAAATTAAAAAAAAAAACTTTAAAATATTAGAAAAACGCTAAGTATTCTTAAGATCTGTTACGTACCATATTTTTTCTTTTGGTAATAATAATAACTTACATTTGTGTAGTGCTTTATCTTTTCAAAGTACTTTTATATAAATCAACCCACTTTATGCTTACAATGGGTTCCATGAGTTAGGGAGGAACAGATGCCATGCCCTCATTTTATAGCTATGACAGTTGAGATGAAAAGAAGTTGTGACTTGTTTAAAGACATATAGGAATCTAGAAAAAATAACAACAAAATTCATATGGAACAATAAAAAGTCGAGAATCTCAAGGGAATTAATGAAAAAAAATCAAATGAAGGTGGTCTAGCTGTACCTGATCTAAAATTATATTATAAAGCAGCAGTCACCAAAACCATTTGGTATTGGCTAAGAAATAGATTAGTTGATCAGTGAAAAAGGTTAGGTTCACAAGACAGAATAGTCAACTATAGCAATCTAGTGTTTGACAAACCCAAAGATTCTAACTTTTGGGATAAGAATTCATTATTTGTTAAAAACTGCTGGGATAACTGGAAATTAGTATGGCAGAAATTAGGCAAGGACCCAAACTTAACACCATATACCAAGATAAGATCAAAATGGGTCCATGACCTAGGCATAAAGAACGAGATTATAAATAAATTGGAGGAACATAGGATAGTTTATCTCTCAGACTTGTGGAGGAGAAAGAAATTTGTGACCAAAGATGAACTAGAGACCATTATTGATCACAAAATAGAAAATTTTAATTATATCAAATTAAAAAGCTTTTGTACAAACAGAACGAATGCAAACAAGATTAGTAGGGAAGCAACAAACTGGGAAAACATCTTTACAGTTAAAGGTTCTGATAAAGGCCTCATTTCCAAAATATATAGAGAACTGACCCTAATTTATAAGAAACCAAGCCATTCTCCAATTGATAAGTGGTCAAAGGATATGAACAGACAATTTTCAGATGATGAAATTGAAACTATTACCACTCATATGAAAGAGTGTTCCAAATCACTATTGATCAGAGAAATGCAAATTAAGACAACTCTGAGATATCACTACACACCTGTCAGATTGGCTAAGATGACAGGAAAAAATAATGATGAATGTTAGAGGGGATGTGGGAAAACTGGGACACTGATGCATTGTTGGTGGAATTGTGAATGAACCCAACTATTCTAGAGAACAATCTGGAATTACACCCAAAAAGTTATCAAACTGTGCATACCCTTTGATCCAGCAGTTTTTCTATTGGGCTTATACCCCAAAGAGATACTAAAAAAGGGAAAGGGACCTGTATGTGCCAAAATGTTTGTAGCAGCCCTGTTTGTAGTGGCTAGAAACTGGAAAATGAATG
Organism: Antechinus flavipes; assembly: GCF_016432865.1. NCBI lineage: Eukaryota > Metazoa > Chordata > Mammalia > Dasyuromorphia > Dasyuridae > Antechinus > Antechinus flavipes. Next base: position 156,545,799 of record NC_067400.1, on the reverse strand, counting down.
GATGCCCATCAATTGGAGAATGGCTGGGTAAATTGTGGTATATGAATGTTATGGAATATTATTGCTCTGTAAGAAATGACCAGCAGGATGAATACAGAGAGGCTTGGAGAGACCTACATGGACTGATGCTAAGTGAGATGAGCAGAACCGGGAGATCATTATACACTTCGACAACGATATTGTATGAGGACATATTTTGATGGAAGTTGATTTCTATGACAAAGAGACCTGAGTTTCAATGGATAAATGATGGACAGAAACAGCTACACCCAAAGAAGGAACACTGGGAAACGAATGTGAACTATTTGCATTTTTTATTTTCTTCCCGAGTTATTTTTACCTTCTGAATCCAATTCTCCCTGTGCAACAGGAAAACTGTTCGGTTTTGCAAATATGTATTGTATCTAGGATATACTGCAACATATCTAACATATATAGGACTGCTTGCCATCTTGGGGAGGGGGGTGGAGGGAGGGAGGAGAAAAATCAAAACATAAGCGAGTGCAAGGGATAATGTTGTAAAAAATTACCCTGGCATGGATTCTGTCAATATAAAGTTATTATTAAATAAAAGAAAATTTAAATAAAAAAAAAAAGACATATAGGAGTCAGAGTCAGAACTTCTTCTGCCTTCTCACAGAGAATAGTCCAGGTAGTTGGTATTTTCTAGAGAAATTGCATAGGAAATGGGACTAAATTCAAACTAAAACACAAATACTTTTTACTCCGTGCTAGGTGCTGTGCTAAGCACTTTACAATTATTATCTTATTCGATCCTTAGAAGAAACATCATTTGCAAATATCTATTTTTGCAAATGTTTATTACAAACAGTTGTTCCTTTTGTTCAAATTGCTACACATTTAATGATCATTTTGTTGGAATGAACAAAACCAGTTGTTACTCAGAAACTACATGTATTATAACCTAAATAGCCAATGGGTGTTTCTATATATACATTCACAGATAAACATTCACACATATATACATGTATATGTATGCATGTATATGCACAAACACAAATGTATATGTGTGTGTCTATGTGTGTATGGTATTGGAGATATAATATTCTTATGGAGCATTTAGAGCTCAGATTCTTAAAAGACAGAAAGAAATGTTATGAGAAATTGCAGGTATTTTGACAGCTAATTTTTTCCTTAATATTTTAACAGCTGACTTAATGATTTTAGTTTTAAATAGTTGAAAGTGAAAATTTAAAGTTATTACCACAGGATTATTTATTCATCTAGGGGACATATTTTACAAGAGATGCATTTCATTCTTCCTTTTCTTGGAGAAATTAAAAAAAAAAAAACCTGGGCAGCTATGGGCTTAATAATTTTACTGATAGCAAAGAATGGAGCAAATCTTGCTGGGAGTTATGTAATCAACTTAAAAGCTCACCATATTCTCTATGTGACAGAATATGAAAAACACAAAGCAGAAAATATGGATCTTGGATTTTTTTCTGCAAATGGTTAACCACTTTATATTTAATAGTACATATCAGAGAAAGAAGAGATTAGAACAATTAAAACAGTAGTTTAAGGAATGTATTTTAAGTCATTCTGAGTGCCTTTCTGTTTCCTGCCAGTGAAAAGGGCAAAAAAAAAAAAAAAAATTAAGAGTTTTCTTAGGTTCCAGTATACTTGTTTAGAAGAAAGTGGGTAACTACTTTCATATGCCAGTAGAAGGCTTGACTTGGGTAGGGAATTAGGAGATGTGAGAAAGAATCATTTAAGTTATGCAGTTATGCAGAGAAATCCTGAAAGATGCTTTTTCTAAAAAGTTCAGTGTAGACCCTGTTATTTTGCTAAGAAGCTGTTCTAGTTTTTTTAAACCGGTTTACAAAACTTTATTGAATCGTCCCTATACTACATACAATGAGATACTATAGAAAATCCTTTGCAAATCCTAAAGTAGTATATAAATACTGTCTATCATATATCTATCTATGACCTCTATTATTACAATTATTTTTACTTGTTACTTTTCGATATTTCAGGCAAAGTTAAACAATGTTGTATTATAGATTCAGTTGTTTTACATGTCTTTTTGTCCCACATCAAAAAATTAGCTACTAGATTCAGTGACAATTTTCTTGAATTAGATACATCATTGAATCAATTTTGGTCCTTATTCCAGTGGACAGTATGCTCTCTCTCTACCGCCCAAAACAAACACATCAATGTCTGATATTGATTCATCTTACCCTGTTTATAAAACTTAGTTTGGGATATATGTGGAGAACCACCAACCTAATTTCTAAAATTTATTAATCAGTTAACAAACATTTATTAAGAGCCTATTCTATACTAGTCACTATGCCAAGAACACGGAATAAAAAAGGCAAAAAAAAATCAGGCTTACAATCTGTAGTCCCTTTACTTACCTGAAAACTATTCTCTTTATTTTAGGATGAACCTATCTATTTATTGTTGGTTTTGGGACAAAACCATATTAATTGTTATGTTTAGAGTGTCAAAGTTATTTTATCTTCTTGGAGGGAGAAGGGTCCATTTTTCTCTCAGTGAGGATTACAACATCTCCATATCTCAAGATGGTCTTCCCAAATAACCAAAAAGATTGTCTCTTGGTGGCTACCTCTCTAGGGATGTGCTCTTCAGAATTTAGCTAGTTTAGTTCTCAGGAGATCCACAGTGCACTGCAGGATCAGGGTTAGAGCAGGGGGCAGATTACTTAAAGGTCTTCTCTAGTGCTCTGATTTTGAACAATCAGGGATCACTTTCACCTTTTTGAGGGGAGGGGCTATTTCACATGGCTTTGTATCTTCAATCCCAAAGTTGTGCCCAGTTCATTTCTCTTTTTTTTGAATCAGATCTAGAATTTTCTTGATATAAGAAATTCCCAGAAAGGAATTTTCCTTTTCCAATGTAGATCAGCACTTTGCAACTTACAGAGTTGTCTAAAAACATTGGTACTTGAAGTGAATTGTCTAGGGTAACTCAACCAATATATGTCTGTTGAGTTTGAAACTTTGAGTTGAGAAGTCACTCTAGATTGTCATTATATATATGGGTATCCTTTGCTTTTTTAGGAAATACCTGACTAGTAGCTGTACCTATAGACAAGATAATAATATGATCATGGGAGAGAGAAAATACCTAAGAAATATTTTGAGGTTTGCTATTGTTTTGACATTTAATCGGATCCACTTGTGTGACCCTGTGGATCGTAGAATAAGAACACTGTCCATGGAGTTTTCTTGGCTAAGAATCCAGAGTGGTTTGCCATTTCCTTCTCCAGTGATTAAGTGACTTGCCCAGGATCACACAGCTGTAAGTGTTGGAAACTGGATTTGAATTCAGATCTTTCTAATTCTAGGTCCAGTATTCTATGTACTGGGCCATCTAGCTGCCTCCAGTTGGAAGTTTATTTAACTTCAAATAGCAAATTCTAAATATGTTCAAAGGTCACCAAGACTAAAACTTAACTTTCATCATTATCATTCCCTGCCCAAGAATCTCCTATGGCTCATTTTTGTTTCTACAGTATATCCAAACATCTTTGCCTGACTTTCAATTAAATGGAAACATATTTATTAGGTACTTACTATATTCCAAGGACTATATTAAGCTGAGTATACAAAAGAAAATGAGAGAGTGCCTGTCCTCAAGGAACTCATATTTTAATTGGAGGAGACAGTTAATTAAGAAGGTTGCATATTCATATTCAATTTATAGTAGATGGAAAGGCCAGGTAGTATCTGGGTTTTGTTAGGGAAAGTATCAGTGATAATATCAAGGACCCAGACACTTTGGGAAGCAATGTGGAATAGATAGTCCCCAACCAAGAGAAGAGTGGGTTCAGGGGTCAGAGTGGAATGGGACTCTAGAATAATTCCAATAAAGATGGAAAGATGGGGGTCAGCGTCCGGCTGATAGTGAATATTTTTGGAAATAAACAATATAGGAATGAATGTCAAAAGGTTCATGCCTCCTATACAGAACAGAATATCTTCCTTTTTTTTCCAATGCCTTATTTAAATCCTAGGAATATTCTAGGCCAAGTTAAAGTCTCATTTCTTTCTTGTGCTACCTGGTTCCATCAGAGACATTTGGAACTTTTTAAAACAGGAAACCAGATTATATTTCAAAATAGAATTTGTCTCAGGATATGTCAAGGGATGGGATCAAAGAAGAATGGCCATACCACAAAGGCAGGGATGAGAGATTTGTCAATATAAAGGCTCACAATATCCTGGAATGAGAGAGATTTAAGCACATCAGAGAATTGGGAGATGACAAGCAATTTTCCAAAAAGGATTTAGGTTAAGAGAACACTTTGAGGCATAAGACTTGTTGGGTTTCAGCTCTGGCTTTGCCAGTTATGAGGTATGAGACAAGTTGCTTAATCTCTCTGGGTGGCAATTTCCTCACTTGTAATATGAAAAAGTCGAAACAGATTATCATTAAGTCCCTTGAAATTAGGAAAAAGAGTTCTATATTCCTAAAATTGAAATCCTGTTGTGGAGTAGTATATATATAATAAGGGAATCTGAAAGTAGTATCAAGGGATAAGGATTATGAGGTCATCATCCCTGGGGCACTAAATTTTATCCACCTTCTCAATTCATTATGTTTGGAATAAGGCTGTGGAATTAAACACTGCCTCTTAATTTAGGTAACTGAGCTACAACCATTATTGATGACATGAAACTTTCATTAACTATGGTCAATGGGAGTCCTTCCCTTATCTAAATTCTGAGAAGCCGAATGATCCAGTGAAGGGGGATTCAATTTATATCCAAAGAATCTAAATTCGAATTCGACTATTTCTTCCACTTATTTTCTGTGTGATCATAGATAAATAAATTATAAAAACTTCCTGGTCTTATTTTCTTATTTGGAAAGTTATATGATTTCTACAAGCCTTTGTCACTCTAATTATGCCATCCAATGAACCTGGAGTAGTTGATAGAAACAATAAGGTAATATAATGGATGGAGCAATGAATCTGGAGTTAAAAAGATCTGAGTTCAAATCCAACCTCAGACACTCACTAGTGTTGTGATATCCGAGGCATGTTTCATGACCTCTGTCAGCCTCACTTTCCTCAACTGTAAAGTGAAGATAAGAGCACCTAACTCCCAGGGTTCTCATACGAGTCAAATGAAACCACTGGCACATTGTGGGAGCTTAATAAATGTTAGCTCCTTTTCTTTTATATACACACACACACACACACACACATACACACACACACACACACACATACACACACATACATTTCCTAGATATTCCTAGCATTTATTATTAATACACTTTAATTACTTCATCATTCTCTAGTTTCATGTTTCTTGTTCATGTTTATTCCTTTTTTCCCCAAGAAGCAAATTGAAGACAGGTCTTATATCTTATACTTTTTTTGCACAAAAGTACAGTATTGTCTTTGTGTGCTTTGCTTTATTGTACTTCACAAATAATGCTTTTTTATTATTTACAAATTAAAGCTTTGTGGGAACTCTGTGCTTAGCAAATCTATAGGTACCATTTTCCCAACAGAATGTGCTCATATTGTGTCTCATTTGGTAATTCTCACAATATTTCAAACTTTTTCATTATTTTATCTGTTATCATGATCTGTGATCAGTAATCTTTGATGTTGTTGTTATAATTGTTTTGGAGCATCATTAACAAAACCTATATAAAACATCAAACTTAATAAATAATGTGTATGTAGTGACTATTTCACCAACTGTCCATTTCCCTAACTTTCTCCTTCTTCTTAGGCATTCTTATTCCCCTAAGACACAACAATATTGAAATTAGTCCAGTTTCAAGTGAAAGGAAGAGTCAATTGACTTGGCAAACTTCATTGTTATTTTATTCTAAGAAATTTTAACAGCCATCCCAACTTTCAGCAACCACTACTGTGATCAGTCAGTAGTCATCAATATTGAGGCAGGATCCTAGAGCTACAAAAAGATTATGACTCACTGAAGACTCAGATGACATTTTTTTTTTAAGCAATAAAGTGTTTTAAAATCAAGGTTTATATATTGGGTCTTTTAAAAGCATACATAATATAGTGTAAACATACCTTTTACATGCATTAGGAAAGAAAAATATTGTATTTTTGGCAATATTTATTTTAATGCAATGGTCTGGAACTGTAGCCACAATATCTTTGAGGTATGCCTCTAATTATTTACTCATTCAATCAGTGGCTTTTAGGGATACAGAGAAGATTAAATCACAATCTTATTCTTCAAGGAGTTTATATTCCAGCAGGGGATATAAGACAAGTACACAAACTATTATAATACCAGTTGTAATCTAATAATGCAATAAAAACAGTACAAAGTAATAAACCAGTTCATAGGAGGAATGATTGGATAGAAGCAGATCTAAAATGTAGATGCTTCGTTAATATGGGCTGATTGAGTAAACTATCATAAATATCTTGAGAACTCTTGGTCTTTGATAAGCCATTTCAAATTGTAATATTTTTTAGAAACTGCCTAAAAGTCCTCAAGAATATATTCACTATCAGTAAAATAATCCCTTATTTTTTTTTTTTTTCTCTCACAAAGATAAGAATCTTGGTTCTAGTGGAGCAATCTTCGAAACTATAGGAATTACTGGTAGTAGTTGCATAATGTTGGGGCAGGATTGGAGCTTAGAAAACATTCAGCACATTAAACATACCTTATGTATTAATTAGCTGTAAAGAGATGAGTCCTTGACAGGAGAAAGTGGTTTACTCAAGATCACCAGTTAGTTAGGGGCAGAGATGGTATGAAGGAGAGTCTGAATTTGATTCTTTTACATCTTTCTTGTTGCCTCTTTCTTCCATCTAATGTTCCCAAGCTTCACTTATGTCCTTATATTGTCTCTTCTTTTGTGTAGGAAAGATCATGCCAGTTATATTCTATAGACCAAAGAGTTTCATTATAATGATAATCCTTAACCAAAGGCCTGAGATGGTTAATAAAAAGTTTTTGATTGCTGAATTAAACAAGTTCATGAATTTAGGACAACAGTTCAGGCTTGAGCCTAAAAATATGTTCAACCTCCCCCTCCCTCCAGTGGAAAAAGGGAAAAAACACTAAACTTTTTTGTTTTCCTGATTAAATGAGGGAACATTTTGCAAGCTTAGATTTGCAAAGAAAGAGCAATGCATCTGTGGTAACAACTCAGATATAATTAAACTTGCCTATTTCTCTCCCAATGTGGGATTTCCTTCCTTCTTTCCTTCCTTCCTTCCTTCCTCCCTTTCTCCCTCCCTTTCAACCTCTTTCCTTATCTCCTTCCCTCCTTCCCTCCTTCCCTCCATCCTCTCCTTCCCTCCTTCCCTCCTTCCTTCCTTCCTTCTTTCCTTCCTTGTAAAGGGCTGAAACTCTGAATAGGTGCACTGGAATCAAACAACTGAGCACTAGTTAGCATATGCTTGGAAAAATGGCCCTTCTTACTCTTCCATGCTGGCTCGATCTTTTGGTGTATACAGATAATCGTAGGAGGGATTAGGGGGTGGAGTGAGACAAGCCAGAGTCACTTTGGATGAGAAGGAAGATTGGTGGAGAGCTTGTGGCAGTTTTGTCCATCCCTTCACTTCTCCCATGAAAGACCAAGGACTTTTGCTTATCCTGACTCTGGCTGATTCTAAGGCCTCCATGGAGATAGCCCAGAACTTATCCTTCCTTCCTTCCTTCCTTCCTTCCTTCCTTCCTTCCTTCCTTCCTTCCTTCCTTCCTTCCTTCCTTTCTTCTCTCCTGCCTTCTTTCCTTCTTTTTCTTTCCTTCCTTTCTCTCTCCCTCTTTCTATTCTTCTTTTTTTTCCCCTCTTCTTCCTCTCTCTTCTTTTTCATATGAAACACTCAACTCTTTAACTCCTTGCCAAATTGTATTGTTTTTGCCTACAAAGTTTGCCAAAATACCAAAATGAATATTGCACTGAGGGTAAAGAAGACTGAAATTGGGAGTCATTTCAATTTTATATTTCTCCTATCAGATTATTCATGTAGAATTCTAGATCTGTGAATATTATATATAAAATAATCTTACTTCATAATTTTTCAGACATGTTTCATTTTCATTTCCTAGGGAACACCTCTCCCCATAGTAGCTTCATTAAACAACAAAAATTGCAACAAACCTATATGATATAATTATTAACAGAAAAGAAACTCCATTTTTGTGACATGCAGTGATTTAAAGAGATATGTTTTAGCTTTAGTAATTTGGAAACCATTGCATTTCATAGGGTTATAAATTTATAACCATATAAACCTTAGAAGCTGTTAAATCTAACCCTTTATATTATGCGTGAATAAAATAAGGCATAACATCATTAGGTCATAGAGCTAGAACATTTCTATTCAAGATTTGAAATAATATCTAAATCCAATACTTCATTATATCATCTGGCCAGCTATCCAATTGACTTAAATTTTGCTGTTATTAGTGTTATTTCCATTTACATTATGTCAAGCATTGTGTAAATTACTCTCTTGCTTCCAATTTTTTGTTCTTGAAAATCTTTCTTCATGAAAGTCTTCCCATGCTTCTCTGAATTTCTCATTTTTAAAAATTTGTTATACAATAACATTTCCCAGTTTATACATAGAGGTCTTCCCATGAATTTCTTAATTCCTCCTATTTTTCATTTCTTATCATGTAATAATATTCCACAGTTTGTTTAGACCTTCCCCAATCAATTGGCATCCACTTTACTTCCATTTTACTGCTGCTACAAAGAACATTCTTGTTGATATTTTAGTATATTCCTTTTGTTATTAAGGTCCTTGGGGGTTTAATCCCAGCAGTGGGAAAACTGAAATAAAAGATATGAACACTTTGGTCACTTTGCCTTTAAAATTCCAAATTGGTTTCCAGAAGAATTAGTTCATTCTTTGACACTAAAAGACATTTTTCTTGATTAGATAGAATTTAAGGCTATCTTAATATAGTTATCTTCCCATGTGTTTATCTTGAAAGAATGACTGAGCTTATTTAAACATATGTGTATGGCATCTTATCAAGATAGGTGTTGACCCCTTATAAATAGAAAATATTTCTCCTGCCAGAAACATGTAATCCATTTAGATCCCATTGACCTATTGCTGTGATGGTGGCTTCCTCCTGAGATCTGGGATTGGAGAACTGCCTACCAAAAGCACTAAATTTTTACAAAAAATATTTGCATGATGATCTTAATGAGAAGCCAGATGATTATATAGATTAATATTATGTTATTGTGGGTAAATTAAGGTGGAAGAAGGATCTGCTGGGAGTTAAGATTTAATGTTTGTATGAATATTGATGCCATTATTTCCCCTATCCATCTAGTCTTCTGCTGTTTAACAGAAAGGAAGGAAGTGTTATGAGTTCATCATGTAAGAGTCTATTGGATTAGCTGGCTGGAATGAAGGGTCCTGAGGGAATATGACACAAGATAGGCAAATTTTCATTGGCGGAAATTTGATATATAGAAGGAAAGGCTCAAAATGTGGCAATTCACAGCAATATTGGTCCTATATGTGTGGTGGAATACTCATTATGTTCATTAGTTGTGTGACTTTAGGGAGAAGCCCTGATCTCTCTGATCCCTTGTTATCCCATCTATAAAATGAGGATAATACTATTTATGCTACTTGCTACCCAATGTGGTTATGAGGGAAGTATTTTGTAAATTATAACGGGTTATAGAACCATAAGTTGTTAGGGAAGAGATGCCAGAGTAGGGTTGGGGATGGGGCGACATTAAAAGAATAGAGAGGCAGTAAAAACCAACTGACTTCTTAAAGCTACTTAGAACCTTCCCTGGAGCCCAAAATGTTCTATATTATCATTATTCTCTTTGAAAATCTAGATTCTCCTCAAAACAATCTTTTTCATGATAACTAAATACAGAAATTTACATAAGAGTAGGAAAAAACCTCCAAACTTAAAATATCCTAGAAAACCTAACTGAATGTTCATATTCATAATTACCATGCATGCTATAAGAATTTGGAATTCTGCTCACCAAACCACCTGTTTTCTTTGATTTCATCTTAATTTGTAATGTCTTGCAGCACCTTGTAATCATCAATCTCTTTTTTCCTCGTTAGGCTGTTATTCAGGCAAGATAGAACAAATCGTTTTTGTCTTATCTGACTGAAAAAACATGACACCTTTGTTTCCAAAATGGCCCTCATCATCTGCACACTTTACTAGGGAAAGCCTGTCACAGAATTCATATGAATCTATAAACTGAACAGGTGGGTCCTCAGGGATGGCTCATATCATTGGTCTGTGCAAAGCTGAATTTTCATCAATTTATTAAAATGAGTCGTTTGTATGATTTTGGGAATGAGGGATGAGCCTAATATACCAAGTTTTCCTTTGGCTTGTAGAATCAGAGATTTAGAGTTGGAAGGGTTCTGAAAAAAACAGTTAGTTGTATCCTTCATTTTAGAGATAGGAAACTGAAACCCCAGATTGTTTAAATCGAATGCCCAAGACCATACAGGCTATAAGTGAAAGAGCTGAGATTTATACTCAAGTCTTGCAAATTAAGTTCTCTTTCCATTGTACCAAACTGCTTTATATTTGTTTTTCTAAGTCAAGTTAAAAGCACAAGCACACGGTTGAAGTAAACCTAATTGCTAAGAGAAACGGAGTAAGGTAAAGAGCTCAGGGTAGCAAACCTGCGGATTTACCTCAAGTGCCTCAGGAGCAGGGCCATAGTGCACCACTTTTGACATCATCGTTCTGTGTGTGTTTGGAACGACTGGGACCTGAACAGATGGCCTAGATACGGGCTCCCATGACTACCGGGCCTGCCAAACAGGCAGATGAGTGATCTGGCTTGTTCCTTCTCTTTTAAATTGCTGTCAGCCAGGGAAAAGTGGTGAAAATAAATCACTGATTCCCTCCTCCAAACCCAGCATGTACCTTTCAGTTATCAAAATAAGAAAGATCCTGGAGTGACTGTTGGGTGATTTCCCTGGTAGGAAGAGCCTTTCACACCCTCAAGATTACCATAACAAGTGGCCAAGTGGGCCTCAGAAAGGACATTTTTGTTGGGGACCAAAGTGCTGGCATCGTATGGGCTACAGCAAGCTTGGAGGGAGCAGTGTTTATTCACTCCCAGACGATTTGTGTCCTTTTCTATTGGGCATGGTATTTTTGGTAACTGCATGAAAGCTCTGTTTGCATATCCCAATTATCAGAACACAGGAAATCATAAACAGGAATCATGCTGAATATCTTTGGCAATGTTTGCTATCACCTGGAGTACTAGACTTGTATCACTTCTTTCATACATCTATATTTTTAATTATTGGTGGGATGAAATCATATAGTTTGAAAGGTGCTTAAGTCCACATGCCTTTAGTCTTTATTCTGCAAGTAATTGGCAAATTAGGAGACCCTAAGCCACACTGATCTGTGTTAAAATGTCTCCCTTATACTTATAAATTGATGTAATGAAGCAGTTGTTCCCAAAGCCCAAGTATTTTCTAGTTCTAAGAAGTAGACATGTTTTTAAACACTGAACATTTTCTTCACATTAGTAAAGGTCATACTGGGTTAAGGTGAAAAAGGAGTTACTTTGGGAAAGAATCTTGTACATATATAAGTGATTTTCCAGTTTTGGAAGCTTCATCTGGCTTGTGGGAGGTATGTTGGATTTCCCAAGACTCAGAACAGCATTATAATCTGGATCATAAATTGTATATAGTTTAACATACAGAATTAGTAATGTTTCTAGAAATACCATGTATAGAAATATCTGTATCAGATCTTATGATTTGTTTTATATTTGTATCTAACAGTTAGAAATGAGGCTTCTGGACTTCATCCAGATTTTGCTATCAGTTTGTTTTGGGAAAGATGACTTGATTTCTCCAATTATTTTACCTCTTTATAAACAGTAATTATCTCACAAGACAATCATGAAACTTCATGAAGAAAACCTAACTACATATGATTATTAGTGGCTGAAATACTTAAATACTCAGAATTGTTAAGAAAGATGGCAGAATTTCAACTAACACTCAAGAAGAGACAGGTCTGCTGTGAGTTAGTCATCATCTTTGGATGATGTATTTCAGGACATGATGCACAGCAGTTGAATTTATCAAAAATGTTTGTAAAGCTTTCTGGTGAAATCATAGGAGGCAGCCTTAACATTCAGAGAAAATGGAATTTTCCCTTGGCTGACAAATATTACAGTTAGTGTTCTTTATCCTTTTTTTATTGGGAACTTATTAGTAGTTCATGTAAATGCTACAAATCAATTAATACCTTTAGTAATTGTAAGAGAACCCTCTGTCCCAAGTCTAAAAACCCATTGTTTTCATACATTTTAAGACAACAGAAGGTGGTTGTGTTTTATTGTGATAAATGATATTATTAATGTTAATTCTCCTATGGATACAGATCACAATTTTTCTTATTTCTTAGTAGACCACTTTCATGTCTGGCAGTAGTTAAAAATAGTCATCATTTGGTGGCCCACTTTAGTGATAAGGCTCTCCAAACTTATCTAAAGTGGTTTTTGGGTGTAGATTTATAATATATTGCTAGTTCTGTATTTAATACCTTTCTATTTGGTAGAATTTGTAGGGTTTAAAAAAATAATAATAACTAAATATATTAGATAACATATTAGATATCATATATAATAATTATATGTAGCTGTTTATGTATGTTTATGATTTTATATATAATTATATATTATTATTATAGTTGCACATGACTCTTCAACTTAATTCTAACCAGAAGAGGTCATTAGGAAAAGGTGTATTTCTTCTATTAATAAGAGTGTATCCCACTGATACAAAACTTGAAATAACTGTTTTGAGGCCAGGATCATCTCCCTACCAGAACAAGTTAAAGGACTTTGTAGAAATTTATTTCTTTTCATTTGTTTTCATTTTAAATGAATGTTTAAGACTTTGTTTTTTAAATATCACCATAATTTCCTCTACTTTCTGTCCCTATCTCATTCTCCCTCTCAGGGAACCATCCCATATAACAAATAGTATTTTTAAATACTATTTAACAAAAAGAAAAAGAAATAACATGAAAGAAATCAGTATAATTGCTTAGTACATCAAAAAATTGAAATATATTTGCAATGTACAACATTTGTAGATTTATTTCTATAATTGGATTGAAATACCTCCCTATCTTGGGAACTAGAGGTAAGGGAAATAAGTCATTCGTTAGGAAGCATTTATTAAGCTGCTACTGTGTGCCAGGCCCAATGCTAATCAAGGGGGAAAAAAAGAAAGGCAAAAACCTGTCCCAACTCTCAATTCAGAATATAATGAGGGAGACAACACCCACACACACAACACCCACACACACAACACCCACCCACCCACACACACACACACACACACACACACACACACACTCTCATGAAATATATATCTCCATGAAATATTGGGGATAGTCTCAGAGGGAAGGCACTAAGATTAAAGAGGACTGAGAAGGGCTTCTTGTAGAAGTTGGGGCTTTAGCTGAGGTATGGAGAAAGTCAGAAAAGTTAGAAGAGGAAGAGGAAGAAGAAGAGAGATTCAAGCATGTGGGATAGTTAGTGAAAAGACTCTGAGTTGGGAGATGGTTCTCAACATTTTACTTTATTCAAGTAATCCTTTATTCAAATGTTTAATCTCTCTTTTCCTGAAATAAAGTTGTCTTCTAGTTCTAGAATAATCTCATGAGTGTCTGTATTCCAAGAAAGAATATTTTTTTCCTCCTTTCCTAGTGAATCACTAATAATGGCATATCTGACACCTTTTTGAGACTGTAGAAATGACCAGCTCTGCTGTGAAAAATATTGAAATTTCAGCTCATATAAGGTGGTACCAAATGTCTAAGTTGAATATCTTCTTGGTTAATGTTGATTTTTTTTCTTCTGCTTCAATATTTTATTTTAATTCAATAGGAATTTACCACCAAGTATCTTTCTCTGATCAGGTGACAGTTTGACTTGTTCTATCTGTCTTATAAGATCAATGATTATTATCTGTAAGGAATCTTAAAGGACATGGAGACCAGCCCCATGATTTTATTTTATTTTTTATTTATTTTTTTTAATAATTTTTTATTGATAGAACGCATGCCAGGGTAATTTTTTACAGCATTATCCCTTGCATTCACTTCTGTTTCGATTTTTCCCTCCCTCCCTCCACCCCTTCCCCCAGATGGCAAGAGTCCTTTACATGTTGAATGGGTTGCAGTATATCCTAGATACAATATATGTGTGCAGAACCAAACAGTTTTCTTGTTGCACAGGGAGAATTGAATTCAGAAGGTATAAATAATCCGGGAGGAAAAACATAAATGCAAGCAGTTTATATTCATTTCCAGTGTTCTTTCTCTGGGTGTAGCTGCTTCTGTCCATCTTTGATCAATTAAGGCTCTCTTTATCAAAGAGGTCCACTTCCAACAGAATACATCCTCAAACAGTATCATTGTTGAGGTATATAATGATCTTCTGGTTCTGCTCATTTCACTCAGCATCAGTTCATGTAAGTCTCGCCAGTCCTCTCTGTATTCATCCTGCTGGTCGTTCCTTACAGAACAATAATATTTCATAACGTTCATATACCACAATTTACTCAACCATTCTCCAATTGATGGACATCCTTTCATTTTCCAGCTTCTAGCCACTACAAACAGGGCTGCCACAAACATTTTGGCACATACAGGTCCCTTTCCTTTCTTTAGTATCTCTTTGGGGTATAAGCCCAGTAGAAACACTGTTGGATCAAAGGGTATGCACAGCTCGATAACTTTTTGAGCATAGTTCCAAATTGCTCTCCAGAATGGCTGGATGTGTTCACAATTCCACCAACAATGTATCAGTGTCCCTGTTTTCCCACATCCCCTCCAACATTCCCCATTATCTTTCCCTGTCATTCTAGCCAATCTGACAGGTGTGTAGTGGTATCTCAGAGTTGTCTTAATTTGCATTTCTCTGATTAATAATGATTTGGAGCATATTTTCATATGTCTATAAATAGTTTCAATTTCTTCATCTGAGAATTGTCTGTTCATATCCTTTGACCATTTATCAATTGGAGAATGGTTTGATTTCTTATAGATTAGGGTCAGTTCTCTATATATTTTGGAAATGAGGCCTTTATCAGAACCTTTGATTGTAAAAATGTTTTCCCAGTTTATTGTTTCCCTTCTAATCTTGTTTGCATTTGTTTTGTTTGTACAAAAACTTTTCAATTTGATATAATCAAAATTTTCTATGTTGTGGTCAATAGTGATCTCTAGTTCTTCTTTGGTCATAAATTCCTCCCTCTTCCACAGGTCTGACAGGTAAACTATCCTATGCTCTTCCAATTTATTTATAATCTCATTCTTTATGCCTAGGTCATGAACCCATTTTGACCTTATCTTGGTATACGGTGTTAAGTGTGGGTCAATGCCTAGTTTCTGCCATACTGATTTCCAATTTTCCCAGCAATTTTTGTCAAATAATGCATTCTTATCCCAGAAACTGGTGTCTTTGGGTTTGTCAAACACTATATTATTAAAGTTATTGGCTGTTTTGTCCTTTGAACCTAACTTATTCCATTGATCAACTAGTCTATTTCTTAGCCAATACCAGATGGTTTTAGTAACTGCTGCTTTATAATATAATTTTAGATCTGGTACAGCTAGGCCCCCTTCATTTGATTTTTTTTCATTAATTCCCTTGAAATTCTTGACCTTTTGTTTTTCCATATGAACTTTGTTGTTATTTTTTCTAATTCATCAAAGTAGTTTTTTGGGAGTCTGATTGGTATAGCGCTAAATAAGTAGATTAATTTAGGTAGTATTGTCATCTTTATTATATTTGCTCACCCAATCCAAGAGCATTTAATATTTTTCCAGTTGGTTAGATGAGACTTAATTTGTGTGGAAAGTGTTTTGTAGTTTTGCTCATAAAGTTTCTGATTTTCCCTTGGCAGATAGATTCCTAAATATTTTATACAATCAGTAGTTACTTTAAATGGAATTTCTTTTTGTATCTCTAACTGTTGGGTTTTGTTAGTGATATATAAGAATGCTGATGACTTATGTGGGTTTATTTTATATCCTGCAACTTTGCTGAAAGTGTAGATTGTTTCTAATAACTTTTTGGTAGAATCTCTGGGGTTTTCTAAGTATACCATCATATCATCAGCAAAGAGTGATAATTTGGTTTCCTCATTGCCTATTCTTATTCCTTTAATCTCTTTCTCAACTCTTATTGCCAAAGCTAGCATTTCTAATACAATATTAAATAGTAACGGTGATAGTGCAGCCCCATGATTTTAAAGAAGTTAAGTGACTTGCTCAGGGTCACATAGCTATTAAGTATCTGTGACAGGATTTGAATCCAGAACTTCCTGATTTAAAGTCCAATGTTGTATTCACTATGTCATGCTGCCTTTTTTTTCCATGTTAGGTTTTCCTGTGCTGAATTTGAAGAAGAGTATTTGTTCCCTTAAGAATACCAAGTTTTCAAATCATAAGACTGCAAATGACTCTTATCCTTTAGCAATTGTATAATCTGGAATAAGGTACACTTTTAAAGCTCCAGTTTATTCATCTCTAAAAATGGGGTTAATAATTTTGGCATATACATATACAAATAATCAACATATGTTGAGTTTCTACACTCTCTAGGGCTTATCAAATTAGGCATATATAATAATGTGACAAAAGATGACTATTGACTGCAGAGCCTTGTAGCACAAGTATGACTATGTGAATGCAGTCATTAAAAGTCAAAACAATTATTCAAATTACTTGGCTATGTTAAATTACCCAAGTTCATACTATACCCTTTCATGCACCATGGCACAAATAAATTAGAAAGTCAAACAATTCAGAATGTAGCCAGTAAATAATTCTTTTCAGTTCTCTTATATGGCCTTGGCCCTATTGAACTTTCTTCTTCCAAAGATAGAATTTTCAATTTGGTTGTGAGTATAACATCAAAGTTTTTAGTTGTAGCAATTGTCATATTGAATTTCTCTTCCTGAGGAATATTGAGGATAAAAATTTTTTTTTTATAGAAACCAAAATGTAGGTATCTTGGGCAGGTATTAGAAAAAGAATGCATAGTTATTCATGAAAAGTTTGATTTCTGGAGAGACATGGGATATTAGATCTTCAGAACTCCTATTTGTTCACAAGTAATTCATTTTTATCATTAAAAGTAGTGGAGGAGTATCTTTAATCCACACACAAGCAAAATAACAACTACATTCTATATTGTTTAGTTAAAATAATTGTAATAAGAGCTACACATATAGTGCTTTGCAATTTACTTGATCTTCACATACTATGACAGGAGATTAGTTATTTCCATTTTATAGATAATCAGATGACTTGGTTAAGTGGCTTACTAGTGGCTCACATAGTTAATATGTGAGAAGGAAGATTCTGAATTCCTTCTATTTTAAAATCTCACATTTTATCCATCTTGTCATACTTCCCCTTGTTATGATGAAGAATTAGATTTGCCCTGGCCCAGATGTGAGAATACGGGAGGAAAAAGTGTATTATTGATCTTACAGAACCACTTAGATCATAAAAATGTCCCTTCTTGCTTTATGCTCTTTCATGGCAGTAGGAAAGAAAATTAAAGCTTTGGTAATTTACAACCTGGATTAGATAAAAAGAAATTATAAATAGTTGCCCAAATTCTTTTGAATTCATCTGAGTGTCACAGTTTGATTTCTGAGATAACTTTAGAAAATGAGCTCCTTCCCCAGGTTCCTTATATCCTCTCTGTTTAGTATCATCAGATACTGAAGATGAATAGTGGCCAATTTGGCGGCCTTGTCATGTTTACTTGGATTAGGATAATATTTGGACTTGAAGCTTTTTCTAAGAAATGAGATGGACTCTTTCCCATAGATCATAGATGAATAAAACTGGCTTGAGGGCTTGCTTTGGTTTTTTAAAGTAGCCCTGGGCTATTTTAAACTGTTTGGAGAAGCAGAGATTTTTCTGCCTGTTCTATGATGATGTTAACCTTTTGAAGAGGGGGTTACCAGATACCTCCTTTTCCCCTTTCCTCTTCTCCTTACTTCCTACAGCCAAGAAATGCACAGCCTATTTACACTTGGTGACTTTAGAATTTCATATCACCATGCTCAGTGGCCATTCCTTTGCGCAATGTGAAAGGGAGGTTTTCCTGAATTACAAGCTCATTCATTATAAAGAACAATGTGATATAGCAACCCAAAACACCCCAATGTAGTCATAGGATGTATTAAGAGATATGTGATGTCCAAAACACAGAGGCTGACAGTTCTGTTGTAATCTCACTCTGTGAGAATACATAACATTAGCAATAATGATAACTAGCATTTATATAATACTTACTAAATGCTAGGTATTGTGCTGAGTACTTTATAATTATTATCTCATTTGAACACATGTAATATTATGTTCAGGTATGTTACCACAATTTATAAAAGATTTCAGTGAATTATAGCATATCCTAAAGTAGACAAAGATCAAAATCATATCATATAACTTGTCCATCCATTCCCTAATTGAAAGGCATCCCTTGTCATTTTTTTTTTTGCCACCACAAAAACATTGTTATAATTATATTTTGTACAAATAGGTCCTTTTCCTTTTTTTTTTTTAAACCTTTTTGGGATATAAACATAATACTGGCATATGTAAGTCAAAGGGGTTTTACATGGTTTTATAGCTCTGTAGTCATGGTTCCAAATTGCTCTTCAGAATGGTTAAATCAGTTCACAAATCCACCAATATTATATTAGTATCTCAATTTTCTCATATTCCTAACAATATTTGTCATTTTCCTTTTCTGTCATATTAGCCAATATAGATGTGGGGTAATGTCTCAGAGTTGTTTAAATTTTTATTCCTCCAACCAATAGTGATTTAGGGCATTTAAAAATATATCTATACATAGTTTTGATCACTTCGTCTGAAAACTATCTATTCATATCCTTTGAACATTTATCAATTGGAGAATGACTCTTAAATTTATAAATTTGGTTCAATTCTCAATGTATTTGAGAAATGAGATTTTTATCAGAGAAATTTTCTGTAAATTTTTTCACAATTATGAATAGTATGTATTTTCTCCATCCCATTTCTCCTTTATTTGTCCTTCTCTCTCTGTCTCCTTCACTCTGTACATCCTCAAAAAATTTTTGCTTCTACCATCTCCCACAATCTGCTTTCCTTTATATCAGCCCCACTACCCTTTTCTTATTTCCTTTATCTCCTACTGTTGTAGGGTAGGAGAGATTTCTGTTCCTAATTGATTGTGTTTGTTATTTCCTCTGAGCCAACTCTGATGAGAATAAGATTGAAGTACTCCCCCATTTTCTATCTCCCCCATTTTCTCTTCCATTGTAATAGTTCTTTCACACTGCTTTTGTGTGGAATGATTGACTCCATTCTATCTCTCACTTCCCTTTTCTCCCAGTCCATCCCTCCTTCTCATTCTTTAACTTTACTTTCTAAAGATATCATTCCATCAAATTTAACTCAAACCTGTCCCCTCTGTCTATGTATCTCCCTCTAACTGCCCTAATAATGATTAAATTCTTAGGAGTTTCAAGTATCATCTTCCCATCTAGAAAGGTAAACAGTTGGAGCTTGTTGAATCCTTTTTGCTTTTAGACTTTACCTTCTTTATGCTTCTCTTGAGTTTTATATTTGAAAGTCAGATTTTCTATTCAACTTTGATCTTTTCAGCAGGAATGCTTGAAAGACTTCCATTTCATTAAACATACATTTTATCACCTGATTCACTTATATAGAAATTGCTAAGTCTTGTGTTATTCCAACTGTGGCTTTATGATATTTAAATTGTTTTTCTCCGACTAGTATTGATATATTCTCCTTGACTGGGAGCTCTAGACTTTGGCTATAATATTTCTGAGAGTTTTTACTTTTGATTTTTAGGAGGTAATTAATGGATTCTTTCTATTTCTATTTAATCCTCTGTTTGAGGGATGTCATGGAAGTTTTCCTTGATAATTTCTTGAAAGATGATGTCTAGGCTCTTTTTTGATCATGACTTTCAGATAGTCCAATAATTCTCAAATTATATCTCCTGGATTTATTTTTCAGGTTGGTTGTTTTTCTAATGAGGTATTTTATATTGTCTTCTATTTTTTCATTATTTTGATTTTGTTTTGTTGATTCTTCAAGTCTTATGAAGTCATTTAGTTTCTCTTTACCCAATTCTAATTTTTTTAAGGAACTATTTTCTTCAGTGAGCTGTTGTACCCCCTTTTCCATTTGGCCAATTTTGTTTTTTAAATAGTTCTTTTCTTAAGCAAATTTTTGTACTTTTCCCCTCATGGAGCCTATTCTGTGTTTAAGAAATTCTTCTCTTCTATGGATTTTTGTGCTTCTTTTGCCATTTGGCCTATTCTATTTTTAAAGTGTTATTTTTGTCAGTATATTTTTGTATCTCCTTTATCAAACTGTAGACTCTTCTTCATGATTTTTCTTACATCACTCTGATTTCTTTCCCTATTTTTTCCTCTCCCTTTCTTACGTGATTTTTAAAATTCTTTTTGAACTCTTCCAGGAGGAGAACCAATTTATTTTTCCCCTCCAGGCATTGAATATAGCAGTTTTGACTTTGTCATTTTCTGAGTTTGTTTTGATCGTCCCTGTCTACATAGTAACTTTCTATGATGAGGATCTTCTTTTTGTTGGTATTGTTATTTGTTATTGTAATATTATTTTTCCAATTTATTTCTTACTTTAAACTATATGTTAAAATTCCGTTCAACTCTCAGAGTGGAGGGGCATTTCCCCAAGCTTTAGGCTTTTTGTGAGGCTATTTTCAGAGCTAGTTCTGGGGGTTCTTCTGAAATATGATTTAAGAAGAGATGTATTTACTATTGCTGGTCTGTGAGCAATGACAACTACTTCTTTTCCCTTTAGGAACTGTAATTGGAGTTTTCAGGGTTCTCTCAGAGTTCTCTGCAGTCACAAGCTCAGGTGTGTGGCCCAGGACTGCAATCCAGATCTACATATGGATAGTGCAGTAGCATCTTGCACTTAGTCTCAGGAAAGACACTCTTATAATCTCCTCCTTACCAATATTCTGATCCCATGTCTCTCTGTGGGCTGTTGCAGCTGAATCAATCACTCCTATAGCCTGCTGCTGTTGACTTTGCAGCAGTCTGTGCTGGAGTGCTCTCCATTTTCACCCAATGTAACAGACCTTTCTTATTGACCTTCAAAGTTGTCTTGGTTTGGAAAATTATTTCACCCATCCTTTTGTGGATTCTACTGCTCCAGAATTTTCTTGAGATGTTATTTAAAGTTGTTTGAAGGGGAATTTGGGAGAGTTCAGGCAAGTCACTACTCTTTCCTCACCATTTTGGTTCTGTCTCTGTGGCTTTCCCTTGCATGCTTTTGTTGTTGTGATAATGCTGGAATGAAAAGTTTCCATCTTAATTTAGATACCATTGTCATTTATACCTGGGCAAACATTTAAAAAGCTAGTTTGAATACCTTTATTATCTCTTCAGATATTATTCTTAGTCATGTCAGTCCATTTCTATTTCCAAAGACTTAATACAATGCACAGAAAAAAAAAATCCTATTCCTGTTCCAAAACTTACTCGAGATCTTTTATGGAAATAATTCTAGGCTTTGGGTAGATATTCACTTACCTCTCCTAAAAACATGCTTACCTCACAGCACTGGCAACATTTGCCAGATGACAAAGTAGTAAATTAATTTCACAACTTGAATTAGAATCTGTCATAGGCAAAACATTATACTACCACTAGGACCTGAGGTTAATTTCATTCCTGTTAGTTTTACTCTAATGAATAATAGAATAGTAGTTAATGCAATCTATTTCAATTTGCTCCAAGGCAATGAATTAAGA
The DNA here is from genome assembly GCF_016432865.1 of Antechinus flavipes. Taxonomy (NCBI): domain Eukaryota; kingdom Metazoa; phylum Chordata; class Mammalia; order Dasyuromorphia; family Dasyuridae; genus Antechinus; species Antechinus flavipes. Next base: position 156,523,941 of record NC_067400.1, on the reverse strand, counting down.
ATAAATATATCACATATTGATATTAGTTAGATTAATCTCCAGGTCCTATCACCATTTGGGAGGGCCAAAAAGTTAGCGTAGCTCTGAACGATATTTCAGCAGGATCTTGTGGGTAGCAATTATGAAAAATAGTTCCATTTGCTTCAAGGAAACTTCTGCATAGGTCAAAATTGCAAAAAAAAGCAGATAAAACAAGCCTCTCCATAAATTCAATCTATTCTGTATATATTATCTGATTGCAGCATGACTCTGAGGCAAGGTTATTTTTTATCTTTATTGATGCTGCATCAGTAGCATCTGAATAGTGGAGATAACTGGCTTTTATTTTTTTATATGAACAGCTGGAAATTATGAAGAGAGCCACTTGCTGGCTTAGTTTTCTCTTAATAAAGAAAGGGAGAAAGGAAGCATAAGAAAGGGGAGCTGAATTGTGAAGACAATCTTATAAATTCTTTATGACTATAGAGCATGAGGCTTTTGCTTCCTGATAAAGGCGATTCTCCAAAGAAGGCCCAGAATTTCAGGTATTCTTTGAGGATTGGTGACTAATGCAGCTTAATGGGGCTCGAGCTGACATGTGACAACTTTTGTCTGTGTTTCTCTGTGCCCTGGGAAGTGCTGAATACTGACATGTATTAGCAATAATTTATACATTGACACTACAGCAATTGTTTATTTAGGCTGAGACAGTTCACTTGGGCAAAAAGGAAAAGTGGAGCTCACTCAATAATAACCACATTGACATCATATACCAGAAACCTCAGGGCCAGAATTTTGCTGTTTGCCAATTCAAGCAATGCTAGTATCAATTTTGCTTCATGAGAAAAAAATGTTCCCAAGAGATCAAAGGATGGAATTCAGCTTTCTTTCTTCATCTTTACTTCGTACACTCAAATGTTCTTTTGAAACATCTATCCATCCCTCCCCATCCCACATAAATTGCAATGGGAAAAATGGTTTAGAAAGTACACTTAAGTTTTTTCTTCTGAAGCTTTTAGCATTCAAATAGATTTTATAATCAATGCTAAAAATACTGAAACTTCTTTGCATTTTTAATAGAGAAACATAGTAAAAACCATGTGCACCAATACTTTCAGTTTTAAATAAGTTTAGAGAATTAATGTTTCTTTAATTTATTGATTGTTTTGTCAAATGGCTTTCAAGCTACTTTGGGAGAAAATAAGACAGATAATAATAATGAATAATACTTATGTAGTGCTTTAAAACTGCTAAAGTTTGCCACTTTCAACAGGTTAATAAAGGAAGTAGTGCAAGTATTTGACAGCAAAGGAAGCTAACACTTCAAGATTTTAAGAGACTTGCCCCTGGTTACACAACTAGTAAGGTGCTAAGAGTGAAAATTCAAATTCTTTACTGCAGGTTCTATATTATTTATATTATACCAAGCTACCTGAAATCTGCCCACAAAGTAGAATAGGATGTGTCCCAAAAAATTATACAGAAAGTGATATTTATGGAAAGAAGGCCAGGAAAAAAGGGAGGAAGTGAAAGAGAAATATTGGACCAAGACTGGTTATATAATATCTTTAACCATTGTTTATGAAAGTGAGAAGCCATTGGATTCATATGCCCTTAGTCAAGAAATAAGGCAATATTTTCTAAGAGTGTGGGATTCTCAAGAATTCTGATCAATAGTCCTTTTAGTTCTTTGTCTTCATAAATGCCCATTACTTACCATGAGCCATTAAAGACATAGTCCTCTTGGGAACCCTAAATACCACAGGAATAAATTTTATATTGCAGAGTGATACAATATCAGACTTGATAGCTCTTTTGCATTGGTAATGGATGTGTTTTTATATTGTATGTTAACTTCATGATTCTGGCAGATAGGATAAAAAGATATCAGTATCAGGCTTCATAGGTTTGAAATTGCACTAAGATTTTTGCATTTTCTTTACTACCTCAATGCTATACTGAGGTTTGGTTGCTGGTATCAAGGAATATTTCAGACAATTATAGCTTAACACTAACAAAAAAGTTAAAATTATTAAGCTACTATGTTAACTACTCTAGATTTCTTCATGGTTTTTGAAGATCATCTTAATGGGGCTATTTGGTAAAGTAACATTTAATCATTTCCTCAAAAACATCTCCCCTTCTCAGTGATTTTTTCATTTCACTAAATCTTGAAAGAAAATGTGACATACTTGATGAAACATTTTGAAAATGTTCTCTTTCTTTGGTCATCTTAAGCCCCATATAATTTTGTCTAATTCTGAAACAAGCAAATTTTATTTATTTAGGTCAGTCTTGCAGAGCTCCTGGAAGCAAAGCTTTATCCTAAGCCTTTCTTTTGAGGTTTTATAAATGGTAGTAAAATAGGAGATTGGATCAAATTCTTATTTTAATATTAAATATTCTATGGCATTACATATGAAATAAACTAATATAAATAACATGTATGGTTATATAAGCTTATATTTAATATTAAACTAATTATAATTTAAAATAAATTTATATTTAAATAAAAAATGTTACATATACTATTAAATGAATATATATGTATATATATATATATGTATATGTATATATGTATGTATGTATGCTTTTAAGATATCACCAAATCATCTTTTGTACTTTTGGCATTACTCAGTACTTTATTTAGTATTTGCCCCTAGACTTTATATTGTGGTGGATTTTTGATTAGAGGGTCTTTCCTGGGATTTTTTTTTTTTCAAAAGAAAACAATTGTATCTGGGCTGTTGTTCCCAATGGAGTATATTGATAAAAGTTACATGAGCTGTTTTCATAGTACTGACAAAATGAATTTCCCAAGAGACAGAATTAGTTTCACAGAATGCTAAAGCTGAAAAGGATCTTGGAGATCATTTTGCCCAACTTATTTATTTTAAATATGAGGAACTGGAAACCTAAAGAGAAGAAATAACTTGACTTTTGCCAGTAGAAAGTATCTAGACTGTATTTCAAATCTAGAACTCCTTCCAATGTAGGGTTCTCTGCACAATACCCATATACCATTTCTGTTTTATAGGCTATGTAAAGTAACAAACTTGCAAGTACCATAGAAGCATTTTCAAACACTAATAATTATTTTGAATAATGTTATTTTTATATAAAACAGATTATATATATAAATCTGCATACACACAAACATAAATATATATATATACATGCAATTTAATAGCAAATTACGTGATACAGACACAAATATTATATATACATTTATATATGCTCACATGTGTGTACATATATGTATGTTTATAATATATACATAATATATATGCATAATACACACACACACATATATAATGTGTCTGTATTACATCAAATCAAGCCCCCAGAAATAAAATAACATACACATATGACTTATCTATACTGCAGACAATAATTCTTTTCCCCAACCAACATCATTAATTATGGTATATCATGATTTTTAAATTTATATCTCCAGATAAGCTTTGGTCTTAAGGCATTTTTATATTACAAGCTTTGGTCTTAAGGCATTTTTATATTACACTAATGGATCTATGAGCCATGAAGCTAGATAGCACAATAAGTATAGTGTTTTGTCTGAATTAAATTTTTTATTCAGAATTTTATTAATGGTATGAACCTGGGTTCAAGTTACTCCATCTCTCTCAGATTTCATTTCTTCATCTGTAAAATGGGGATAATAATAGCACCTACCTCACAAGAATATTAGGAGAATCAGATGAGAGAATAGATATAAAGCTCTTTATAATTATTAAGTACTATGTAAAAAAGCTTGCCATTTTTATATAGACACATTCCATTGGTGCAAACCAAATCAATAAGCATTTATGGAGTCTTTATTATGTTCTAGGCTTAAGAGAAGCAAAGAAAGACAAAAACCAGGCCTGCTTTCAAGGAGCTCACAGTCTAATGGTGAAAACAACATTCAAATAATTGTGTACAAGAAAGATATGTTTGGCAAAAATTAGAGAAAAGCATTAATACCAAGGATACTAACCGAAGGATTTTAGATTTGAAGGACCCTAAGGAAGACAGAAGACAGAAATGAGGAGAGAGAGAATTCCAGGCATGAGGGACAGGCAGAGAAAATGCCTGATGTTTTGGAGATAGTGTTTTATGAGAGGAATAGCCAAAGAATCAATATCATTGGAGAGAAATAAGGTTCAAAAAGAATTCTTTTTTGTTCATTCTCAAGGAAGACCAATACCATCAGGAGGTGACTTGTAAGTTAATTGGATTTAAATGAGAGAGGCCTGTGCAAAATTTTCAGCTTCATTCTCTCCTCCAGAATCCTCAGAATCCAGTGACAAGACATAGGTCAGTTCAATTGAAAACGTCCCTGATTGTGGTCTTCTTTTTGGTCTTTTTTTTTTTTTTTTTTTTTTTAAAGATAGGTTGTCAAAAACTTAAAAAAGCCAAATAAAGGATTTTATTTTTGATTCTGGAGATGATTGGGAACCAGAAGAGTTTATTAAATAGGAGGATGGCATGGTCAGACCCTTAGTTTAGGAAGGTCATTGTGATGGTTGAATGGAGGATGGATTGGAGAGATGAGGCAAGAAGGTCTACCAGTGGGCTCTTGCAATAGTCCAGATGTGAGATAATAGGGGAATTATACAAGGGAGGCAGTACTGTCAAAAGGCAGAAAGGACCATATGTGAGAGATATTGTGAAGGTAGAATTAACAGGAAGTGGCCATAGGTTGGACATGGTGGGTGAGGGAGAAGGAAGCATTGAAGAGGACCTCCAGGTTATGAGTCAGCAGGTTACAACCTTTCTAATGTCACACATATTATGAGTCATCCCTGCTCCTTTCCATTAATCCTCATAAAGGATCTACCCAAATATGCCAAAGGTTCTTCTGTGGTTCTTACATTTTCTTAATTGCAGTGTAATAACCCATTTTTAAAAAAGGTTTAAAAACTGGTATGTCAGTAATAGTTTTCTTTTAAAATCTAATGTCTCCTTGTTCTGTAAAAATATTGATTGCAGAATTTAAAATGTATTTATATAGTTTTTATACATTTAGTGTATATAGTAAGGATCTTGTATGGAAATCAGCCTCTGTGTATCTAGGTATACCTGTTTGCTCAGTCTGACCAAAGCTTCCAAAAAGAAATGCAGTCATTAAGGACCAACTGAAATGTCATCACATTTTGAAAAAACAGAAAAAAAACTGAGTTACCTTTCCTTGTGATTATCACAGTAAAGAGAACAATGAAACTCAATATGAAATAATAAACTGCTTGTTTCCCAGCATTCTTTCAATCAGATAGTTCCTTTAATAGCATTTTCATGATGTATGCTCATAATGATGATCCAGAGACACATGGTTTTCAAATGCATTTTGAATCATCATAGAAAGATTAACTTGTGCTTATCAAGTTATTAGAGTTGTGTAATCCTCGGAGAAACTGAAATTGATCTATAGTAACTTGTAACTAACCTAGGAATACAAGACTTGATTTACCTGTTGTATTTCACATAATTAGAATTTAATGATAAATGAATTTACCTCTTTAAGTGTCAAAAATTTTAAAATATGTTAAATATTTTAAGGAAATATTTTTATTCCTCTAATTTCTATGCCTCTAAAAAGAGCACAATGCAAATAATTTAACCTGTTCTTCCTGAAGATCATCATTATTAACTTCAGTTATTGTACTGAGCTATAATAAAAATGTGAATGTTTTCAGGGTGATGTGTGACAATGTTTGCCCATGTACTAAGCTGCTGGTTATTTATTTGGCTTTTAATATGTTTGTTTGGGGAAAGGAGGGTCTCCTTGACTGCAGATATAATCTCTAATTTCCTGTTGCTATATCAGTATATTATCAAACATAATGTATCAATCTCACTACCCTGTCCCACCCCCACTTGCTCTTAAGCTTCTGTTAGCTGAAAAGATAGATAACCAAGTTTGTTAGCTAGCATTAAAATAAAGAAAACAAAGATTTCTGAATGAGGGCCTGAGGATATTTCTAATAAGTAAGTTATAACATGGGCATAACAACATCAATTTTAGTTATATGGAGTCTTCATTTTTATTTCTGATTTCTCAGCTCTGTTCTGAGTAATTTTCTGTATGAAAGATTTCTAAAGAAGCGAAGGACTACTAAGTATAGGAAATGGACTTTGTAATTTCATATTCCTGTATGAGGAAACTCCCTCAGGCCATCAGCTCCTCTGTAATTTAGATTCTTACAGAGCTGATTAAAGCCCTAAGAGGCACTGGCTTGATCAGTCACATATCCACATCAAATCAGAGTAGGGGGTGAAGAGAACAGAAGGCAGATATCCCTAGCTTTGAGGCTTTTCACTTTCTATCCCTCAGATAACATGTTAATTTGACCATCTTTGGATTAAATGAATTTGGCTCAAATGAACTAGTGACTATTTGTCAAGGGTTGTTTAACCTGTTTGTCTACTGCATGTCAGATTTTAGAATTGAAAGGGAATTTTGACATAATTCACTCCAATTTTTATATCTTTTATAAATGAGGAAGCTAGGGCTAAAGTGTTCAAATGACAAGGTCAAAATTTGTAGTAGATTTGATTTTGATCAGGCCTCCAGATACCAGATGAATTTTTTTTGATACCATTAAGTTTGATTCAGCAATCCTCACAATGTTAAATAGTTTTAATATTTTCACCATGTTTATAATGGTTTAATCTTTCAGCTTCCACATGTCTCATAACAATAGCAAAGTCCAAGGTCTAAGGTGTGATCCAATGTTTGAAGGTATGCCAAAGATGATATTCTATGCATTGCTTATAAACGGTATTTTGATACCAGAAATTTCTGTTTTCCATGGCCAATAGGTGTATATTTTGTGGTAAAAATCAAGTTGCATTTATTAGAGTGAAGGTTTTAATCTTCCATGGAACACCATTTTCAAATAAAAGTTTTCTAAGTTGCATAAATGTTTTATCTCAGGTTTCTCTAATGTAGATAAGACTGCTAATGGATTTGGTAAGTTACATCATCAGTGGTATTAACTGAGTACCTGCTGAGAGTGTTGAGAACTCTGTTTTAGATGATCAAAAGAGGCACAGGGAATTTAACATATAAAATACATGAGAGATTTTAAGTTCCTTGAAGGCAGGACTGTCTTACTTTTGTATTAATATCCAAAATACTTAATGCTCAATAAATATTTGTTTAAGTGAAAAATGATCTCTGAATAGAAAATACTTACAATCTGTTTGGGGGACAGAACACACAACTCAAGATAACACTAATTAAGCAAGGACACAGTCCTAACCACACTTCCAAATGACTATATTCTGGACAACAATCTGCCATTTTGAAAAAAAGTACTTTGATCTACTCCAACTCGGATCCCTTCCAAGGAAATTTAATTACTAAGAGTCCCAGAAAGACCTCATTATAACAAAAGTGTCCTTCTAAATAGAAAAAGAAGGTTGACTCTGGTATTCCATAAATTCTGTCATCAATGATTTTAAATACTTAATGTTAGGCAATGGAAAGACTCCTGGGAGTAATAACAAATCTACTCAAAAATATCTTTGTATGAAAGAACTTATCAGATTATAATTATTACTGACATGCTTGACAAAATCCACATAAAACAACTTGACTTGAGTATTTGACATAAGAAAGAAAAAACCACAAAGATAAGGTCGCATAGTAGAAAGAGTACTGTATTTTATGTGACTTTGTTTTTCCATTTCTGATAGTTAGGTAGTACAGTGTCAATGATGATCAGGAAGACCTGAATTCAAATTCAGCTTCAGATATACATATATATGCATATAGATAGAAATAGATATAGTAAATATATAGATGTAGATGTAACGATATAGAGATATATTATACAAATAAATGAATAAAATCTGTGTGACCCTGGGCTGGTCATTTAATCTATATTTCTGTCAATATTTCCTCAACTGTAAAAATGCAGATAATAGCACCTTTCTTGCAGGACTGTTGTGAGCATTTAGTAAGTATTATATGCATGCTCATCCCCTTCCCTTGTATCTTTTTCTTTTTTTGCCTCTGTTTCTGTCTCTCCATCTCTCTTCACCTCTATCTGCTTCTATATCTATTATATTATGAACATCCCAAAATTGAAAAAATTGTTATCAGTTTTAGTCTATAGCTTGATTTTTTGATGGTTCCATTTAGTTTGATCTTTGTCTAGAGCATCTCAAAGAGACCCCTCCACCATATACAAAACCTACTCTGATTCACTTCAAAATTTGATATAAATACTAAATGTGTCCAATTCTATCTGTTTGGTATTTGGTGATAACCAGTGTTTTGCATTTGGTCTTTGGTATTCAATGGGTATCAAAGACAGAGATTTATTTTCATGTTGCTTCTTAAATCGGGTATAGTGGTTGGTGATAGTCATTCTAATGTGCTATTTCCCACCACAAGAGCTACCAGTGTTGATTCAGTTTGCTAAAGAGAAACTGAGACCCAAAGACAATGAGCAGCTTTATGAACATCATAAACATGGTCTTGTGTCAGTAAGCCTAAGAAGCTATAGCATGTGATGCTGTAGTCATTTCAGTCATGTTCTACTCTTCCTCATCCCTTTTGAGGTTTTCTTGGAAAAGATACTAGGATGGGTGGTTTGGCACTTTCTCCTCTAGCTCATTTTCCAAATGAGGAAACTGAGGCAAAGTTAAGCAAGTGGGGTCATTCAGTACGTGTCTGAGGCAAGATTTGAACTCAGGAAGCTGAGTCTTCCTGACTTCAGACCTGGAACTCTATCTTAGGTACAATAGGTATGCAAGTATTCTAAGCTATTTGCATTGAGTAAGGTATGTACTACTACCAGTGATGGCTGAGCACCTGCACAGTCCAGGAGGCATGCTCATCAGCCTAAGCATGCAATTTTCAACCTTTGCTAACTGTGATTAGACATGTAATTGTGCATCCAAATTTAGATTATTCATTTGCATGTGTAATTAATTACAATATAGTTAAATGTTCTCTGGCCTTCCTTTCCTACAAATTGAATTATTAAGGGATATATTTAAATTTGGAAAATATGTATGTACATTATACCAAGGGAGTCAAGTGATAGTGACTAGAATTCAGGAAGATATGGGTTCATATGTCCTTTCTCTGATACCTCTTGGCTTTATGACCGTGGCCAAGAAATTTAATTCTTTTAGTACCCTTGGCTAGTAATTTTAAGCTTATAGAGCCCACTAAACCACATATAAAAGTGCTTGTGGTTACATATTGACTTAGAAAACCACATATTAACATTATCTATATTTTATTGTATTTATTTTTAAATATTTCCCAGTTATATTTAAATGTAGTTTGGCAGCAACCAACAGACCCATATTAAGACTCTTTATGACCATAAGTTGTGGAGCAGGGGCCAGCTTGCATTGGCAGAGAATATTTCCTTACCCAGGGGATTGCTGGACCAATGAAATAACAAATTTAATCCCTAGCCTGTATAGTTTCCATAACTATAAAATAGGGATAATGGTAGCTCTCATTTTGAAGAGTTGTTATAAAGATCAGATGAGATAATATTTGTAAAAAAATCATTTAGCACAGTTCCCGGCACATACTAAGCTCTATACAAATGCTTATCCTTTTCCCAAGATTTTACTGAGGATGGGTGAAATGTGGGGTAGGTAGGTACAGTGGATAGAGTGCCAGACTTAGAGTTAGACTTATCTTCCTGAGTTCAAATCTGGCCTCATACACTAGCTGAGTTACCCTGGATAAGTTGCTTTACCCTTATTGCCTCAGTTTCCTCATCTGTAAAATGAGTTGGAGAAACAACAAACCCCTCCCTTATCTTTGCCAAGAAAACCCCAAAAGGGGTCATGAAGAGTCCAAAAAATATGATTAAACAACAAGAGTTGGATGAAATAGTGTTAGCATTTTAATTCAGAACTTCCAACTCAAAAACTTTTTACAAAATTGTGGGAGAAGATGTGAGAGGAAGTGACAATTGTATATGAGACTAAGCAGATAAAGCCTTATAAGGAGAAGTGTGCACTGTGTATCTGTCTCATAGGAGCTCTCTCTCCTGAGAATCTGTAAGAAAATGATGTCTCAGCATCATGGATATGCTCTTGGCAGTGGGGAGCAGCACATGGAAGAGGCTCTTGCTGACACTGCCATTGTGGAGCCTACCCAGATCACGAGTGATTTCTTATTGAAAGGAACCTTAGCCATCATTTATTTCAACACCTACATTAAAGAGATGGCCATTACTTTGGGTCATACATATAGAGATAGAATTCACACTCAGCCCTATGACTCCAGTTACCATGTTCTTTCCTCTGAACTGAACCATCTATGAAAGAACCAAAAAAGCAAACTTCTCAAATCTTCCTTGTCAGTTGCCCTGCTATTGTAAAACTTTTTGGACATGGGATGGTTCCATCTGTTCTATACAAGTTATTCTTTCCACATTACAGCTTTCCCCATCGTGGTGTAGATATATTGTGGGTCAGCATAAGAAATTAAATGGGAATATTTAGGGAGTTTTAAAGAAACTGCAGATGACCCAGAGCCTATGACCAAAGACTTAACTCAAATTTTACAATAAATTATTGTAAATATTCCATAAATGAAAAAACAATCAGAAGTCTTCTCTGCAGTAAAGGGAAGACCAAAAATTTTTATATGATTTTTCCAGATCATAGGAGTGCTGTACTCCTTAACCCCAGAAATGTGGAAGGGAGGATTGTGTATAACTTATCTATAGATTGCCTTTCTCAATTAAAGAATGATCTCCTTGAGAACAGAGACTGACTTTTCCAGTTGATATTTCTTGTGTATACCACGGTGATCAATAAATGCCTATTAAATACTTTTTTCATTTATTCTTTCATTTCATTGATTAAAAAAAAACCCTGATATCAAGACAACAAGTGTTTATTAAACACATATTATGTTCCAGGCATTATACTAAGCTTTCAGGGTTCTAAACGTAATGGTGGGAATAATAGGAGAATGTATCCATATTTAAATCTCAATGTACTTAAAAATCTTTGGTAGGTTATCAGGAAGTATGTTTGCAGATAAGCATATGCGTAGATGTACAAATTTGTATATATGCACATATGTATATGTAATATATATACATATGTATAAAAATATGTATGTATGTGCTATACACACATATATATCCATATATAATCAGCTGGGTGAGTCAATATATTAGAGCACCAGGTCTGGAACTAGGAAAACTTGAGTTCAAATCTACTTCATTTTTACTTAATAACTGTGTATCCTGAGTAATCCATTTAACTTCTGTTTGCCTTGTTTCCTTATCTGTGAAATGAAAATAATATTAATATCTACTTCCCAGGGTTGTTGTGAAGATCAAAGCTAATAATTGTAAAGTGCTTAGCACAGTGACTGGCACGTAATAAGTTCTATATAAACATTATTTTATGTGTACCATAACATTTCACTTTTCTGCAAACTGATATTTTAGCTAGCCTAACCAAACAACACTATTGCAAGTTAGTCCTTGTGTTTAGACAGCTAAACTTGATATCATAAAATATTTTACTAAAGCCTATGCTTATTAATATAGAAATTCTGTTTAGGGCTTTGATCTGAGCCTGCTTACTCTTAGGACATAATTCTTTATAAAAGTGAATTGTTATTGATATTTCTTGTTTTCACATCTATTTTTCACATTGTATTCCTTCCTCTTCCCTCTCTGTCTTGGAGTACTATCCCCTTACAATAAAGAGGAAAAAACCATGTTGGAGGTGGGGGACAGTATGTATGTATAAGTGTGTGTGGGAAGGTCATCCAAACTAGCCAAGATAACAAAAAAGTTTGACATTATTTATCATGGTCGCCTACTTTCACAAAGAAAAAAAAAGGAATTCTACTTTCCCATGGTTTGGGGTCAAACTTGGTCAAACTCTTATTTAGCAGCTTCAGTTGATTCATATGTTGTTGTAATTCTGCATATGTAGTTTTCCTGGTTCTGTCTGCTTCACTTTGTGTACCATACATATCATTTAGGATCTAATTCTCAGACTATAGTAATAAGCTAAAACTAAAGACTATCACAAGCTTTGGGATATAATTCTAACAATTCTAACAGCTAAAAAAAATTTAGTTATCAGCCTTTCTGTTCTCTCAGCTTTGACAAACATCAGAAGTGAGGCAGAGACAGTGTTAAAGACAGATACACTGAGAAATGAACAGTGACAACTGAAAAACTTTTAACAGAAATGGAAAAATAATAACAAAGTTAATTCAAAAAATGAAAAAAGCATACAGTCCAAGGCTCTTTCAGACAAGAGGCAAAAAGCCATAGAAACAAGGCAGTACTGTGTTAGTATAAAATCGGATGTTTGAAATGATGATCCTGAGTCATTCATAAAACAATAAATTATATTTATTACATTATAGGTATTTAAATGTATAAATATTTAAAAGGTCTTCAAAGTACCTGAAATAGTTTTAAAATTTGTTATAATAAAAAAAAAAGTTTTGGTGCTTGAAGTGGTAAGTTTCAGCATTGGAGGAAATTCTCCCCCTCCAACCAAAAATCATTTATTTATTTATTTAGATTTTTTTTTTTTTGGACTAGTGAAAGAGGAGATTTTTTGACCTCAATTGCTACTCAGTCTTAATTAATGAACAGATGCAGCCTCCATCAGACTGAGACTTGTTGAAGATCTTAACTTATAAAAATCCAAAGTTCCTCATTGAATCCAAGGCCATCTCCAGTCCCTTGATTTATATCTGGCCACTGGACCCAGATGGCTAGGGGAGGGGGAAACGGGGAGGAGGTGGGGAGGAGGGGGAGAGAGACAGGTGACTGCACAGCCCTCCCTCACTTAAATCTAATTCATCTAATTCTCATTTAAATTCATGGCATCCCCTCCCTCATGTCATAGTCCTCCTGGAGAAGCAAGTACAAATAACAAGTTAAGCAGAACCCTCCGAAAATTAGTGGTGTGACATTGTACGTGTGTGCTTGTGTGTGTGTGTTTGTGTGTATGTGTGTGTGAATGCTCTTTATAATAGAGGTTAATATTTATATTAGGTGGTATATTAGATGGTACAGTGGATAGAGCACTAGTCCTGGATTTTGGAAGACCCAAGTCCAAATGGCAAGTCATTTCAGTGTCTTTGACAAGTAAAGATCCCTTTTCTACCCAAAAAGGGATCACAGAGAGTTGGACACAACTGAAATGAAATATATTTCATTTGTATAATATAATATTTACAAAGTATTTACTACTGTGCTAAGTGCTTTAAATTATTATATAATTTAATCCTTATAACAACCCTGGGGCTATTATGATCTCCATTTTACAGATGAGTTAACTGAGACAAACAGAGGTTAAGTGGCTGATCCTGTATCAAACAGTTAGTGAATGTCTGAGGCTGGGTTTGGTCTTCTTGACTGTACCATCTCCTGCCATATATATATATATATATATATATATATATATATATATATATATACATACACATATATATGTTATCTTGTGTATTAGTATTGTTAAACAGTTGTTACAAAATAATTTGGATGTGTCTACTTTTTTATTTCTTAAAAAGGATGACCTTATTGTATTGATATTGAGACTTAAAAAAGAAGACTTTTTTGTTTATTTCTGAGCACAGTGACTTTTTTGCTTCATTTTAAGTATTGCAACCTCCTCCAGGCACCCAAAGAAAACTAAGAAGTACTGGTACAGATCACCTAACCATAGCCCTCCCTAATTGCCCAAAGCATCAGGAACATGCGCCATGCTTTTCAAAACAGTTTGATTATGGAGACAAATAATGTTTTTTAATGTGCTTGGACTCCTGATTCTGCTCTTTGGATTCGTGGAACACAACATTGGCATGAAATATAGATCTTTTTTTGGCATAAAAATAACATCTGGATGAAAGATAAAAGAAAAGAGAAACAAAAGATAACAGAAAGGAAAAACAGCTTAACAAATCTGTGAGGCTCATTGCTTAATTTGTCTAATTTTTTTTTTAAGATTTCCCCAGGCATCTGGGAAATATATTTAAAATGTTTTTGCAGCAGTAATATTTGATGGAGATTTCTAATTTTGGTTTTGTGTTATCACAAAATCTCTTTCCTATCCCCAATCCTCCATCTCCAATAAGAGTAGAAAATAATTAAAGGATTCTCATTCCAATTATATGTAATAAATAAATGCTGTACAAAACTCTTGGAGAAATGGGGGTGGACAGAAATAGATTATTTTGAAAATAATAATAATACAAAAGCACATCCCTTGTGTTCATTGTGTTTGTGTCTGTGTATATGTATGAATCTAAAGCTGTGACTGTTAGATTAGAATTCTATGGTTGGGATAGGCCTTATGGTGAAGGTCTGACTTGAGAGAGTCCATGAAGGAACATCTACTGTAGTATCTAAAGACATTCTCTTCAGGATGATGGACAAATAGGAATCAATGTGATGTATAATAACAGGATTGGACATGAATGGCATTAGGAATTCCCAGTAAGGAAATGTTCTTTACCAATACAGATTGATACTTTCTATGCAATTTATAGTCTGAGAGAGTTGCCTGGGGCCTTGAAATTTTAATGGTATGTGCAGGGTCACAGATTGTCTATAAGATATGAGTATTAGTGAAAGCTTTAAGCTATCAAAGCTTAAAACTAAATTATGACTTTTGGGACGCCCTGTATTTCATTTAGGATAGACTTAGGAACCTGTTTTTTTTGATACCAATTCCAATTCTCTGTCCAGAATGCCATTCTACCTCTCTGTGATGATATACTTATGTTAAATTATTTTTAAATTGTATTAGAAAACATCAAATTTGTGACCATAAAAGGTATAAAAAAGTACCAAGTGTCTTACAAAGTATTTTAGTTAAATAGACATTTGACTACATAACTACACATGTCTTTTTACCTCCTCATACTCATACTTTTGGTACAGCTTGTATCTTTTTATAAGAGGTTCTCAGAATCAGAAATGAAGCACATAAATATATGAAAAGAGGAACAACTGTCATTACATTTTTCTCCTTTTAATGATTTCCCTTGACCTACTTCTCAGTGAAAGAAGATATAGACTTTAAACTTTATTTATTTTAGGATAGAGATAACTATTATGAATGCAAAGGGCCAGAAAATTTAGCCACTCAAATCTACTGTTTACTTGAAGACACACCTGTAGGACACCATGCAAAAATAACATTTGCACTGTGCTGCTGTGCCAGCAAACAGCTGTATCTACAGGAAGGTGTATCCAGGTGCTGCCTGCCTTTGGCTCTGGCCTATAGGAAGCCATTGGGGCCAATGAAAACAAAGGCAGTTTCCCAGACTGCAGAAATGAAAAATTAAAATCTTCTGCAGCCATAGATGGATTTTTAAGATATCCAGACCTGAGCATTTATTTATTCATTCAATACAAGATCAGAGCTGGAAGGGATCTTATAAATCACCTGGTCCACTGACCTAGTTTACAGATGAAGAAAGAGGCACAGAAATGAAGTAATTTATTTGTGTGTGGTTATTATAAATCAGATCCTGGTTTTGAACCCAGGTCTCCAAATACAGCACTTTTTACTGTACTTCTATCTAAATAAGCCATGTCTGCCATCTGGAATGTCTTTATAATTCTCCATGAGGGAATAGAAGTACAAATTGGCTGAATAAACACATAACAGGCTATGTGCAAAGCATTGTAGTAGGTTTATTACAAATATATATATATATATATATATATAAAAACCACAAGGCCTGCTTTCAATAAATTTGCAGTTTAAAAGGATGGCAAAGAAAAGACATATACTTAACTCTGAAACAGGAAAATGAAAAAAAGTGCAATTGGATAAGTCTTATCCTCCAAGAGCTTTTATTTTCTTTGGGAAAAATAACACCTACACATAGATAATAGAATAAAATAGAACACAACAATATAAATAGTATATAGTAGAATTCATGTGATATAATATATGATTAATAGAATAGAAGCTAATATGTATAATATGATATATGATTAATGTAACAGAATAAAAATAATTAAAATAATATATAATTATCATATATCATATCAAATCATATAATATCATGTAATACAATGTAACATAATAAATTCCCTATAGATGATTTAGATAAGTTCTTCAAGGTTTCTGGGAAAGGAGAGCTCATTTTTCACTAGGGAAAGGAAATTTGATACTAAGATGAAGCACTTAATTGTACCGGTATTTTCAACTATAACTTTATTTTGAAGCATTAGTGCTCCTTATAAATCACATTGTGACAGTGTGTTTTCTTTAACAAAATTGATCCCTCAGTAGTATATTGCCTCTTAACATTTATCATTCAGTCTGGCAACTATGCTGTTTCTAGGTGGACTTCCAGGAACCTACATACTTTCTTGGAAACTTTAAGACTAACTGTCTTTAAGAGGCATAGGAATTTGATGAATATTTTTCTGATAAATTGATTATCTTTCTAAACAATTTCATTAACCTAACTAGTCATTTTAAAAAGAGACAAATTACTTGAGTAGTTAAGTATTCTGAAAAGATTACTGTTCTACATATATTGGTTTACCTGCCATCTGAGGAAGGGGGCGGGAGGAAGAAGGGAAAAAAAGGTTTTGCAATTGTCAATGCTGAAAAATTACCCATGCATATATCTTGTTAATAAAAAGCTATAACTAAAAAAAAAAGATCACTGTTCTAGCTTCTGATTTTCCCAATTGATAGATTTAAAATAGAAAAATTATAAAAATAGGGGATTGTGAATGACTTTCTGTAGAATTTAAATATGAGATTTTCATGTAATACTATAGATTTCTTTGAATTGAAAAATATATCTACTTTCATATAGTTCATCCATGTTCTCTGGAATTGAGGTGGGAACTGACATTTGGAATGTTGGTTTTCTAATAATAAAAAGACAATTAAACCATATGTAAAACGAAGTTTAAAATTGATATAATTCTCATTAGGTTAGAGTCTTTCCCATCTCCCTGGGATGGAGGGAGAAGGAACTACTGATATCTTTCTGAAATTGATTCCAAAGCATCCATTTGTGTAGAACACTAACCTTTAATTTTTTTCCTGCCATCTTTTTTTGAAACTTCATTGATTTTTTCCATTCTTCTTATAGAAAGTAATAAAATGTAAGTTCCCAGAGAACATTAGGCCATGTCTTATTTAAACTTTTTTTTTTTTCATCCCACTGCCTAGAATAATGGTCTGTCCATTGAAAATGTTTAATAAACATTTGCTACCTGTAAGCTTATCAGTATTGTTTTTAGGTGTTATTCTTATGGTAAAGTTACTTCTGTGAATGTGAATGTTGCCTGGGTAAAAACATATTAATTTGAATGTCAATATTCAAACATGGAAGTTATTTGTTTGCTTTATAGCCTGGGTTTTATTCATTCTGTTCTCCACCTAACTGCTTTGCACATATCTCTCAATGATTTCAAAGGGAACTTTGCATCTAAAGGAGAGAGGAAGGCTTGAGCTAGGAGATGGAAACCAATGCTTTTGATGTCACTGATTGTTTCTCTTCTCTTTGTATAGTTCTGAGGATGTTGTTGATGCTAAGAATAATGAGTAGTACTGTTGGCTTGCTGTTAGTAGCTTTTACTTGTATTATTCTGCAGAAGGAAAGGGGTCTTGTCTGAGCATAAGTCAATCATTTGATTCTTAAAGCTGGTGACTAATTTAAGTCAGTTAGGGATAGCTGGCATTGCTAATAATATCTGGATTTAATAACTTTAAATAGGTTAAATGAAGTGAGTTCATAGTATTTTTCCAAGTTTGGAAAAGTCATGCTTTTTGGAAATTTTGATTGGTCAGTGAATAATCAAATTTTTGAAAGTATTATTAGGTTCTAATCCCAGACCAACTAGTGATTTTCTGTGTGATCTTCTGAAAGTTATTTAATTATAAAACTAGGCTAAGAGCATTGCTCTGTCCACTAAATAAAGTCTGATAAAATATTGGGCATTTATAGAATACTTTAAGGTTTACATGACAATTCACATCCCACCCAAAAGTCCTGTCAGAGAACATTTTTTGGGCAGTACTTCGGTATACAGAAACTCTTGATGAGAAAGTCCCTTGACGTAAAAATAAAGTTGTTGACATCTTGTTTTTATACTGTCTCATTTACTTTTTTATCTTCCTATCCCCTCTGAGAAGGAGGAAAACATCAAAATCAAACAACACATCTAAAAAATCTGACATTATATGCAATGTTTGTGGACCCCTTACTTCTGAAGAACAACAGGGAAGTTTTCTTTTCATATCTTTTCTTTGGAGTTAAGTTACATTATAGTTCAGCAATGGTTAATTACCACTATCTGGTTAGTTTTTCCATTTATGCTGCTTCAGAATTTCTTCTACAGTTCTTCTCTGCATCATATAATCTAAGAAAAGTAGGTAAGGTAAAAGAGGTAAATGAGAGATAAAATGATTAGTCCAAGGTGACAAAGCCAATATATATTAGAATTAGGAACACAATCCCAGGTCTTTCTGACCTGGCTCTCTGGATTGTGTTGCCTTTTTGACATTTGTTCTACAGGATACAGTATGATGCACAATGCTTTTGCTTAGCTCCCTCCAAAAACTCATGCTATTTTAGGTAGTATTTATAAAAATCTGAATGTCCAGGAAAAAGGGCAGTAGTTTCAATGCATCTGCCACATGGGGAATAGAATTTTTTAAATGAACATTGGCCACCACTAGCACCTAGGTGGTGCAGTGAAGTCAGGAAAACTAGTGTTCAAATCTCACCTTGGACATTTCCTATTCTGTAACCTGAGCAAATTACTTAACCTCTCATAGCCTGTTTTCTCAACTATAAAATGGAAATAACATTTATCTCAAAAAATTATGTGAGGATAAATTGAGATAATTTTTGTAGAAAGTGTTTAGTATAGTGCCTGGTACATAGTAAGCTCTGTATAAATGTATATTCTCTTTCTGATGGGCACACTAGGATCTATCTAGAAAAGAGGACCTAGAATGATGAAGATACCAGAATTTGGGTCATGTGAAGAATGATGAACTGAACTGAAGATTTTTAGTCCAGAGAATAAAAGACTCTTGTGCAGGCATAATAGCTTCAAGTCTTTGGAAACCTATCATTATTAAAGTAATTTTATTTTAAAATAGCATTTTTTCCAAATATATGCAAAGATAGTTTTCAACATTCATCTTTGGAAAATCTTGTATTCCAATTTTTTCTCCATCTCTTCTCCCCTTTTCCCTCCCCAAGACAGCAAACAATTCCATTCAGGTTAAACATGTACAATTCTTCTAATCATATCTTCATATTTCTCATGCTGTGCAAGAAAAATAAGATCAAAAGGGAAAAATGCACAAGGATAAAAACAAGCGAACACTATGTTGTTATACACATTTAGTCTCCATTGTTCTCTCTCTGGCTTTCTGGATGCAGATAGCATTTTTCATCACAAGTTTATTGGAACTGTCTTGAATTACCTCTTTGTTGGAAAGAACTAAGTCCACCACAGTTAATGATTACATAATCTATTTGTTACTGTGTACAATGCTCTCTTGGTTCTGCTCACTTAACTTTGCATCAGTTCATGTAAGTTAAAAGAAATGTATTAATTCTATTTGGTTCCAAGGACATGAACTAAGGACAAGGAAAGGGAGGCAGATCTTATCTTAGCATAAAGAACTAATTAATATTGTCCAAAAATGGAATGAGATTCTTTATTAAACAGGAAAATTTTGATCATTGGATATATTCAAGCTTTGAATTTCCTTCCTATTTTGGGGTTCAATAATTCTGTCATTTTGTGATGGAAAACTTAATAAATTTCTTGTCTTTCCTTTTCCCCTGACCAAAATTTAGAGGAATTTGGTAAGAAAAATTCAAAAGTTTTGATTAACTAGGTCAAAATATGAATCTTATTTTCACATAGTGTACATGTACACAAAATATTTTCGTGAAGCACACACTTAGGACCAAGTAATAAATATGTGATATAAATATAATATATAAATAAGATATTCTTAGGTGCTACTATTCAAAAAACTAGACTTCTATTCAAAAGAGAATGCTCTCTATAAAGGAATTTAAAAGGGCTTCAGGAACAAAAGCATCAGGAAAGTGATTTGAAGACTGTGGTAATATGAGACAGTTGACATACTTGTGAGATAGTACAATATTATCCATTTGGTCCTTTATCTAAAGGAACTGTATCTCATACAATACTTCTTTCTCTATTTGTAGCATTAGGAACAACTTCTGTTTTGTCACATTGGCAGAAACAAACATGACAAATCCCCCCACTTGTATTTTATGTACTATTATGGAAACTCTCCAAAGGGTGCAAAATGTGAAAAATGAGCCATTGTGGGGCTAAAATATAATCATAAAATGTTAGAACTGAACAATTCTCAGATCATCCAGTTCAACTTCATTTTACTGATGAGGACATGAAGTCTAAAAAAGTTGTGGGGAGTGGGGAGTAGGGAGTGGGGAGTAGGGAGTGGGGATGATCGGTTTAGGGGTCTTATCCAAAGTCACATAAATGGTTAGAGACATAGTCTGGATTATAACTCTATTGATAATTCACAGTCATTTTTCCCCACCTTCCACTGTATTCATTCTCTTTATTGTGATATATTTAATTATTAATAAGCAAAACACACATTTAAAAAAGGTATTTAATGTTTTGGGAGGTAGTTTTTTTTTCTTTTTCATTATAAAGTATGCTCATTGTGTTTTTAATTATCATTAAAATGATTTGGAAAATCTACTTTGGACTTTTGGGATTCAATAATCATCTTTTTATATAAGAAATATGAAGCTGACTCTTTGAGAGCAGAGATTATCTCACTTTCTATCGCTAATGTGATGTGCTTGATAGAGTAGTCCCTTAATAAATGCTTAATAATTGATGGATTATATCTCAAATGATTATAATAGATGGTCACTCCTCCCCTATTCCAAATAGAGAAATTATCAGTATCTCATAGTGTAAGCAATGCACTTTATGTTTTCTATACATTTCTGATTTCTTATATAGTCATAGGACCAATGTGATATAATGAATGGAAACATGGTATAGTGAACAGGATACTGGAATTGGAATCAGTAAGAACTGATTTCAAATTCTGCTTCCATTATATATTAGGGTCCATGACTATGAACAGCTTAACTTTCTGAGTCTCAGTTTTCTCTTCTGTGCAATGAAGATAATTTCTACCTCATGTGAATGTGTGAGACTTAAATAAGATCATATCAGCAATTAGTTTGAAAAATTTAAAGTGCTTTATTAATGCCATATTAAAAAAAAAACTTATCCTGTTTTTGACAAACAGAAAGTAAAGGAGTAATAATCCTTATAGAATTGCAGAATAATCCTTAAGAGGAGGAATGTGAAAGGAATAGGAGATTGATGTTTTCCAATGATTCACATCCTAAATGTCTTTTTAGACTACTTATAACCCCTCCCTCCAAATCTCCTTTATTCTTTTCTATTGTAAATTTCTCTCTCTCCTCCTCCTCCCTTTCTCTGTCTCTCTCTCTTTCTCTCTCTCTCTCTCACACATACACTATCTTTATAATTGGTACATTAATAGTATAATTGGACATATGAATAGTAATGATGGATTTCCCTGGATCATCCACCTGTCTCAAATGGATGATATGACTTTTAAGTTGAGTAGCTCCCTGCTGTGCGAAATCCTGAAGCTTTGCCAATAAGAACACTGTAGCTCAGGTTTAAAAAAATAGTTCTTTTGCTAGGGAGAAATAAACATAATTCTGCTTAAAAGAACTCACACAAAAAGCTGTTTTCTTCAGGACTAATCAAGTAACTGCACCTATTAGATCATCAAGCTAATTCCCCAAGGGCTTAGGAAACCAGGGCAGAAGAGGCTCCTGATGCAGTATAATCTATTCATTTTCTGCTCAGGAAGGAAAATTTTAGTTTCTCCCTTAGGAAAATCAGTCAAATATTTCTAAACACATCTTTCCTCAGGCACTGTAGGACTGACCTCCATAGCTGTGACCAGTCTATGAATTAAATAGTTCTAAAACTAAGTGGTGGTATTTTGGAGATAGTTAAACCTGTTAAATGATTGGCTGTGTCCTTTAAAGAGACATAGGAGCAGG
Organism: Antechinus flavipes; assembly: GCF_016432865.1. Lineage (NCBI taxonomy): Eukaryota > Metazoa > Chordata > Mammalia > Dasyuromorphia > Dasyuridae > Antechinus > Antechinus flavipes. The sequence goes on along the minus strand of NC_067400.1, from coordinate 156,501,857 downwards.
GAGAATGTGTATGTAGGAGTGTGTGTGTGTGTGTTTGTAAATATGAGAGAGGGAAAGAAAGAAGAATCAGGGAGGGAAGGAGTGGGGAAGGGAGAGAAGGAGTAGGGGAGCGGGGAGAGAGGGTAAAGGAAGAAAGGAAGGAGGGAGAGAGCAGAAAGAGAGAAAAGGGAAGAGAGGGGAAGAAAAGGAGAGAGATAGAGAGACAGAGAGAAAGGTAGAGATAGAGACAGAGAGAGAAAGAGAGAGAAATAGACAGGAAGATATAGACAAAGAGACAAAAAGACAGTTAGAGAGACAGAGAAAAGGGAAGAGAGAGGGAGAAGACGGGGGAGAGAGAGAGAGAGAGAGAGAGAGAGAGAGAGAGAGAGAGAGAGAGAGAGAGAGAGAAAGAGAGAAGAGAAGAGAGAGACTTGAAGTAGGCCATATGGGACTCAGTTGGGAATATCAACAGAGGTAACTCTGGCACAGGAGAAAGGACATGCTTGAATTAGGTCATGCCCTGGATGTGATTCTCAACACCTGAAAATGAGTCCCTGGCAGTCACTTACTGCACTGCACCCAAGGGGGAGCAATCTGGTCTGGCATCTGGCATCAGATATTAACTCTTGAGGTTCAGGACCCTGGACAGTTCAGAGTTATGAGATTCTTCACAAAACTTAGCCAATATAAGGTGACGAAGGGAGAAAAGTAGATTTCTATCCTTACATAAGTTTACTAACCTATATAAGGGACTACCCTGTGTCATTGATGATCAGGATCTTCTTCGAAACCTCTAGTCTCAGAGATTAACTGAAGACTTGATTTACTTAGGGTTATGCAATTAGTATCTAAGGCAGAACTTGAATTCATACCTTCCTGACCTGGCCAGCTTGGCATCCATTCATTCTGCAGTATTCCTTATTTTTGGCTGTCTTAGTTGAAAAAGAAGGCTGCACTTGGGCCAGATGCATACCAATTGTAAGGATGGTCACATACTAAGCTAAGCATGCATCTTTTTTGTCTATCTTATTTCATTCATGCCTCTGGTTAGGGTTAATTTTGCTTTGGTCATTGGTTTTCTTTAGTAAGGGCCTATATGCCATGTTAGATATGATTCCCACCTTGGAGAGTTTATAATAAAAATAGAAAGACAATATAAATGAAATCCAAAATGACTCTAGAGAAAAAATAATGAGAAAAACAGCTATTTCCCTCTTACCTTCATTTTCTTTTAAGAGCAGGTACAAATAAATTGCTTTCAAATTGTTTTGTAACACTTAAAACTATAATATGTCCTGAAATTTAAATATAAATTATAGAACTATATGAGAACTTGGAGATCATAGAACACCTCATCACATTTTGTAGATGAGGAAACTGTCTCAGAAAGGTACTATATCACTGTTCCTCCCACAAGATGGAAAAGGGAAGAGAGGAAGGAAACAGGTATTTATTAAGTATTAAAATACATATTATTTTATTTCATTCTCACAATAACCCTCTGAGGTAGGTGCTGTTATTTTCTCATTTTACAGTTAAGAAAACTGAAAGATACAGAAATTAAGTTACTTGTAACTTTGTGAGGTGTAGGTGCTATTATTTTTGCCATTTTTTCAGTTAAGGAAACTGAAAAAGATGGGTCAAGTTACTTGCCCAAGATCACAAAACTAGAGAGAAACTATCTTTGTTTTCATCTCTGCTTTCTTCCTAGCTTTTCCAGCTTCCTTAAAATTTCAGTTAAAATCATACTTTCTGCAAGAAGTCTTTCCCTACCCCCATTATTGCTAGTGACTTTCCTCTAATTGTTATCTCCTACTTAATCCTGTATATATCTTGTTTCTATGTGTTTCTACCTTATGCTTTAAGCTCCTTGAAAATCATTTTTATGCCCTGAGCTCCTAGTACAGTATCAGACACATAGTCAGCACTTAATAAATGTTCACTGACTAAGCCACTTGCAGGCTTTTACACCCAGGACTTCCTGACTCCAAGGCCAGATTTTCCGTTTGTAAAAGTTTAAAGGTTTTAAAAGGGGGAAATTAGAGAAATAAATAACAACTTTATTTATGTATATATTCAGCCAAATATATATTAATTACTTATTATTTTCAAATACCAATCAGGCTTCATTCTCAACTGTGGTGTATGAATGAGAAAAAATGTGATACAGAAACAATCACAAACAGATTCTCCATATATTCTTTTTAAAGTCTCATCTATGCCATTTTCCTATTTGCATTACGGGTTTCCTAAAGAAGAAATGATATCTAACATAGCATGTGTTTCACATACACCCTGAAGGTATTCTATTCTTTAATTCTCTCTATTTTTTCATTGAAGCATAAAATTAATTGATGAATTTGTAAATGGCTCTTCTGCAATTCTATGACTGGTTACTCCAGATCAATCTATTTCCAAAATGGTTTAGTGGTCTCTCCATCTCTGCAGGTTATTATATTTCATTACCACATGACTCCCCTCTCTGTTGTCTGTAAAGCTAAATGGTCCTCTAGTACAATAGTTTTTACTTGTGGGTGCCAAATAGTTGACTCTGGCTTGAAATCAACACCCATTGTTTCTCTTGCTTATTCCTGGTGGAATCCATGCAGAGACATGGACTCTTCAAGCTCAGGTGCTGCAGAGTAGGCTACTCATCAGCAGCGCCCAGTGACAGGTAAAGACAGGAGGCCAGTGGGGCCTCTTCCATCTCGGCTGGTTAGAAGTGACTTTCCACCTGGCAGAAACATTACTGTTCAGAATAATTCAGGAGCCCCCCCCGTATGTCAACATGCTTGTGGGAAGCTGTGGTACTGCTTTTAACAGAGCAGGATGTTCCCTGATTTGGTGCACTGCAGCAAGCTTGTATAATAGCACTGTTTTGGTGTTAGGTTTGGAGAGGCTGTGAGTGTTTGGACACAAAGCTAGCTTTTGTATAGCACTTAAAAGTTTCCAAAGCACCTTTCATTTGATCCTCACAACAATCCTGTGAAGTAGGTGCTAATATCATCCCCATTTTACAGTTGAAGAAACTGACGTTCAATTTAAATGACTTGCCCAGGATCATACAGACAGTGTCTAATGCAGGATTCAAACTCAGATCTTCCTGGCTCCAGGCTCAAAACCTTATTCATTGTGCCCCCTGTTTGCCACATAATTTCCTTCCTTCCCCTCTTTTCCTTCCTTCCCTCCCTCTTTCCTTCTTTCCTCCCTCCCTCCTTCCTTCCTACTTCCCTGACTCCCTTCCTTCCTTATTTATCATTTATCTATTTATTTGTTTATTTATTTATTTGTTGAGAATATTATTCTCCAGAATAGCCTCAGTTTTCTCAACTGTGCAATAGGGATTAATAACACCACCTCCTTCCAAGGGCTGATGTGAGGAACAACTTGAATAATATAAGTAAAGTTCTTTGCAAACTTTAAAATACTATCTATATATTGGCTATTCTTCTTACCCAATACTTCTCATATTTTAAATTATTGAGTTCTATAGAGCTATCATTACTGGATTTCCTGATTCAAGGTATAAAGTAGTAGGAAAAATACATGACTTGGAGCCAGAAGATTGTGTTTCCATTTGGTTTACTTACTCTCTATGTGACTATGAATGATTTCACTTAATTTTTCTAACCTTCAGTTTTCTGAGGGGATAATATTTAATATCAATAGTACTTTTCCCCCAGAGGTTTATTATAAACATAAAAAAATATTGTATCTTGGACAAGGCAGAGTTGAATAAAGAGCTGCCTCAGAGAGCTGCTGTTGAGAGAAGGAAGGATGCTTTGACACTGTGTTGTTGGCGCCCTGTAAATTTCAGTGTCTTTTGACAAAATCTTAGTTTTTTTTCCTAAGTGACAGCTCTGATGACAAACATCAAATAAAATAATTTGTGTAAAGCTATTTGTAACTATAAAAGTTTTATCTGTGAGCTCTAATTCAGGATTTGAAACTTCATTTTTTTTTTTTCAAAATTTTGCTTCAAATATTTGCACTGAACTCAACTACATCCTCTTTATGGAGGTCTTAGATACAAGAATTTCTTTCTGATGTCTTTTGATTTCTTTCTGAGCAAATCAAAGAGTAATGAAGAAAGGAGGGTTTTGATGAGATAGTGGAAAGGTACTTGAAGTATTTTGTATTGGTGGAAAGTATTTGAAATTTGGCCTATTGATTGGAATATTTATTTTCCATTCTTCTTAAATAAGGAGATAGCCTATGCATTTTAGAGGATAAGAATTAAGCTTGTTGTTGTTTATTCATTTTAGTCACATCCAATTCTTCAAGATCCCATTTGGAATTTTCTTGGCAAAGATAATAGGGTGGTCTGCCATTTCCTTCTTAGCTCATTTTACAGATGAGGAAATTGCTGAAAACAGGGTTCAGTGATTTGTTCAGAGTCATACAGCTAGTAAATATCTGAGGTCACATTTGAACTATTCACAACACCACCTACTTGCACATATATAATGTGTGTGTGTGTGTCTCTCTCTCTCTTTCTATACATATGTGTGTGTGTGTGTGTGTGTGTATGTGTGTGTGTGTGTGTATGTGTGTGTTCAGTTTTTTCAGTTGTCTGACTCTTCATGGCTCAATTTAGCATTTTCTTGACAAAAATACTGAGATGGTTTGCCATTTCCTTCTTAGTTCATGTTACAGATGAGAAAACTGAGGCAAACAAGGTTATGTGACTTGCCCAGGATCACATTGCTAGAGAGTTTGAAGTCAGATTTGACTCTTCCTGACTCCAAACCTGGCACTCTATCCACTGGTTGCCCAGTTTAAAATATTATTAAGGGGAAAAAAAGGAGATCATAGGATTTAGAGCTGTAAGGAAACCTAGAGGACAATAAGACCAGTCCTCTCATTTTGGAACAGAGAAGCCTGAGAACAGAGGATGACTTTCCCAGTTTTACATAAGTAGAACTTGGGCCTCTTCATTCCAAATTCAGTGTTGTGTCCAATACATTGGGCTGCCTCTACTATACAGTGGTTTTTTCTCCTACCCAGGCTTCTATTTATGGATTAGTCATCTTTGTTCTTGGTCCCTTTTTAGAAGAACCCTTCCAGTTATAAAAACTCAATAATCTTTAGAGGGAATAAAATGTGGCATAACAACAAAGTTTTCTCTGACTAATAGGTATACAATTTTATCAGTCCAACATTGTGCTCTTGCCTACTGTAAACCGATCTTCAGTCACAAAAAATAAATCTCTCAGAAACACAAACTAGCTCTAGCCTCTTAGTTACTCGGTAAATACTGATTGCAAAAGGTCAGTCAGCTAGCACTTATGAAGTATTTTTCAGGCTTTCGCAGACAAAAAGGCAGGCAAATCAATGAACTCTACTTTGAATCTTAGTCCAGCTGGTATCTTAGTCCAAGGAATATCTTCAAAGTTGGAATTTCGAAACTCTTGCCAGTGTGTGTGCTTCTTTTTGTATTAATTCTTTTTGTTTTGATGGAATTGCTATATAATTGACACCAGCTCTCTAAAACAAGGTTTTTTTAGTCCATACTTCTTTTAACAGCTTTTCTTGAATACAGTAATCCATCCCAATACAAATTTTATAATCTCCTTCCCTCCTTCCTTCCTTTCTTCCTTCCCTCCTTCCTTCCTCCTCCTTCCTTCCTTCCTTCCTTCCCTCCTTCCTTCCTCCTTCCTTCCTTCTTCCTTCCTTTCTTCCTTCTTCTTCCTTCTTTCCTTCCTTCTTTCCTTCCTTCCTTCCTTCCTTCCTTCCCTCCTTCCTTCCTTCCCTCCTTCCTTCTCTCCCTCCTTTCCTTCTTTCCCTCTTTCCTTCCTTCCTTCTTACCTTCCTTCCTTCCTTCTTCCTTCCTTATCTTCCTTCCTTCCTTTTTTCTTTCCTTTCCTCCCTCCCTCTTTCCTTTGGTTTACTTACTCTCTTTGTGACTATGAGTGATTTCACTTAATCTTTCTAACCTTCAGTTTTCCTTTCTCCTTCCTTCCTTCCTTCTTTCCTTTCTTCCTTCCTTCTTTCCTTCCTTCCTTTCTTCCTTTTCTTTCTTTCCTTCCTTCCTTCCCTCTTCTTCCTTCTCCAGATTCAAAGTATGTTATAGTAGAAAAAAAAATTCAACTTGGTACAAGTCCTGGGTTTCACTACCAGCTCTACCACTTAACTGACTTGTAATTGTGGTTGAATCATTTATGTCTATTTTCCCATCTGTAAAATGATTGTACTACCTTCATTTCTCTCTTCCTCTCACACTCTTTTTTGTCCTCTTTTCCTCCCTCCCTCCTTAGGTGGCATCGTGGTTAAGAGCACTGGACTTGGAGTCAGGAAGACCTGAGTTTGAATCCTGCCTCAGACATTACTAGCTGTGTGACCCTGGGCAAGTCACTTAACCTCTCTCAGCCTCAGTTTCCTCATCTGCAAAATGGGGATAAAAATACTTTCCTTACAGGGTTATTGTGATGATCAAATGAGATAATATATGTACAATGCTTTGAAAACCTTAAAGTGCTATGTAAATACTAGATATTATTATTCCTCCTACTCTTTTTTGTTCCCTGTATTTTTCTTCTGCCTTTTCCCTTCCCTTCCTCCTCCCTTCCTTATCCCTTCCCATCCCACTCTCTTCCCTACCCCTTCCATCCCACTCTCTTCCCTATCCCTTCCCATCCTCCTCCCTTCCCTATCTCTTCCCTTCCTCCTCCCTTCCCTATTCCTTCCTTTCTTTCTCCCTTCCCTATTCCTTCTTTTCCTTCTCCCTTCCCTATTCTTCCCTTCCTTTCCCTTCCCTATCCCTTCTCTTCCTCCTCCCTTCCCTATCCCTTTCCTTCCTTTCCCTTCCTTCCTTTCCCTCTTCTTCCCTTCCTTTCCCTTCCCTCACCTCCCCTTCTTTCCCCTCCCTTTCCCTCTCTCCTTTTCTTCCCCTCTCTCCTTTCCCTTTTCCCCTCTCTTTTCCCTTTTCCCCTCTCATTTTTCATTTCCCACTTTCTTCAAATGATTCTTTCTGTGTTAACAAAAATAATGCAATTTATTAGCCACTCAACAAACACTTATTGAGTGTCTGTTAAGTGCAGAGTACTATATACTAAATGTTCAGTCATAATTAGACACAATATCTGTTTTCCAGGAGTTTGTTCCTTATTTTTAGAGAAGTGGCAGTGTGATGCCTCCATAATAAAATCCCTTATAGGAACATGAATGATTTTTTGGGGAAAATCTTTTTGCCAAAGATTTTATGGGGAGGAAGGGGGAGAATTACTGAAATAATACAAAGTTTATCTCTATAGATCTTTTGAGTGGAACCTAAGCATTATTTCAGGACTTCTAACAGCATTCCAGTTTTTGTTGCTCTCTTGTTGCTGTAGTATCAGGCGTAGAAGGATGGATCATGATCAATAGCTAGTATCATTTTCTTAAGATTTTAACTCAGTTGAATTAAAAAAAAATGTAGTTTAATCTCCTGATATGGTTAAACTACAGTCTTAGATTCCAAGGAGACAGATACCCAGTTCTCAGGGAACTTATGGTCCAGTAGAGAAGGATCTGTAGAAAATTGAGAGATAAGATGATAAAGGGAGAGTGAGATGTGTAAAAGAGAGATCCAGCTAAGACATTTGAGGAGAGGTCTATTGTTTATACCTGTGAAATGGAGAGGAGTATGTTAAGGAAAGTTTCCTTGTGAAAATGGCCCAAGTTGGACATTGAAGAAAGAAAGTGACATCATTGGACTGAGATTGGGAAGGAGAAAATGCCCACAATAGTCCCAGGGAGTAGGATGAGGACAAGATGGGAAAAGGAAACACAAAGTAATCTGTCTCTGTTATATATACTGTAATGATCGCGTATTTAAAATCAACCGGAGTCAGGAACTCAGGTTAAGGGGAAAATCTTCAGTCTTTATTGAAGTGAAGAGGTGAAAAAAGATTGTGATAGCAATATGGGCAAGAAGGATTGCAATAGCAATATGGGTAGCTGCGACAGGAAGCCAGCTAGCAGAGAAAGTTGGGCCTGAGCTCTCCTCCCCTTCCTTTTTCACTCCCCTGCCTCCACCCACCAGAATCATCATTTCCTATACAACACATCAGGACTTGCACAAAGAGTGGGCGGGGGCCATTCTTTCTCCAAGCTTATATATTAATAGAGTATGGTCCAATTACTATTTAGCCTCATGTGCTTGGGACCTCAGTGCATCAACTCAAGCCTCAGCCCATTACATCATACTGCATGAAGGAGAAGAGGAAAAGGAGGAGAAGGAGGAAGAAGAGGAGGAGAAGAAGAAAGAGGGGAAGAAAAGAAGGAGAAAGAGTAATAGCAAAATAACAGCAGCAGCAGCAGCAGCAATAATATTGTAATATCAGTTATTTTATCCAATCACACAATAGTTATCAAACATTAAATATATAAATGTAGGATAATGTCTTATCCTAGGTCTGTTTCTGTGTTGATCTTTATCATGTGTAAAACTGAGAATGAAAGAATATTAATATAACTGATATTTTATTATATTAAATTTTTAAGTACTTTGCATTCCTTATATACCTTGGCCTCCCAAAAAAATCTATGAAGTAGGTACTATAATTATTATTGTCTCTGCTTGATAGATGAGGACACTGAAAATGAGGGAGGCCATGTGACTGCCCAGAACCCATATAATGATAATAATAATATATATGTGTGTATATATATATATATATGTGTATATACATATATATACATATGCATATATGTATATATATGTATATACATATAAGTGTTTATGCATCAAGCATTGTGCTAAGTGCTTTACAGTTATTATCTCGTTTTGTCCTCATAACAAGCCTGAATAGAAGGCACCATTGTTATCCCCACTTTACAGATGAGGAAACTGAAGCAAATTGGGTTTAAAGTGACTTTCCCAGTATGACACAGCTAGTAAACATCTAAAGCAGGTCTTCCTGATTCTTGGCCCATTGCATTACAGAGAGGATAGGAATGGAAGTTATATTTTCCTGGCACCAAATCCAGTAGTCTGTGAACCCAAGTTATGAAATGAAACCAAGAGGTTGAAGTCAGATTACATAAATGTTTTTAAATGGCAAAATTAGGGAAGCAATCTCCTAGCTTTGGACTCTCATCACTTAAAGTGCTTTGGGAAGATTTCAGGAACAACACTGTGTGAGACATAAGGCACGGGAAGACCAGTAAATGATGCTTCTATAGTCTGAACAAGAAGTGAAGGCCTGAAGCAGGATAGGAATGTTGGGTGTGGAGGTGAGAGATGAGATGTACTGTGAAAGCAGTACTCAAAGCTGACAAAGATTTAGATCTGGGAGAGACTTCAGCTACTGCTTTGCCCAGGATTTTCATTTTTCCACATGAGAAAACTGGGATTCAGAGAGGTTAAATTATTTGCCCAATTTCGCACAACTAGTAGCTCTCCTAGTCAGAATTGGAACTAGATCCTCCTGATTAAACCATAAACCCAGGGTGAGAAATGGTGACCTAAACAGAGAGAAGTTAAGGGAAGTGCATATTTGGGAGGAAGATGATCAGTTCAGTTTGGGTCAGATGAAACTTAAGACTATAGGATAGATTGGGAATTGAGATACAGATTTCTTTTTTAACCTCATGTGTTAGTGATTAATACTCAATTCACATGCATTTTTTGGTATCATGTCAGTATCATCATCATCATCCTCCTCCTCATCATCATTATCATTATTATCATTACTTACCTGATACCCACCATTTAAACTTTACCAGCTTTGGAGAATATTTGGTAGAAAAGTCAATAAATTAGAATTAGAAAAAAAGCTTAATAGATCTCTTCTGGCTTTAACTGTTTATAATAGGTAAAAGTTCTATGCATAATTACTTTTTGTCATCCCAGTCTTGGTACATAATAACTGTCTACATAATAATCACCTAATACTGAGTTTTATGTCCTAATTTTTCCTTGCATTTAGACTCATTATTTTTTAAAGTTACTCTTTCCTACAGATATAAATTTTGTCCAAACTAATATTTTATTTGCTACTAAAACCATCTTTAACTAACCATTGTCCATATACTTTTTAAACAGTTTAATTAAAGTTTCCTCCTTTGAATCCCTCTGTAGTACTGGAGTACCTACAGCCTTAAAAAAATCTGTCTTCCTCCTTGAGATGAACTATACTTGATATATCAGTCAGCTTGTGGGTGTCTTATAAAAGATGACAATTAAAGGAATGCAATTAAGGATGAAGCATTCTGGGCTGTTTTTAGAGGATGTGTTTTAAGTCCTCTATATGATTGTTCCAGTAACACTGCTGAGAATTTAATGCATTGAAGATATTAGTGTTCTCTGGAACCAGATGATCTGGATTTGTATTTTGTCTTAGATACCTGCATGACCTTAGATATCCCTTAACTTTCCTGAGCCTTAGTTTTCTTATGTGTAAAAATGAAGGGTTTGGGCTAGATGAACTGTAGTTTTGCTCTGGTGGTATGATGCTATGATTAATTAAAGGCTTATCTTAAAAGAAGGGATAGAAATATTACAGGTGATACTTTCAGGAATGGATGCTACTCTGATTATCTGCATTCCTTCTTTTGTTGAAAGTGGTGGGAATGGGTGGGTGGATAGGGACTGATTAATGGGTATGACAAGTCAAATAAGAGGCACAAAATTAACTGCATTTGAACCAACAGGACAAGATTTAAGAGTCAAAGTACCAAGTATTCATTTAGAAGTCAAGATTAGGCAATATCCCAGGTATGACACTTATGATCTCCTCTGATTCATTAGCATCTTATTTAAAAAAAAAAAACATTTTTCTACTGTTCAGGGTTTTTAAGCATTGTTAAGGGGCAAAACCAAAAGGTTTCATTGAAAGTCCAGACACAGACTAACAGTTGTCCAAGAAAGGGTTACTTAAGCAACTCCTGGGTTATACTAACCTTGGTATCTCACTGGTACCAAATTGGTACTGTTTCCAGGAGTCTCTTGGCAAACAGGGTTGGTTCACTAACTAGTATCTCAGGATCATTTATTGCCTGAAGTGATTTTTGCATTTGAGTTGAAGAGAAATAAACTATAAAGTGACAACCCATTACCTGCTTCCTTTAACAAGATGAAGGGCAAGATTTTACTAGGTACCTCATGATAGCTTACCCCAGGGTGCATTAACCTTTTCAGGCCAACCCATTAGGCACTGATATTTACCACTAGATGTTTAAAAATCTCAGCATGAATTTCAAGACCTTCTATATCCTTTTCTTATCCTATAATATAACTGTGTTTTCTGCAATTTCCCAACAACTGTCCTTTGGGAAGAAAAATGGGCCAATTCAGGAGATAAATGAAATCGGTTTATTCCACTCCTATCTGAGATTTGCTGCCAGGCTCACCTGGGAGTTTTGGACTGATTCTTCTTTTGTATTATTTTACTTTTGATACTCCAAAACTGGGCAAAGCTTTTGGGTGTCTAGCTTCTTTTTGTATCTGTCTTCAGCTGCTATCAGTCCACCCCTTTCTTGAATACTTCTGACTTTCCCATAATTCACCTAGACACAGATTTTTCATTTTAAGGCTTTTACAGTAAGTAAAGGAGCACTGTGATAAAGCAGAGAGTGTTAGACTTAGTGGTAAGACTGATCTGGCTTTGAATTCTACCTGCCTTTGACACTAAATGGTCATTTGAACCTAACCTCTCCGCCCTCAGTTTTCTAATCCACAAAATGGAGGTAATTTCTGTAACTACCCCTCCCCCAAAACACACTGTTGTGAAGAAATAAAATAATGCATGTAAAGTGTTTTGTAAATCTTAAGTGCAAATTATTGCCATTTATATTACACTTTCATGGCAAACCAGTAAAATAAATAAGCCTTTAGAATGATGTAGTTTTTGAGCACTGAATCCTAGCCTAAATACTTCTTATATAGAATTAATGTTGACACAAGCTTTGTTAGGATAAAATGTCTTTTTTCCTATCTATGAAAGTAAAAAAAGAAAAAAGAAAGGGGAGAAAGGGAGAGAAGAGAGGAGGAAAAAGAAATGAATGAAAGAAAAAGAGGGAGGAAGAAAGAAAAGTGGCAAAGAAAAAGACAGGGCAGAAGAAAAGTAAGGATGGAAAGTACTTATGAAGCACTTATTACATGTCAAATACTCTATGAAATATATACAAATAAAAGGAATAATACCAACCTTAAGAAGATAGTTTCCGACGCGTGGAAAACAATATAGCAGTATGGTGACTAGCAAGGAGTATTTTGGATTGGGAGATCACAAAGGTGGTGAGTTAAACGGTAGACTCTTATTGACCTGCTTTCCCTATCTTACCAATTCCAGTGATTTCCTATGGCATCAGAGATAAAATGCAAACTCTTATGTTTAGATTTTAGTCTTTTACATCTTTATTCCAACCTATCTTTAAATCCTCACTGAATATTTTTCCTCTTCCTTTAATCTTCAAAATAGCTAAACTAGTCTTTTCTTAAATCTTCGTACAGGTTGTTCCAAATCCCTTTTCTCATCCTTTATACCTTATCATTGGAGAATCCCTCTCTTCCTTTAGGATACCTTCTCAATAAAGCCTTTCCCAAATCTCCCAAATGCTAAACTCCCACTGCCAAATTACCTTGTTTTTTACTACTTTATGTGAATTAGTATCTATTAATTTTATATTCATGCTACATGTATATTTTTAATATATTATATCTTCCTTTATAATGTAAGTTAATTGCAAGTAGGATCGTCTCATGTTTCTTCTACATGTATTTCTAGCATTTGTGTTGTTTAGGTATGTTAGTCATATCCAACTCTTTGTAACCCCATTTTGGGCTTTTCTTGGCAAAATACTGGGGTATTCTCCAACTCATTTTACAGATAAGGAATTGAGGTAAATAATAGTGCTTCTTTAATAAATGTTTATTTATTGATTGATTTCTTTAAGTAATATATATTATATATACCTATATATAGTTATATAGAGAGATATGATTATATATCTCCGAGAAAGATATATAAAATTGAGGGAAGGAGGCAAGATTGGCAGCAAGGTGGAATATCACCAGTGTAAAAATGAAAAGGTTTAATTGTCTCTGGGGCTGGCTATATTTAAGCTTCACAATTGTACCTGCCATTATCTTGAGCTTTCCTTCAAGGTATGTCTTCTCAGTCTATCTCAAAATCACTTGTTATTGTCTTTCAAAGGAAGCATCTTTTCAGGCTCTTCCCACTAACTTCTGGTTGCAGAACTTCCAGCTACAATGATTCTTCAATCTTAGCATGCTCCATTCAATTCTCCAGGGCAATTGATTGATGGCTATATCATAACATTAAACCTCAAGAAACACGTCCTTTATAATAATCTATTAACATTTTACATACAATCATTCTCACAAAAAATTTTCCACTCATAGTAAGGGGAAGGTCATTTCTTCACAGCCTCTGGTCCAAACAGACCATACTATCCCAAGAACATTGTATTCTCAATCCCACCACTTGGCCTTGGCTCAAATTTTTTGCCTTATCTCTCCCTTTCCTTTTGCCAATTAAAATCATCTGTTTTTCCTCTGTTCCTCAGGGCTTAGGTCATATGCTGGTTCTTACATGATAATTACTCTAGTCTTCATTAGTCTTCATTAATTTAGCTTTGCTTTAGACCCCATCACTTCTCTCATCCCCATGACTTTCTTTAGGAAAGATTTCCAAATTTACCACTGTAGTCCAGTTATTTCCCCCTTTCTTTTTTTATCTTATAAAAACCAAATGAAGTAAAGGTTTGCAAGTATTTAACCAATTTGATTGCTGCATATAGTAATCCTAGACCAAATAATCAATGGCAGTATCCAGTCTAACAGTTATATGGGCTTAAATAACTGGAAGATAGCTAATGCTGCAGTTCACTGAAAGCCACAAAATTATAGCAAAGACTATCTTCCAAGCATGTTTGTATTCATATTCATAAGCACTTTAAAAGATAAGAATTAATTTAAAATAATATTTCCTCAAACATGTTAACATATGACAATAATTGAGAATCATATGGAAATTTATATATTTTTTTCCTAGAATGTTACAGATAGGAGAAACTTGAAAGTATCATGGCTTACCCAAACTTTCTTCATTTCCAGGCTCTGTGATTTTTATTAATCTAAGTACTCCTCCTCCTCACACTATCCCAATCAAGATAATAATCCATAATGGGTAAGAGAAATTTATGGAGATTCTATGAATGAAAAAAAAAACATCTCATGGCTACCTTTATGATAACTTCCACTTACTTATATTCTTGTATAACAGAGAAAATACCATTCCTGGAACCTGCACTTAAAGCTTTTCTAGTTTTTTAGACCCTTCATGGCTTATATTTCATAGACTTGGGCAACTTTGTGTTAACACCATCTTGAAAGAAATATTCTCTTTATTAATTGATAGATGAATAGGAAAAATGCATCTGTGATCTTTGCTTATGATACACTATTATATTTTAAATGAGGTCAATCATTTTTATGTGAATTTTAACTACTTTTCATTGATCCATATATTTTAAAAGCACTTGCTGAGGACATAATGTGTGCAGAGGACTGTCTTTCTAAAACAATAATGTCAGTGGAAAAAAGAAATTTACTCTCTTCCTTGGAGGAATTTGTAATGTAATCAAATAAATAAAATACCTCAGTTTTTATGTACTAGGAATTCTGAAAAGGAAGATGGAGAGAAGAGTATTTTTGTGAGTTGAGATAAAGAAGCAGTATCTTATAGTCCAACTTCTCAAACTGTGGTCTGAAAAGCCATATAGCTCTCATAACTGAATGTGATAGTCATGAAATTGTGATTTATTATCACTAAATGTTTGATTTGTGTATCTATTTCATATGCCTATATACTCAGTGTCAAGTAAAAATTTCTTGGATGAAAAGGGGTCACAAGTGGAAAAGTTTAAGAAGCCCTGTACAGAGCATGAGTTCTGCAGAAGAAGAATGAGTTCCTCATACTTACCTTCTTCTAGGAAGGAAGGAACTTACCAGGATCTTTGAAGCTTCAATTTAATCAATATTGATACCTGTCCATCTGTACTCATTAGGAAGAGCTCCTGGGACAAAGGGTAGACTCCTGACTTGTCCCCTCACACACAGCTCAGGTCTTTTACTCATCTTTTGTGTGGGAGCTTTCCGTAGGTTTTCTGCATCCTATAATCAAAGAGCAAAGGAAGGACAATTATACAACTATTAAAGAGCAGCAGAACAACATATTTGGAGCAAAATCAATATAGTTGATCCAATTTTTGGATCATTTTTACTTCCATGAGTTTTATTCAAAGAATTGGGGATTCCATTCTAGCCTAAAAACAGACACATTTTCTTTCTCCTTTAACCCACTTGAGACAAAGATGATATTTTTCAGAGGGAGCTTCGTGTGCTTTCCCCCCGTTCCCACCTCAGATTTCAAATTAGTAGAGAGGAGGATATAGAGAATGAACAAGTAAAAGCTGAAGTCTCAGGGAAGAAGGCAAGACAAAAAACATCTCTTCCTGGCCTTTCTTTAATTTACTTTCTAGTTTTTCTTTTCATTTGCCCCCTTTGGTATAATATATGTTTAAATATTGCTAAGCCCATGTTTAACATTTAAAATTTCTCTAAAATTTGTATGTTGCTCGATATCAAGCAGTTTAAATCTTTGATCTGCTTCTGCACTGTGTCATTCTCTTAGGAAATAACAATTAGCCAAATGTATAAGCTTACTTTGCTCTAGCTTTTAATTCCCCAGATTCAGTTTTCCTGAACTCTGAAGTAAAAACCATCAACTACTTAGAATTAGTTTTGACCATCTCAATTTTGGCTTCACCAGCTCTAATTTTGGCATGAATTACTGGATTTTTCTTGGTTGTTTTCTTCCAACACACCCTTCACTAAGGACTTCTAAATGGATTAATGAATTCATTTTAGCTGAGTAGTTGAACTTGTAAAATCATAATTTTTTCCCTCATTCATTGTATTCTCCAAGCTTATCACTGTCTTAATCCTCAGAGAAATTTAACAGCTCAGAACTTTTCAGTTGTGATTAGCAATAAGAGTTTTCTATTGATATTGAAGGCTTAATAAATATTATTGAAGGAAGAAGAATGCATTGGGAAAAGCAAGATGCATCTCAGTGATTTTGATGTAGCCAGAAAATAAAACTCAGATTCATATCTGCTGCAGTCCATCAGGTGTGAACATTTTTTTAACCTGAAAGATGGGAGAGGTGAATCATGATAAAGGGGATTCTTTGAAAATTGATAAAGTCACTCTTTGGAGTTACAGGAGAAAGTTACATGTTTTCTCAAGTACTAACTTGGAAAATCAGATCCCTAAAGTGATGTCTTTGGAAAGCTACAACATGTTTTCTCAAGTATTAAATTGGAAAATCAGGTGTCCCTAAACTGATGTCTTTGGATAAGGCCTTTTCCTTTGAGATTTTCCTTCTCATTTCTCATATTGCTAGTAGTTCAATTTTCTCCTTGTAGTCTATTTTCCAAGAAGATACTTGGTACTAATTTGCTTATTCCAGGAGCACTGCTTAATTAGGCAATCATTTTTTATGTCTACTGGCTAGTAGAGGTAGGGAAAAGTGACAGAATTACACAATGAATTTGTTTAATATAACGTTAAGAATAAACCTAGACTTGCAAGTTAAGTGGGAGGCAGAGAAAATGTAGTAGAAATTTAATATTCAAGTGATCAAAGTAAAAATCTTTATTACAATGGTTTGCTAGAGACAAAAGACCAGATCAGTACAATATATCCAGATGCAAATAACTCCAAATTATCTGAGTAATTTAGGAAATGATACTGTTTTTGTCTTAGTTACTTAGGCGTCAGAGGGGAAAACCACTTAGGGTGCCCGAATTATTCACGTTGCCAGTATTATAGGACAAATAAATTCTTCTCTTCTCTTTTGGTCATTTCAATAAAAAAAAAATTAGTCCCTCCTTTGAGGTTCTTTTGAATGTTTGTTAGTTTTGAAATTGAACTTTAAATACTGATCATCTTTTTGGGTAAAAACTGTAGTCTGACTAACTTTTGCTCTTAGTTTTGGAGATTTGCTTATGTATGTTAGAAAGTAGCAAAAACTATATAGTATGACTAACTCTTACTTTTAATTTTGGATACCTGCTTAAGTATATTAGAAAGTAGCAACAACTAAATTAAATGGAAAGAATGATGAACTTGTGGCAAGATTAAGTGCAAAGCGTATGGTCACTGCTTCAAACTTATGTGACTGGAGAAATCACTTAATATTTATGGGCATAATTTTTCTCATTTGTAAAATGAGTGGTTGGTAGATTATCTCTAAGTTCCTTTTTCTTTTAGCTTAGATCTGCATGATCCTATGATTAGTATCTAACATTCTGAATAAAAAAACATTTATCATGCAATGCATTAAATATTGTATATTCAGATAAAAAAAAAGCAAAGACATTCTCTGCCCACAGGTAAAGTTCCAGTGTAAATGAAGGAAATGACACACATAGAGGAATGGTGACCATAGGGGAACTTTTGTCAGAGAAATTTATGGAGACAATGAGTTGAAACATAGGGGAGTAGAATGACATACCCAATCTTAAAACAATTAGAAGAGTTGACTTAATCATGGGCCCTTGATTCCATAGTTTTTAGTGAGTTTTGAACCATGGGGTATCTTGGTGAATTTTAAAGCGCTTTTTTTGTATAAAGGTTACTATGGTCATTCAGTTCTGTTTTTCTCAGTAACTATTGTACGAGGTATTATGGACAATGGAAAAGAATTTCAGTTCAATTTGTATTCTCTTTGTTATCTGTATCCTAGTTTGCCTACAAATCCCAAATAGTGGCTATTTCCAAAATTTCCTAAATATGCTATGCCTATATATTATGGATAGTGCAGGAAGGATTTTTAGGACTCTTTAAGGACCTCTTTTGGACAGAAGTTACACTAGGAGACTGTACCCTGTCTATTCTCTTGCACAATTTTGGTTAGGCTTAGAACTCTGAGATTCTGTTATATGGGTTTATTCCTTTTGACACCTCTCATTGTCTGAGGTTAGCATTTTGATGATAATTTGCATTTTCTTCCTACCTGAGAATGTATTTAGTAACAATTTACTGGATAATTGCATTGAAGCATGTCCGTGGGTGATCAGGACCAATTAAGTATTGACATGGCCCATTGCCCTATGCTTCAGACCATCATCAGGGTTGAAAATAATTCTACTCTAATGAAAAGAAAGTGCTTGAGCCATTTCCCTACCTGCAAATGTCTCTTAATGCAATTTATAATAGTCCTTAATCTCATAGGACATACAAAAATCAATCTTCTAATAAAGGACCTACCTCCTTTGTTAAATAAATCCTTTTAAAAATTATGTTAAATACAATATGAGACAAGACTGTCTGTTAGCGAATCAGAGTCCTTTGAAAATTTAGCTCAATAATATTTGTTAACCTGAGAGTGCAGCATAGAAAAAGAGATGACAAGCTGACTCCCATAGAATAATGCAAAGAGAAGAATATAGGAAAACACCCTAATTTTAAAATTGAAATCTTTTCTCTTTCTTAGATAATAATTATATTATTTTTATTTAGATATCATTTTAAAGAAAAATCCAAAACAGAATTACAGAATTGGATAGGATCACTTCTAATTCAATTAATATCTGAAAAAGAATAATCATGCTCCTATACTCTGAGAATAGTAACTTAGCTCTTTCTTGAAGATCTCTATAGAGGAAGTAACCTATTGCCTCATGAGATACCCCTTTGTGTTGCGGATTTCCTTTGTATATGCCTACCAAGTAGGGTTAGTGGAAAGAATAGGTCTTAGCCATGCTGTATTCTAGTCCTAGCTCAGTTATTAATAATTTGCATATTATTGAGTCATTTTACCTGTTAGAATAAATAGGACACAAAAACTAAGTTATTTATATCTTTTAAAAATATTAAACACTATACACAAAATAACATTATAGTCAAATGATTGCATTAGAAAGTTCTAAAGGGCAATAAAAACTATTCTACATCTAAATGAGAAAAAATAAGGGAAAACCCTTCTCCTTTCTTTCCCTGAAAGCTAAAAAGACTAATACGTAGTCTATTGCTTATAACAGAAAGATGCCTTGTTAGTCATTTCTATCCTTATTCAAGTAGTTGGATATGACTTTTATGGTCCTGTTTTGTTGGGTGATCCATCTCTTGTCTTTTATCTGACTTAATGGAATTTTTCATTTGTCCTATAGTACCGCAGAGAGGTTTTGCACACTGTTCTTTCCACTGTACATTAGGTAACTACAAAAGTCTGCTCTTCACTTTTTTGTGGTGGTACATAATTCTGATTCTTCAATTATTGTGGTCATCAGCTCTATATTGAGCAATTCTGCTCAGCTCATTATGCCTATAAAAAAGAACAAAAAGACACTAAAACGTTAGGAACATCAATGATCAAGGAGAGTATAATGGTTTATCATAAAGTAATATCCTAGTCTTGTATTCTCAGAACATATTAAAGTTAATTGTAAATGCTGAAGTTTATTGTTTCACTATGATTTCCATCCTGATTATCCCAGCACGTTGTGGCCTTAAACCCTGAACCCTAAATCTAAGTGAATAAAAAAGAAAAGGAAAAAAATGATTGTGTTACTAATTTGAGAAATGAGAACTTGGAAGTTATTCTGCACTATAGACTTTTTTAAAAATTAGAGCTGAAAAAGGTCTTCAGATCCCATTCTAGAATTCTTTCGTTTTATAGATAAGGGAACTGAGGACCAGAGAGAATAAGTGCTTATCCATTTAAGGGAATACTAAAATGGAAACTTTTTCATTTATTGAAATGATCCAGGAAAATTACCAGTCCTTTGAGACAATTATGTCACAAGATTTAAATGAAAAAAACATTTTATGGTTATAAGTCCATAATCCTATTGTTTTTCTGTTTCATAAATTTTTGGTATTGGATTGTAGATTCTTGAATCTGAAAGAGAGTTCATGGAAACTAGGTGGATGCTCACCAGTTGGCAAATGGCTGAACAAGTTATAGTATATGAATGTTATAGAATATTATTGTTCTAAAAGAAACTAGCAGCAGGATGATTTCAGAAAGGCCTGGAGAGAATTACATGAATTGATGCTAAGTGAAATGAGTAGAACCAGGAGATCATTTATATAAAAATACCAAGATTATAAGATGATCAATTCTGATGGATGTGGCTCTTTTCAATAGCAAGGTGATTCAGGCCAGTTCCAAAGGTCTTGTGATGGAGAGAGCCATTTGCACCCAGAGAGAGGACTGTGGGCACTGAATATGAATCACAACATAGTATTTTCACTTTTTTGTTATTTTGTTGCATTTTCTTTCTCACTTTTTCTTTTTTTGACCTGATTTTTCTTGGACAGTATAATTGTAGAAATATGTATAGAAGTATTGCACATGTTTAACATATATTGGATTACTTGCCATTTAGGGGAAAGGGGTGGGAGGAAGGGAGGGAGAAAAAAATTTGGAATACAACGTTTTGCAAGGGTGAATGTTGAAAACTATCTATGCATATTTGTTGGGGAAAAAAAAGCTTTACAAAAAAAGAAAGGGAGTTAAGGGATCATTTAGTATAATGCTTTAATTAAAACATGAATGCTTTTTATAACCTTCATGGCAAGTGATCATCTAACCTTTGTTTGAATATTTCCAAGAATAGGGATCTTACTCTCTCAGATAAGCCTTGTCTATTTTTGGAAGGAAATTTCTTCTTATAACATATTGTGATGATATTTGCCCACTGGTCACTTTCACCTGAGGTTGACTTTAGGAGGTTTCTTTCTAAAGTCAGAGACAGAATAGTTAATCCTTCTATAGAATAGTTCTTCAAGTCAGAGTGATCATGACTTCTTAAAAGCCACCTCTTTTCAGGCTACATCCTGATGCCTTGATTCTCATTTTATATGGCCTTCAATACTTTTATCATCCCGGTTATCCTAGGAAATGGAGAAGTTGAATGTGATTTTTTTATCTTTCTTACTTGAAATTATTAGTCTTATTTATCATCTGGTAAATAATCATGAAGAAAAGAATCATGAAGAACCTGTACCTAGGACAGGCTTTGTGTGTGTGTGTGTGTGTGTGTGTGTGTGTTTGTGTGCGTGTGTGCGCATGTATGTTTGTTTCCCTGCATGCTCAATTGTGTATCATTGTATCATATGACATGTTGAATCAAATGCAGCTAGTACCAAGCTGCTATCAGCAGTTGATGCCAAAAATATTCATTATAACACTTAACAGTGTGCAAGTGAGAGCACTTCAAACCACAGAGACAGAATTTCTAACCATTGTTGTTGTTGTTTTTTTTTTCCTTTCATGATATTACTTAGCAAAGAGAAGGAAATCAAAATAGAATTTATGGGAAAAGGATTTCTTGGAAAAATGTTGCTCAGGTGCTGTAATCCTCTACTTTGTCGAGGTCACATGGAATTAATTACTGCATTGCAGATAACAGCAGTCTCCTTTGGAAAATGCTATGAACTTATATATTTTTCAAGCATTAATTGATATCACCATGGACAATAGTTTATATATCTTATATTTTGTCAGGCACTAGCAATAAGAAAATAAAAATTAATATCCCAGGATGAATTTTCTTAAGATAATGTACTGCCTAGAATGAAATGATCCAGCCTAGAGGAGTGAGAATGCAGTTTTGTTGGGGTGATGCTGGGCAAAGTTCAATAGGACAGACTGGCATTTTCCAACCATGAGAATGTCTGGCCAACAAGTGGGAATATTATTTCATATCAAATTTATAATTTTTTGCATAATGGACACTTCCAAGTTAAAGGCAAATGAGAACATACTAGAAAATGTCATGGGTAAGGAAAAGGGAACTTTAAATAGTGGTTCTGAAAATATTCAGTCTCAGTATCTTATTGCATGATACTGGACATTTTACACCAGTGAAACCTCAGGGAGACCTTGGAAAGAAATACACACACACACACACACACACACACACACACACAGCAAAAAACAAAACAAAACAAAACCCCCCACACTTACCTAGAACAGCCCCTACCAAAAAATATACCACAAACCAACAACAAACAACAAAGAAACCACATGACATATTGCAGTGGATACGTATGCTGAGCTTATTGTTATAGTTTCTAGCCATGTAACCTATTCATTCTTAAACTCTCAGAGGCTCTGTTTCCTCAGCTTTAAAATGAAGCAATTTGACAATATTTTCTCTAAGGCCCATTGATAAGGGGCTAGTAGTCATGATTCCATATTAGGGGGTCATGCATCAGATAAAGAATTCAAGAAAAGAGGTAGAAAAACTGTAGGAACTTGCTAAGTCTATGGCTTCTTTTGAGCCATATCTTTTCTCCTTCCTTATTAGTCCTCCAAAGTGGATTTTCATTTGAGTACAATTATTAGCATGTACCAGTAAAGACTAAGCTCTACTGAAAGCTGTGATTACTATGCCATGAAAGGTGCATGAACTCTGGGTAATGCAGGTAGTCAAATGGCCTATTTATCAAGTAGTTAGAAGGAAGCCAGGCTCATCTCTATGGTCGAATGCATTTGGAAGGTTTGCCAGAAATGTCACAGGAATCTAGGTTCTGACCATGTTTACCTGACTGCTCATTAGAATCACTATTTATTGGGCTGCTGTTTGTAAGCACCGGGGATTGTCTATCATTGGCCAGAATCTCAAGCAGTTGTTTTCACTGCTGAGAGATTTCAACTAACTGGTATTTGCTAATGTTTGCTTTTTGTCAGAGGAAAAGGGATTCAAGAAGCACATGAAAGACCAATAGAAGGTTTTAAAAAAAATCAACCATGGTTTTTTTTTTTTTTAAATTCCAAATGTTATTTTATTCTTATTTATTTAAAAATTTAAAAATTAATTAAAATTAAGAATTAAGTTTACATTGAAAATGAACATTTCCATATGCAACATAGAACAACAAAATAAAGATTACATGTGAAACCACAGTTCTATTACATAACTTTTTAAAAGTATTAAGTTTCTAGACTGTTTTCTTTTGAAATTACTTTTGTTCTATCTTGTATATTTTTCAGAAGTGTTGCAGTGAACCTCTTTATTTTCTTTATTTTTTGGGAGGTGGCAAGGTGAAACATTATTGCTTGCTTCTTCTCTACCCACATCAATAAAAATAATTCTTTTAACAAATAAACATAGGCAAACAAAACTAATCTATACATTTGCCATGTCTACAAATGTATATTTCCTATTATATCTTAAATCCATCACACTTCTGGCAAGATGTGGATAGCATGTTTCATCATTTGAATTATGGTTAGTTATTCCATTGAGCAGAGTTCTTAAAGTCTTTCAAAGTTGTTTTTTTCTCTATTTTTTTCTGCTTCTATGTCTCAATAGATAATTTCTAAATGATGGTTTTGTCTTTGGAAATTTTCCCCTTTGGTTAGAATT
Source organism: Antechinus flavipes (assembly GCF_016432865.1). Classification (NCBI taxonomy): domain Eukaryota; kingdom Metazoa; phylum Chordata; class Mammalia; order Dasyuromorphia; family Dasyuridae; genus Antechinus; species Antechinus flavipes. The sequence goes on along the minus strand of NC_067400.1, from coordinate 156,478,484 downwards.
CCTTAATTTCTCTTTTACTTAAGGAAACTCAGAAGTTCATGACTTTCAACATATGACAATAATTCATCATCATAACAATTTTTAAAATCATCTTTGTTATTCAGATTAATTTTGTTTCCCCTCTATTTCCCTAAATGACTCACTTCAGAGATAATTGGCAAATTAAAACCTGTATTACAAAATTCTTCTATATTCGTTTTCTTTGACTTT